>NW_012118154.1:576993-582607 GCF_000951035.1 Colobus angolensis palliatus
ACTTCCTGGGTTCAAGCGATTCTCCTGCCTCAGCCTCCTGAGTAGCTGGGATTACAGGCGTCCACCACCACGCCTGGCTAAATTTTTTTGTATTTTTAATAGAGACGGGGTTTCACCATGTTGGCCAGGCTGGTCTCAAACTCCTGCCTGGGCCTCCCAAAGTGTTGGGATTATGGGTGTGAGCCACTGCGCCCGGCCTAAAATTCATTTTTTAGAGCAGTTTTAGGTTCACAGCAAAATGCAGTAGAAAATACAGATATTTCCCATGTGCTCCTCTCCCCACGTGGGTAGCCTCCCTCACTGTCAACATTCTGCACCAGAGATGGCCATTTGTTGGAACTAGTAAACCTACGCTGACACATCGCTCCCCGATTTCCACGTGGCTGCTACTCATTCAGCTCTCAGCTCAAATGTCACCTCATCAGAAAGGCCTTTCCCGACCACCTGAAACTGAAGAAACACCACCCCCAGTCCCACTCTCACGTGACCCTCTTTCATTTTCTTCACAGCAGCACATATCACTGTCTTGGGTTCACTTAGTTGTTTACCTGTGTATGATTGTCTCCCTCCCTCTACTAGAAAGTCAGCTCAGTGAGAAGAGAGAATTCTTTCTTCCTGGTTCATTGATATCTCCTCCACGCCTGGCAGGGGCAGATACTCGGCATTTAGCGAATGAATATGCTTTCTCATCCCATCTGCCATCCTGCCCAGCCCCCAGCCACCCCAGACTGTCTTCAGCACACTCAACTCTGAAGCTTGATGTCAGCCAATTCTTACTTTCCCACTTGTCACACCTGGGCTCTGCATGAGATGAGCTGCCTCATATTCATCATTCCTGTGTCTCACTCCCACCATAGGGAACACTTCCCATCTCAGCCCCATAACCCAGCCCTGCAGCCTTGGCCCCATCTACTTCCCCTGCACACACACACGGCACTTAGCAACTACGAACATATTTAATGAGAAGGTTAGAAAGGACTTGGGGAGGTGGACATTAGGATCGCTGAGAAGTCTGGGGAAGGAAGCTTGCTAAGCCTTCCTGGAAGTTCAGCTCCTTGTCCCCTTCAAATGGTGGAGTCATTGGCCGATGCTGTGTCATGCAGCTGGTGGCGGAAGGAGAGTCGGGCTTTCCTGCTGAAGTAGGCACCAGGCCCCGGCGAGGGTACCCCCCCCTCAGCCATGATGGGGGCTATAGCTGGACTGGGATCTGGAGGGGCAGCAGGACTCAAGCCTAAAAGATTGGAGGGGGAAGAAGGAAGTTGTAGGTCAGCGTTCACCTCCTCCCTTGCCCCCAACCCAGGGTTGAGGAGGGAAGAAGGGAAGACACCTGGGGCCTGGGGGCCGGTGAGAAGCTCTGGTGACAGCAGCAGGGAGAGGGAGAGGGACTGTTGCAGAGCAAGCAGAGCTGGCTCACACGCATGTGACCTGTGCAGTTGCATAGGATCCCCAGACTCAAAAGGGCCACCGTGCTTGGCATAGAGTTCTGCTATCACCATCTTGAAATTCTTAATTTTTTTTTTTTTTTTTTTTTGAGACAGAGTCTCACTCTGTGGCCCAGGCTGAAGTGCAATGGCACTATCTCGGCTCACTGCAACCTCCGCCTCCCGGGTTCACGCCATTCTCCTGCCTCAGCCTCCCGAGTAGCTGGACTACAGGCGCCCGCCACCATGCCCGGCTAATTTTTTGTATTTTTAGTAGAGATGGGGTTTCACCATGTTAGCAAGGATGGTCTCCATCTCCTGACCTCGTGATCCACCAACCTCGGGCTCCCAAAGTGCTGGGATTACAGGCGTGAGCCACCGCGCCCGGCCAAAATTCTTAAATTGTTAACGAGGGGCCCCTGTTAGTCATTTTGAACTGGGCCCCACAAAGTATTTAGCCAGTCCTGTGAGGACTTTGGTGACCCACCTCCCACCCAGGGAGACAAATGTGCCTTTTCCTTTTGCTGGTTTGAGCATTTGTCTCTCCCTGCGATGCAGTTGTCTGTCTGACTGCCTGACAGCCCCGCTTTACCCTCAGTCTACCCCATACCTGCTCCTCTTTCAGTCCCCCGCTGTCTCCGGCACCCGCACCATGGGAAACACCATGCCCCCTTCAGACCCATCTCAACAGTGGAGGCGACTGGAGCTGGGAATGGCCAGGAGGGGCCCCGGGAGAGGGGTGTGGTTTCCAAGCCCCCCCACCATGGGCAAAACTACCACTTAGCTTCAGACCGCCTGGTGATTATAGGCGCCAGGGATGGAATGGGGAGAGGAGGGAGGAAGAAAGGGGTGGGGGTATACTCCCATTCAGACACCTATTTTTATGCCCCATTAATTTGGGGGTCCTTTCTGATCCCCATGGAGAAGCAGGAGGTGGTTGGGAGAGGTGGCATGGCAGGGACAGATGCAGAGGTGCCGTGACAGATACAGTAAAATTTCACTATAGCAATGCCCGACAACTTGGCACCAGGCTGGACACTGCTGGGGATTCGTTTGCATTTTAGAATGAGAATTGGAGTGCCCAAGATGTAGACTTTTAAAGAATACTCTATTTTTTTAGACTAAGAAACTTTATTATCCAGGGAAATGTTAGATTCTCATTAAACGGTCTGATAGTTCCTGTCCCTGTTATGAAGATGGTTGTAATTGATTAATTATGCTGTGTCAGGTAAATGCTAGGAACTTTTACATGTTATCTCATTTCACTTAATCATGTCAAAGATCTTTTTTTTTTTTTGAGAAGGAGTCTCGCTCTGTCGCCCAGGCTGGAGTTCAGTGGCGTGATCTTGGCTCACTGCAACTCCGCCTCCCGGGTTGAAGCAATTCTCCTACCTCAGCCTCCAGAATAGCTGGGACTACAGGTGTGCACCCCCATGCCTGGCTAATTTTTTTGTATTTTTAGTAGAGACGGGGTTTCACCACGTTAGCCAGGCTGGTCTCAAACTCCTGACCTCAGGCAATCCGCCTGCCTCGTCCTCCCAAACTGCTGGGATTACAGGCGTGAGCCACCACACCCAGCCTCAAAGATCTTTTGCGGTAAGTCCCTTGCTGGTAAGTCTATCCTGGTTTTACAGATGAGAAAAAGGAGGCACTGAGAGGCAAGGTAATTTGCCCAAGGTCACACAGGCAGTTAGTAGCAGAGTAGGAACCATGCCCACCTCACAGCCCTCACCTTGAGTCAGTCTAACCCCAAAATCTACTTTCTTTTTTTTCTTTTTGAGATGGAGTCTTGCTCTGTCGTCCAGGCTGGATTACAGTGGTGCAGTCTTGTCTCACTGCAACCTCTGCCTCCAGGGCTCAAGCGATTCTCTTGCCTCAGCCTCCCAATTAGCTGGGATTACAGGCACCCGCCACCATCCCCAGTCATATTTTGTATTTTTAGTAGAGATGGGCTTTCACCATGTTGTCTAGACTAGTATCAGACTCCTGACCTCAAGTGATCCGCCTGCCTCAGCCTCCCAAAGTGCTGGGATTACAGGCATCAGCCACCACACCTAGCCAGAATCTACTCTTTTAACCAGTACACTGAGCTTCTGAAGCATGTCCCCAAGCATCGATGCCCTCAGCCAGTTTGGGGTGGCCAGAGCCAAGGCTCTGGCCCTCTAGTCAGAGACCTTCTAGTCAAGAGCATCCTAGCCAAGGACTCTTAAGTGCCCGTAAGTAAAGCTGTACAAGGGCTGTTTCATCATTCCGTGAAGGTACCACAATGTGGGAAACGTTAGGTTGCTGATGACACATACTGCCTGAGTTACACAGTCTTTCTTTTTTTTTTTTGAGACGGAGTCTCACTCTGTCACCAGGCCAGAGTGTAGCGGCACTATCCCCAGCTCACTGCAACCCCCGACTCCCTGGTTCAAGCAAGTCTCCTGCCTCAGCCTCCTGAGTAGCACACGTCACCATGTTCAGCTAATTTTTTGTATTTTTAGTAGAGATGGGGTTTCACCACGTTGGCCAAGATGGTCTCGAACTCCTGACCTCGTGATCCACCCACCTCGGCCTCCCAAAGTATCGGGATTACAGGCGTGAGCCACCACGCCCGGCCTTGTTTCTCTTTCAATGAACTTTATTGAAGCAAAAATGTACATACAATTTAATGCACACATCTTAATGTACAGTTCCATGAGTATTAACAAGTGTATGCTCCCATGCAATCACCACTCCTATCAAAATATAGGGTATTCTCATCATCCTGGAATGTTCCCTCTCTTTACAGGCAATCTTTTCCTTACACCCTGCCACAGGCAACTACTGATCTGATTTCCATCACTATAGATTGTTTTTGCCTGTTTTAGAAGTTTATGACCAGGCGCGGTGGCTCACGCCTGTAATCCCAGCACTTTGGGAGGCCAAGGAGGGTGGATCATCTGAGGTTAGGAGTTCCAGACCAGCCTGGCCAACATTGTGAAACCCCATCTCTACTAAAAATACAAAAATTTAGCTAGGCGTGGTAGTCAGTGGCTGTAATCTCAGCTACTCAGGAGGCTGAGGCAGGAGAATTGCTTGAACCCGGGAGGCAGAGGTTGCAGTGAGCTGAGATCCCGCCACTGCCCTCCAGCCTGGGCAACAAGAGTGAGAAGTCTCAAAAAAAAAGAAAAAATTAGCAAAAGTCCGGGGATGGTGGCTCTCGCCTGTAATCACAGCACTTTGGGAGGCCAAGGAGGGCGGATCACTTGAGGTCTGGAGTTTGAGACCAGCCTGGCCAACATGGTGAAACCCGTCTCTACTAAAAATACAAAAATCAGCTGGAAAGCCCTTGAACCCGGAAGGGGGAGGTTGCAGTGAGCCGAGATCGCGCCACTGCTCTACAGCACGGGCAACAAGAGCGAGACTCCGTCTCAAAAAATAAATAAATAAATATTAGCAAAAGACTGAATAGGCACTTTATAAAAGAATGCATGCAAATGGCCAATCAGCACGTGAAACATGGTCAATATCATTATCTCCAGAGAAACGTAAATCAAATTGCAACGGTGTGCCTATGACATCCATTCAACGGCCAACGCTAAAGATTTAGAATATCAAATGTTGGCCATGCCATAGAATAACTGGAACCACCATACACTGATTTTGGAAATCTAGAATGTAACAACCATTTCGAAAAAAATCGTGTGATAGTTTCTTATAAGTTAAACATACACTTACATGATCGAACAACTCCACTCCACTCCCTAGTTACCCAAGATAAAGGAAAACTATCCACACGAAGACAGGAATGTTTACAGGAGCTAAAACAATGGGCAAAACTGGAAACACACATGCCTATCAAAAGAAGAGAAAAATAAATCTGCTTTTTAAGAAAGATTGAAATATCTTGTATTTTAATACCCGAAAAAATCTTATTTCCCCCTAGACTGTCAATTCCAGCTGAGCAGGCTCTGTAAAAATCTTATTTACTACCATTCGCGTGTCTGGCAAGGAGTAAGCACGCAATAAATGTTTGGTGAATGAATGAAAGAACGCCCGCTTTCATACACTAATGGGTTTGTAGCCACTACCCCTCGGGCCTTTTACGCCCTCATTCCTTCCAGGTACAAACGCTACCTGGGCTAGGCCGAATGTGGCTGGCAGCGGGTCTGGGAGCGGGGCACCCACCGGCAGCTCCCGCAGCGGAGGCGCGTGCCCCCGGGGGCCGA
>NW_012118154.1:583077-589197 GCF_000951035.1 Colobus angolensis palliatus
CCAGACTCAGTCGCACGCTCAGATTTCGGGGTTTCTCCCCCCGGCGGGGATCGCGTAACTTCCTCATTCCTGCCTGGACCCCTGCCCCCGGCCCGCCTGGCCTGGCGTAAGCCCCGTAGCCCCGCGCTCTCCCGACCACCCGGGGCCGCTTCCCCGCGCAGCTGCTGTGCCGCCCCAGGTCGGAGCCTTCCGGGCCTGGCTGGGTGTTCCCCGGGTCTCTGGCTACGGGACGGGGCGGGGGTCGGGGAGCGGGACTGGGACTGGGATTGTGGATGAAGGACTAAGGTAGGGGATGGGGGCTGGAAGGGGTCGGTGGGGCGTTGCAAACTGGTCGGGCGTCATCGGCGGGCGGTCAGGAGTCCGTGGGGGAAGAGGAGGACCTGGAAGAGATGGAGGACCTGCGGGAGTTAGGATGGGGGGCGGGTTCTGCAGGGCAACTCGCCTCCCTAAGGATTCCCTATATTCCTAGGATGATGGCGACCCCTGAGAGCCTCTTCCCCACTGGGGGCGAACTGGACTCCAGCCAGCTCCAGATGGAGTCCGATGAGGTGGACACTCTGAGGGAGGGAGAGGACCCAGGTACACAGGGAATATCGATGGCCCTCAGGGAGGAGAGGCGTGGGGAGCCAGGGGGCTGGGGCCTGTGGGGGTCTACACTCCTCGACTTTCTTTCTTCCTAGCCGACCGGATGCACCCGTTTCTGGCCATCTATGAGCTTCAGCCTCTGAAAGTGCACCCCTTGGTGTTCGCAACTGGGGTCCCTGTCACAGCCCAGGTGGTGGGCACCGAAAGATACACCAGCGGATCCAAGGTGGCCAGACTGGCCCCAGGGAGGGGGAAAGGGAGGGCGGCCCGGAATGGATCCAAAGTGGCTGTGCTGGCCCCAGGGAAGAGGGAAAGGGAGGGCTGGCCAGAGTGGGGAGGCGGGGACTCAACACGGGGGTCATCCATTCAGTTCCTCACACCCCTAGGTGGGAACCTGCACTCTGTATTCTGTCCGCTTGACTCACGGCGACTTTACCTGGACAACCAAGAAGAAGTTCCGTCATTTTCAGGAGCTGCATCGGGACCTCCTGAGACACAAAGTCTTGATGAGTCTGCTCCCTCTGGCTCGGTGAGGGGATCAGACTGATTCCTGTAGAGGGCGGGTGCCCCCCACCCTCCTTTCGGCCTGTCTCACCCCCAGGCCACAATCTTTCCTCCCTGCAACTCTGGCCACTGGGCCCCTCCCCTGACCCCAGTTACCAGGAAACTTTCCCTGCTCAGCTTTCCCTGTCCATGGTTCTGTGCCAGCATCTCAGCTGGGCGGGATGCCCAAAATGCTCTTGGCAGCCTCACCCTTTTCTACTCTCCATTCCCAGGGTAGGGGCTTCCTTTTGCCAGATTCTAGGACTTTTGCTTGGTTTTTGTTTTTGTTTCGGACAAGGTCTCCCTCTGTCACCCAGGCTAGAGTGCACTGCTATGATCTTGGCTCACGTCAACCTCCTGGGCTCAAGCAATCCTCCCACCTCAGCCTCCCGAGTAGCTGGGACCGCAGCCACCATACCCAACTAATTTTTGTGTATTTTGTAGAGATGGGGTGCTGTTGTGTTGCCCAGGCTGGTCTTAAATTCCTGAGCTCAAGTGATCCGCCTGCTGCAGCCTCCCCAAGTGCTGGGATTCCAGGCATGAGCCACCACGCCTGGCCATCTCCAGGCCTCTTCTTTTCCTCCAAGACCCATCTCCAGTGTTTTCGGAAACTAGAGCACCCAGCCTCCCAGCTCTTACCTAAACCTCATCCATCCTTTCCACAGTTTTGCCGTTGCCTATTCTCCAGCCCCAGATGCAGCCAACAGAGAGATGCCCTCTCTACCCCGGGCAGGTCCTGAGGGCTCCACCAGACATGCAGCCAGCAAACAGGTGGGACCAGATGCCAGGTCCTCTGGGAAGGCACTGGATGTGCAAATGGCTCTGGTCCCATCTGTCTCTCTCTCTCTCTCATCTCCACTTTAGAAATATCTGGAGAATTACCTCAACCGCCTCTTGACCATGTCTTTCTATCGCAACTACCATGCTTTGGTAAGGTCCAGGAGCTGATTTTAGATGTGGAGCGGGATCATCAGACCCTCAGGGGAAGGAGGGCCAGGGGCCCCAGGGTCTGAGGAGCTGAAAGCCAGGTGTCTTCTCTGGCCTTTTGTTTTCCTCTGCAGACAGAATTCCTGGAAGTCAGTCAGCTGTCCTTTATCCCAGATCTGGGCTGCAAAGGACTGTGAGTGTCTGGCCCCCTTCACCCAGGCATCCGTAGACATCACTTTTAATTTCTCCCTGCCTGAGAATGGGGCAAGCAGTGCAAGGTGGGCTAGGGGTCTGGAGTCCTCATCCAGCCTGCCTTCCTGATTGTCCCACAGGGAGGGGACGATCCGGAAGCGCTCAGGTGGCCACCGCGTTCCTGGCCTCACCTGCTGTGGCCGAGACCAAGTTTGTTATCGCTGGTCCAAGAGGTAAGGGCTATGGCCGAGCAGCTGGGCAGTGGGTGGGGGTGAGGAATAAAATTGCGAGGGCAGAGAGGAACACAGGGAGCCTTTCTGCTCTAGGTGGCTGGTGGTGAAGGACTCCTTCCTGCTGTACATGTGCCTCGAGACGGGTGCCATCTCATTTGTTCAGCTTTTTGACCCTGGCTTTGAGGTGCAGGTGGGGAAAAGGAGCACGGAGGCACGGTACGGCGTGCGGATCGACACCTCCCACAGGTGAGGCCTCCCTGGGGTGAGAGACACCAGCTGAGTGGTGAGCCAGCCTACAGCCCTGCTGGGAGTTGAGTAAGAGAGACACAGTAGAGAGGAAGGCTTTCCCACCTCCCTAGATCCGGACATAGTTTTGAACCAAGGAACTGGTCTAGCCAGATGCTTGGGACTGCTCTTAGAGACTGGGCCCAGAGAAAGGGGATTAGTAGAAGCCCAGGAAAGGAACTGCTGACATAAAGGAAATTCCATTTGTTCATTTGTTCATTCGACAAACCTGAGTGCCTGGTACAATACTGGTTGCTGATACAATATTAGGTTCCAACTGTGAGTAAGGTGGATACGGCCAGGCACGGTTTCTCATGCCTGTAATCCCAGCACTTCAGGAGGCCGAGGCGGGCGGATCACCTGAGGTCAGGAGTTCGAGACCAGCCTGGCCAACATGGTAAAACCCTGTCTCTACTAAAAATGCAAAAATTAGCCAGGTGTGGTGGTGCTGGCCTGTAATCTCAGCTATTTGGGAGGCTGAGGCAGGAGAATCGCTTGAAGCCAGGGTGCAGAGGTTGCAGTAAGCAGAGATCGCACCACTGCATTCCAACCTGGGGGACAAGAGCTAAACTCTGTCTCAAAAATAAATAAACAAATAAGGCAGATACATACACACCCTGTCTCTGTGGAGTTGTGATTAGGGACCAAGGGAGGAAGTGGGAAAGAAAGGGGAGGTCTCTGGGCAAGATCATATGTATGGAGGGCGAGGATTTATGGTCCATCTCATCGTTCCCATCCAGGTCCTTGATTCTCAAGTGCAGCAGCTACCGGCAGGCACGGTGGTGGGCCCAAGAGATCACTGAGCTGGCGCGGGGCCCAGGCAGAGACTTCCTGCAGCTGCACCAGCATGACAGCTATGCCCCACCCCGGCCTGGGACCTTGGCCCGGTGGTGAGACACTGACACCCCTTCTGTGGCCTTCTTGACCCACTGCGTAGTCTCTGAGTCCTTCATCCTCTCTTTTACCTTCTCTGAGCCCTTCTGACCTCAGCGATCCACCCGGTGACTTCCTCAATCTTCTTGACCTTTGATATCTTTAACCACATTGATCTCTCGGATTTCGCTCTGACCTTTCTGACCCTCAGACTTGGTCATCTCTTCTCTTCTGACCCTTGACATCTGTAACCTCCTATAACTTTTTAAAGCCCCCTCTACCATACTGACCCTCTCTGTTCTCTATGGTCTTCTCAAATCTGATTTAGTCCTTCATTTAATAAACATTTTCCTTTTTTTTTTTTTTTTTTTTTGAGAGTTTTGCTCTATTGATCTCACCTCACTGCAACCTCTGCCTCCCAGGTTCAAGCGATTCTCCTGCCTCAGCCTCCCAAGTAGCTGGGACTACAGGCACCCACCACCACACCCAGCTAATCTTTTTATTTTTAGTACAGATGGGGTTTTACCATGTTGGCCAGGCTGGTCTCAAACTCCTGACCTCAGGTGATCCGCCCGCCTCGGCCTCCCAAAGTGCTGGGATTACAGGCTTGAGCCCCCGTGCCCGGCTTTAAAACATTTTTTTTTTTTTTTTTTTTTTTGAGAGTTTTGCTCTATTGATCTCACCTCACTGCAACCTCTGCCTCCCAGGTTCAAGCGATTCTCCTGCCTCAGCCTCCCAAGTAGCTGGGACTACAGGCACCCACCACCACACCCAGCTAATCTTTTTATTTTTAGTACAGATGGGGTTTTACCATGTTGGCCAGGCTGGTCTCAAACTCCTGACCTCAGGTGATCCGCCCGCCTCGGCCTCCCAAAGTGCTGGGATTATAGGCGTGAGCCACCACGCCCGGCCTTAATAAACATTTTCTAAGCACCTAGCAGTGCTGGTAGTATGACACAGGCCTCTCTGGGTTAGGGAAGTAGGTGATCAAATCATAAAACAATGTGAACTTGCCATACTGGTGACAGGTAGAAGGTAACAAGCACAGACAGGGGGTACCTGACCCAGCAGGGAGGATATCAGGAAGGTTTCCAGGAGGTGGTGACCCTGAAGTAGTTGTGCTTTAAATCAGAGACTGATGCAATATTAATTTTGTTATGGTTTTTGTTTGAGACAGTGTCTTGCTCTGTTACCCAGGCTGGAGTACAGTAGTATGATCGTGGCTCACTGCAGCCTCGACCTCCCAGGCTCAAATAATCCTCCTGCCTCAGGCTCCCAGGTAGCTGAGACTGCAGGCACATGCCACCACACCAGGCTAATTTTTTAAATTTTTTGTAAAATAATTTTTTTTTTTAATTAGCCAGGTGTGGTCTTGAACTCCTGGGTTCAAGGGATCCTCTTGCCTCGGCCTCCCCAAAGCACTGGAATTGTAGGCATGAGGGACAGTGCCTCGCCTATATAAACTTTTTTTTTTTTTTAAAGACAGAGTTCCGCTCCTGTTGCCCAGGCTAGAGTGCAGTGGCACAATCTCGGCTCACGGCAACCTCTACCTCCCAGGTTCAAGCGATTCTCCTGCCTCAGCCTCCCAAGTAGCTGGGATCACAGGCGCGTGCCACCACACCCAGCTAATTTGTTTTGTTTGTTTGTTTGCTTTTTGAGACGAAGTCTCTCTTTGTCGCCAGGCTGGAGTGCAGTGGCACGATCCTGGCTCACTGCAACCTCTGACTCCCTGGTTCAAGTGATTCTCCTGCCTCAGCCTCCCGAGTAGCTAGGATTACAGGCATACACCACCACATCCAGCTAATTTTTGTATTTTTAGTAGAGCCGGGGTTTCACCATGTTGGCTAGGCTGGTCTCAATATCCTGACCTCGTGATCCACCTGCCTCGGCCTCCCAAATTGCTGGGATTACAGGCGTGAACCACAGCACCCGGCCTAATTTTTGTATTTCTAGTAGAGACGGAGTTTCACTATGTTGGCCAGGCTGGTCTCAAACTCCTGACCTTGTGATCCACCTGCCTCGGCCTCCCAAAGTGCTGGGATTACAGGCGTGAGCTGCCGCACCCAGCTATAAACTTCTAAAACAGCCAAAACCAATCCACAGTGGTGGAAATCAGATTAGCAGTTGCCTGTGGCAGGGTGTGGGGAAAAGATTGTCTGGGCAATCAAACGGGGCACACGAGGGAACATTCCAGGAAGATGAAAATGTTTTGTATTTTGATAGAACTGGTGATTGCATGGGAACAGCGTACACTTGCTGATCCTCCTGCAACTCTACGAGATAGATAAAATGCAGAACAGTCCAGGCAGAGAAGACAGAAATAGCTCCAGGCATTTGGGAACCACCAGGACATATTATTGTTACTGAGTGAGGTGGAGCAGTCAGAGGAGAGGCTGGGAGTCAGTGGCAGCTGATCTCACAGGGTCCCGTGTGCTAATATCACAGGCACAGGGCAGTCATGGACAGAGGTTGTTTTTGTTTG
>NW_012118154.1:592942-593338 GCF_000951035.1 Colobus angolensis palliatus
GATGGTTTCTGGCTCTGTCACCCAGGCTGGAGTGCAGTGGCACGATACCGGCTTACTGCAGTCTCCGCCCCCCTGGTTCAAGTGATTCTCCTGCCTCCAGCCTCCTGAATAGCTGGGATTACAGGCATGCACCACCATGCTCAGTTAATTTTCATATTTTTAGTACAGATGGGATTTCACCATGTTGGCCAGGCTGGTCACGAACTCCTGACCTTAAGTGATCCACCCGCTTCGGCCTCCCAAAGTGCTGAGATTACAGGCATGAGCCACCTCGCCTGGCCTTCCTATATATTTTCACATGTGCAGGCACGTGTTACTTTTGTTTCAACATAAATGAGATCATGCACCCTCTTCTATGACTTATTTTTTCACTTAATACATGTGTGAGAGATTAGA
>NW_012118154.1:593728-601016 GCF_000951035.1 Colobus angolensis palliatus
AGGATGGTCTCGATCTCCTGACCTCGTGATCCGCCCGTCTTGGCCTCCCAAAGTGCTGGGATTACAGGCCTGAGCCACCGCGCCCGGCCCCATTTTTCATTCTTACACACAATGTGATGAACACGATCTTTGCCTAAGCATTGTGTAGGATGTATTCCTAGACGTAAAATTACTGTGCATATTTAATGATATGAAAGGCTATGTGCATTTAATATTTTGATACTGCTGGCCAGTCGCTGTGGCTCTTGCCTGTAATCCCAGCACTTTGGGAGGCCGAGGCGGGTAGATCACTGGGGTCAGGAGTTCAAGACCAGCCTGGCCAACATGGCAAAAACTGTCTCTACTAAAAATACAAAAATTAGCCAGGCATGGTGGCGGGTGCCTGTAATTTCAGTTACTTGGGAGGCTGAGACAGGAAAATTACTTGAACCCAAGAGGTGGAGGTTGCAGTGGGCCAAGATCGTGCCATTGCACTCCAGCCTGGGCGACAGAATGGGATACCATATCAAAAAAGCTATATATATATATATTTTTTTGATACTGCCAAATTGTCTCCTAAAAGTTATATTCTCATGGTCTATGAGAATACCCACTTCCCCAGCATACTGAATATTCCTCAGCATATTGAATAACATTCTGATATGCTAATGTGCTGATATTGAATGTTACCAATGATTTTAATTATTACCCATCTAATGGATTTTTTCAATGTAATTTCATTTTAACTTCTTCGTTTACTAGTGAAACTGAATATCATTTGCCACAACTGGCCATTTTAATTTCTCTGTGAACTGTCAGTTCTTACGATTTGCTCATTTTTCAGTTGGCTCATGTGACTTTTTCTTGTCGACTTATTGGTGTTCTTTATGTATGATGTATTAATCCTCCCATTCTTTAGTTGATTAGGTCATTGTGTCTTTTTGTAATTTTTATTTGTATTTAGTGTATGTGGGCAAACACTATTTTGATGTGTCTGATACCACTTGTGCTCTCTGATCATTCCCGATCTTTGACCTTGCTGTCACCTCTGACCCATGACTGTCCTCCGGTCTTCACTCTCCAGAGCTTTCTGGCTTCTGACTCCCCTGACCTCCTTGGCTTGGCCTCCCCCCAGGTTTGTGAATGGGGCAGGTTACTTTGCTGCTGTGGCAGATGCCATCCTTCGAGCTCAAGAGGAGATTTTCATCACAGACTGGTGGTGAGTGGGAAGAGGCCCCAACAAGACTGGGCAGGATAGAGCCTGGGGCAGGTCAGCGTATTCCTCGGAGGAAGGAGGAGAAGGGGGGTGCGGCTGGTGGTCTGGGGCTTTGTTTGCCCTTAATCCACTGCCCTAAATCCCAGGTTGAGTCCTGAGGTTTACCTGAAGCGTCCGGCCCATTCAGATGACTGGAGACTGGACATTATGCTCAAGAGGAAGGCGGTGAGGACAGCCGTCAGGCTGCACGGGGAGGGGGTTGCCTGTGGGTGGAGGTTGATTAGCAGGGCTGGGAGAAGGTAGGGAGTCTGAGGCTTCAGGGGAGGGAAATGTGCCCATCCTGGCCCAGCGCCTGTCAGACATCACCTCCGCCCTCTCCCTCTGCCCTAAGGAGAACTGACACCTTCCTCTTCATGCTCCCTCCACCTGGCAGAGACTTCCCTCCCAGTAAACATAATACTTTATTGTGTTATCTGGGGGTGTACATGTCTATCTCTTTCACTGGACTGGTTAATATCATTGTTCCCCTACAAGACACAGTACCTGCCATGGAGGGGGCGTGTGTGGCGTTGATGGACAGGAAGAAGGATGCATGGATGTTGCAGGGTGGGTGGGCGGGTGGATGGACAGAGGACAGAAAGGGTGATGGATGGAAGGATATGAGTTGGAAAGGTGGAGGGCTAGGAGGGTAGGCGGGTAGATGGATGAATGATAGACGGTAAAAGGATGAGTAAATGCTTGGGAAGATGGATAGATGGATGGTGAAGGGTAGGTGGATAGATAGGTGGATGGGTGAGTGGGTGAGCACACAGATGACATTTAGTCTAAGTCTGCTGCAAGCAGCAAAGCAGGGCATATGTGGCAGAGCCTCTAGGATCTCCAGACAGGCTGGAGGGACACACGTAGAAAGGGTTTGGGAGTGTGGAAAGGGGCAACTCTGGGAGAGGCACTGGGATCTAATTCCCCAACTCACCACCAGGAGGAGGGTGTCCGCGTGTCCATTCTGCTGTTTAAGGAAGTGGAATTGGCCTTGGGCATCAACAGTGGCTATAGCAAGAGGGCACTGATGCTGCTGCACCCCAACATAAAGGTGACTCTGGGCCTCAGAGACCCTCCCACATGACAGCCCTCCTCCCCACACTGTCCCTGCCCTCAGTGCTCCCGCTTCCTGACGGTCTCATCTTGCCATCTTTCCTCTCTCCCTCCCAGTACCTCCTGTTTTTCTTCACCTAAACCCACCTCATGAACCCTCCATGCCTGCTCCAGGTGATGCGTCACCCAGACCAAGTGACGCTGTGGGCCCATCATGAGAAGCTCCTGGTGGTGGACCAAGTGGTAGCATTCCTGGGGGGACTGGACCTTGCCTATGGCCGCTGGGATGACCTGCACTACCGACTGACTGACCTTGGAGACTCCTCTGAATCAGCTGCCTCCCAGGTAATCCCCCCGAGACCTTCCTGAGCACCCCCAAACTCAGATAAGCTCAATCCACACCTTTTCGCAGCTCCAGCCTTACTCCCTCAGTCATTCCAGGTCCTGCCCACCTCAGGGTTCCTCAAACTTTCTGGGACCCCAAGAACCCACTTTGAAAGTGCTGTAACCGGCCAGGTGCCGTGGCTCATGCCTGTAATCCCAGCACTTTGGGAGGCCGAGGCAGGCAGATCACCTGAGGTCTGGAGTTCGAGACCAGCCTGACCAACATGGTGAAACCCCATGTCTACTAAAAATACAAAAAACTAGCCGGGCATGGTGGTGGGTGCCTGTCATCTGAGCTACTCGGGAGGCTGAGGCAGGAGAATCGCTTGAACCCAGGAGGCAGAGGTTGTAGTGAGCCAACATCATGCCATTACACTCCAGCCTGGGTGACAAGAGCGAGACTCCGTCTCAAAAAAAAAAAAGGGCTGTAACCCAGTCCTTTCCCCATTTCACTGACCATCACCCCATTCCTCTAAAAGTGTCGAAGGCGGCTGGAGGGGAGGGCTGGGGAATCAGACGCTCTGTGTCATTCTTCCTCTCCGTCTCTCTCACTCTTTCAGTGCTCCTCTCTTTGGCCCTGGCTCTGTACAGCCCCATGACTTCCCCTTGCCCCTGGCTTGGGTGTGTTCCCCCTACAGCCTCCCACCCCGTGCCCAGACTCGCCGGCCACCCCAGACCTCTCTCGCAACCAATTCTTCTGGCTGGGCAAGGACTACAGCAATCTTATCACCAAGGACTGGGTGCAGCTCGACCGGCCGTTCGAAGGTGAAGCCTCCCACCCGCCAAAACCCCAGAGAGCTGAGAGCAGGGTCAGAAGCTGGGACTGGTACTGAGGATGGGATGAGAGGGGTCAAGGGTGGTACAGCCCTCCCTCTGGCAGGCTCCTCCTCCCTGCCCCAAGTGTCCCCAGGAGTCCAGCCCTGACGTCTCCCCTGACTCTCCCGGGACCTCGCAGATTTCATTGACAGGGAGACAACCCCTCGGATGCCATGGCGGGACGTTGGGGTAGTCGTCCATGGCCTACCTGCCCGGGACCTCGCCCGGCACTTCATCCAGCGCTGGAACTTCACCAAGGTGCTCGTTCCCTCTGGTGGGGGCTGGAGGTAGGGAGGGAGCCAGGGACAGCTTGGCACCTCCTGCTGACTCTGCCATCCCTCCACTTCAGACCACCAAGGCCAAGTACAAGACTCCCACGTACCCCTACCTGCTTCCCAAGTCTACCAGCACTGCCAACCAGCTCCCCTTCATGCTTCCAGGGGGGCAGTGCACCACTGTGCAGGTGAGGCCCCCCACTTCAGCCAGCCCCCACTTTTGTCTCCTTCAGCCCAACACCCCAACCCACTCCCCCTGTGTGAGAGCCCCCTACACTGTCCTCCCCTGGGGTTAAGAAGCACATCACGGCCGGGCGCGGTGGCTCACGCCTATAATCCCAGCACTTTGGGAGGCCGAGGCAGGCGGATCACGAGGTCAGGAGATCGAGACCATCCTGGCTAACACGGTGAAACCCCATCTTTACTAAAAATACAAAAAATTAGCCGGGCATGGTAGTGTGTGCCTGTAGTCCCAGCTACTAGAGAGGCTGAGGCAGGAGAATCGCTTGAACCCAGGAGGCAGATGTTGTAGTGAGCTGAGATCACACCACTGCACAGTCTGGGCAAGGGAGCGAGACTCTGTCTAAAAAAAAACCATAAAAGTAAAAAATGAAAAGAAGCACATCGCATTCACCATTCCCTAGGTCTTGCGGTCAGTGGACCGCTGGTCAGCAGGGACTCTGGAGAACTCCATCCTCAATGCCTACCTCCACACCATCAAGGAGAGCCAGCACTTCCTCTACATTGAGGTCTGACTGGGAGGAGGTGGGGGAGACCATGGAAGGGATGTCGCAGGAGAGACACCTGGGGAATGAGTGGAGTCAGTCATTGAGGGTTGGTGGAGCTGGGCCCGGAGCAGAAGCAGACGCCTGGAGCCTGGGACCAGGGCTGGAGGCCAAGGACAGCGCCAGGGGCCAGGCTGCTGATGTCTGTCTCTGGTTCTTGCCCCAGAATCAGTTCTTCATTAGCTGCTCAGATGGGCGGACAGTTCTGAACAAGGTGGGCGATGAGATTGTGGACAGAATCCTGAAGGCCCACAAGTAAGGTGGACTGTCAGGAAGGTGGGGACTGTGGGTGTGGTTTGAGCCCAGTTGAAGGGGGTGGGGTTTGAGGGACCAGTCGCGCCTCTGACTCCACCCTCTCCCCAGACAGGGACAGTGTTTCCGAGTCTACGTGCTTTTGCCCTTACTCCCTGGCTTCGAGGGCGATATCTCCACGGGTGGTGGCAACTCCATTCAGGCTATTCTGCATTTTACTTACAGGTGAGCCTCCAGGGCTCTCAGTGGCCCCATCCCACCCGTGTCCCCCTCCTGATTCTGTCCTGATCCCTTCCTCCTGGGCCTTAAAGGAGGATCACCTCTCCTGACCTCCCCTTGCCTCTGCCAGCCTCCACTTCTCTCCCTCTGTCTTTTCTCTCAGGACCCTGTGTCGTGGGGAGTATTCAATCCTGCATCGCCTCAAAGCAGCCAGTGAGTGCTGGGGGCTGGGGGCTCAAGCCCTGGTCCCCTGGGAGAGGGAGATTGGGGCGCTGGAGGCCTGGGGTTGAGGGAAGGAGGCTGTCATTCCCGTGAGCCTCTGAGGCTACGCAGACCATAGCTGGCCTTTCACTGCAGGGAGAAGCAGAGAGACAAGACTCTTTGTAGGAAGAGCTTCTGGAGTGAGAGGAGGTGGGACAGGGCCCTGTCTGCACACAGAGCCACCTCTCCCCTCACTTCCCCTCCTGTCACCCCGTCTCTTGTATGCAGTGGGGACAGCATGGCGGGACTATATTTCCATCTGCGGGCTTCGTACACATGGAGAGCTGGGCGGGCACCCCGTCTCGGAGCTCATCTACATCCACAGCAAGATGCTCATCGCAGATGACCGGACAGTCATCATCGGTCAGTGCCGGATCTGGGCCCCTGGCAGGGAGAGGGTGTGGCGACAGGCAAAGAGATGAGACACCGGGATGACAGAGACTGCAGCTCAGGCTCATGTAGGGGTGGAGGGTCCAAGAAGGAGTGTTGCAGGCCAGTGCTTTGGTAGAGGGGATGGGGTACTGGCGGGAGTGCCCTGGCCCCAAGCAGACAGCGTGCGCCCCATCCACCCCAGGTTCTGCAAACATCAATGACCGGAGCTTGCTGGGGAAGCGGGACAGTGAGCTGGCCGTGCTGATCGAGGACACAGAGATGGAACCATCCCTCATGAATGGGGTGGAGTATCAGGCGGGCAGGTTTGCCTCGAGTCTGCGGAAGCACTGCTTCAGGTAGAGCTGGGGCGGGGTGCCACAGGGTGGGAGGGAGATGGGGGCGTCTGCCTTTTGAGCAGGACAAGAGGTAGCACCGCATAGGTACTCCCGGAGCCAGAGGTAGAGGTAGTGCTAGATTCTCAATAGGCAAGGCTGGGCGCGGCAGCTCACGCCTCTAATCCCAGCACTTCCCGGCACTTTGGCGAGGCCAAGGCGGGTGGATTGCCTAAGGTTGGGAGTTCGAGACCAGCCTGGCCAACATAATGAAACCCGTCTCTACTAAAAATACAAAAAATCAGCTGGGCGTGGTGGCGGGCACCTGTGATCCCAGCTACTTGGGAGGCTGAGACAGGAGAATCGCTTGAATCCAGGAGGCAGAGGTTGCAGTGAGCCTAGATCACGCCACTGCACTCCAGCCGGGCGACAGAGCGAGACTCTGCCTCCAGAAAACAAAACAAAACAAAACAAAACAAACAAATCAATGGGCAGACTAATCAGTTTAGAGTGTCAGTGAAGCAGGAACACCAAAAAAAAAAAATGAGAAAAAAAAATTTTTTTTTTGAGACGGAGTTTCGCTCTTGTTGCCCAGGCTAGAGTGCAATGGCGAGATCTCAGCTCACCACAACCTCTGCCTCCCGGGTTCAAGCAATTCTCCTGCCTTAGCCTCCCAAGTAGCTGGGATTACAGGCCTGTGCCACCACACCTGGCTAGTTTTTGTATTTTTAGTGGAGACAGGGTTTCACCATGTTGGTCAGGCTGGTCTTGAACTCCCGACCTCAGGTGATCTGCCCACTTCAGCCTCCCAAAGTGCTGGGATTACAGGTGTGAGCCACTGCACCTGGCCATGAAAAAAAATTTTTGTTGTTATTGTTGTTGTCGTCATCAATAAGATGCAGTTTCACTCTTGTCGCCCAGGCTGAAGTGCAATGGTGCAATCTTGGCTCACTGCAACCTCTGCCTCCTGGATTCAAGCAATTCTCCTGCCTCAGCCTCCCAAATAGCTGGGATTACAGCTGTGAGCCACCGCATCCCACCAAAAAAAATCTTTTGAAAGTAATTTTTGGCTGGGCACAGTGGCTCACCCCTGTAATCCCAGCACTTTCGGAGGCCAAGGCAGGCAGATCATGAGGTCAGGAGATCAAGACCATCCTGGCTAACACGGTGAAACCCCCGTCTCTACGAAAAAACCAAAAAAATTAGCTGGGCGTGGTGGCGGGCGCCTGTACTCCCAGCTACTCAGGAAGCTGAGGCAGGAGAATGGTGTGAACCTGGGAGGCGGAGTTTGCAATGAGCAGAGAT
>NW_012118154.1:601256-602468 GCF_000951035.1 Colobus angolensis palliatus
GGCTCATGCCTGTAATCCCAGCACTTTGGGAGGCCAAGGTGGGTGGATCACAAGATCAGGAGATCGAGACCATCCTGGCTAACACGGTGAAACCCTGTCTCTACTGAAAATACAAAAATTGCTGGGCGTGGTGGCAGGTGCCTGTAATCCCACCTACTCAGGAGCCTGAGGCAGGAGAATCGCTTGAACCCGGGAGGCGGAGCTTGCAGTGAGCTGAGATCCGGCCACTGCACTCCAGCCCGGGTGACAGAGCAAGACTCCGTCTCAAAAAAAAAAAATAAATAAATAAATAAAACTAATTTTTTAAAACACCAAGGTAGTCATCAAAGTCAAGACAAATCAGAACTCTGTTGGCTTCTTTTATACTTATTTTACTATTTTATATTGCATTTGTTTTGTTTTTGTTTGTTTGTTATTTGTTTTGAGATAAGGTCTTGCTCTGTCACCCAGCTGGAGTTCGGTGGCATGACCACAGCTCACTGCAGCATCGACTTCTCTGGCTCAAGTGATCCTCCCACTTCAGCCTCCCAAGTAGCTGGGACTACAGGCACACACCACCACGCCTGGCTAATTTTTGTATTTTTTTGTAGAGATGGGGTTTTGCCATATTGCCCAGGCTGGTCTTGAATTCCTGAGCTCAAGCAATCCATCGGCTTCGTCCTCCCAAAGTGCTGGGAATACAGGCATGAGCCGCTGCGCCCGGCCAATTTTGAATTACCTGAGTAGGGACGATGTAACTTTTCTGGCATTCAGGTTCTCTAAGGATCTTAATCTGGCTCTGCTGGGACCCCTTTCTCCCATAGTGTCATTCTTGGAGCAAATACCCGGCCAGACTTGGACCTCCGAGACCCCGTCTGTGATGATTTCTTCCAGTTGTGGCAAGACACAGCTGAGAGCAACGCTAATATCTATGAGCAGGTGGGAACTTGGGAGGGGAGGGGGAGAGTGGCCTGGGGAAATGTGTGCATTATCCTGCTCAGGGTAGGATGGAAAGAAGCCCCACTACACAGTCATTCTCAGAAGGGGGATGAGGGCCTGGGGGCATTTGCTATCAAGAGATTTAGTGGCCCAGGCTGGGTGCAGTGGCTTATGCCTGTAATCCCAGCACTCTGGGAGGTCGAGGCGGGCGGATCACCTGAGGTCAGGAGTTCGAGATCAGCCTGACCAACATGGCGAAACCCCATCTCCACTAAAAGTACAAAAATTGGCCGG
>NW_012118154.1:608546-611227 GCF_000951035.1 Colobus angolensis palliatus
AAAAGAAAAAAGTGTAGCACAAGTCCTGGCCCTCGCCCTTTGTTCCTACAGCCTTACGCTCCAGTCTCAGAACTGACCGCAGATGCAGGAGGAAACTGAGGGGAGTGAAGTATGGAGATTAGGAGGCCTTCCTGGAAGAGAGATTTTCTGGGGAGGCATGAAGAGGGGATGGTGTTGCTCTGCCTCAACCTCTCCTTCGAGTTCAGCCCTCAGTCCTCACAAGAAGCTACTTCTGTGCCAGAATTCCCCCCTCCTACATATAGCGGTCCCCTAGTACTAATTGGCATCTTGTTAATTAGCCTCATTGTCAGCACTAACTGCCTCTTTCCCCAGGGGGACCATTACCTCATTCACTGTGGAGTGAGATAGAGGCAGCAGTTGCCCCAGGCTGGGCCAGGGGTGCCGAGGGATTCTGCTTCAAAGTCTCTGCCTTCCCCTCCTAAGTCCTGGAGGCTTTTGTTTGTTTGTTTTGGTATTTTTTTTTGAGATGGAGTCTTGCTCTGTCACCCAGGCTGGAGTGCAGTGGCACCATCTTGGCTCACTGCAACCTCCCCCTCTCTGGTTCAAGCAATTCTCCTGCCTCAGCCTCCCGAGTAGCTGGGATTACAGGTGCCCCCCACTGTGCCTGGCTAATTTTTGTATTTTTAGTAGACACAGGGTTTCACCATGTTGGCCAGGCTGGTCTGGAACTCCTGACCTCGTGATCCACCCGCCTTGGCCTCCCAAAGTGCTGGGATTGCAGGCGTGAGCCACTGCGCCCGGGCTAGTCGTGGAGTTTTTTAAATGGAGACCAACCGTAGTGAGGGGGGTGGGCAGTGGAAGCAGAGGGCTTAGAATCTGAAGAGTTGGCGCTAAACCCAGAACGGAAAGAGCAGCCTCTATGACTGAGGCACTAGTAAATTTAGAGGACGTAGTGTATGCTAAGTGCTTTACATGTATTATTTTATCCTAACCTCCCTATTATTATCATCTCCATTTTACAGATGACAGAGAGGTTAGTGATTTGCCTAAAGCACTACCTCCACTTTCTATGCTTTTTCCTGCTATCCATGGTCTTGACCTTGAACTGCTGCAGTGCCCGCCCAGACAACAGATGCCTTCATTACTTTTATTTTATTTTATTTTTTTTGAGACAGAGTCTCGCTCTGTCGCCCAGGCTGGAGTGCAGTGGCCAGATCTCAGCTCACTGCAAGCTCCGCCTCCCAGGTTCAAGCGATTCTCCTGCCTCAGCCTCCCAAGTAGCTGGGATTACAGGTGCGCACCACCATGCCCGGCTAATTTTTGTATTTTTCGTAGAGATGGGGTTTCACGATATTGGTCAGGGTGGTCTCAAACTCCTGACCTCAGGTGATCCGCCCGCCTCAGCCTCCCAAAGTGCTGGGATTACAGGCGTGAGCCACGGCGCCTGGCCACTTTCATTGCTTAAGTGTTAGTAATTTTCTTTCTTTTGTTTTTTTTTTTTTAAGCATTACTGATTTTCTAGTGGGTGCCAGGCCATGTGCTGAACAAGACTAATATTATTCCTGTCTTTAAGGAGAATCAAAAGACATTTACAATTCAAATCATTAAATGTTACCATGGACTAAAGCCAGGCAGCTGAAACAGAAGAACCAAACTTAGTCTTGGTGAGTCAAGGAAGGCTTCATGGAGGAGGTGATTTAGACATGTAGGACAAAGCAAAACACGGTGAAAGTGGGCATGGTCAAGAGGCTAGGGAACATTCCAAGGAGAAAAAAGAGTACATGCAAAGGTTGGGGGAGAGAATGTTAAGTTCTGGGAAGTAAGTAGAGTATTTCAGTATGGCTGGAAAATGTGAGGTCTAATAGTTGAGTACTGAAAAATAAGGCAGGCACCAAGCAAGGTGGCTCATGCCTATAATCCTAGCAACTCAGGAGCCTGAGGCAGGATTATCACTTGAGCCCAGGAGTTGGAGGCTGCCATAAGCCATGATCATGCCACTGCACTCTAGCCTGGGTGACAGAGCAGGACCCCAACTCCTAAAGAAACAAACCGTTAAAAAAGAAAAGGCAAGAAAAGCCAGCAGAATCTTGAAGGGTCTTTGATACCACATTTTATCTGCTTTTTTTTTTTTTTTTTTCACACTGTTGCCCAGGCTGGAGTACAGTGGTGCAATCTCAGCTCAGTGCAACCTCTGCCTGCTGGGTTCAAGCAAGCCTTTTGCCTCAGCCTCCCAAGTAGCTCGGATTACAGGCACATACCACCACACCCGGCTAATTTTTTGTATTTTTAGTAGAGACGGCATTTCACCATGTTGGCCAGGCTGGTCTCGAAATCCCGACGTCAGGTGATTCACCTGCTTTAGCCTCCCAAAGTGCGGGGATTACAAGTGTGAGCCACCACGCCCAGCCAATCTGGTTTTTTGTTTTGTTTTGTTTTGAGACGGAGTTTCGCTCCTGTTGCCCAGGCTGGAGTACAATGGCATGATCTCGGCTCACCACAACCTCTCCTCCCAAGTTCAAGTGATTCTCCTGCCCCAGCCTCCCAAGTAGCTAGGATTACAGGCATGTGCCACCACACCTGGCCAGTTTTGTATTTTTAGTAGAGACAGGGTTTCTCCATGTTTGTCAGGATGGTCTCGATCTCTTGACCTTGTGATCCACCCACCTTGGCCTCCCAAAGTGCTGGGATTACAGGCATGAGGCACCGTGTTTGGCCTTTTT
>NW_012118154.1:611382-613416 GCF_000951035.1 Colobus angolensis palliatus
GCTCACTGCAACCTCTGCCTCCTGGGTTCAAGCGATTCTCCTGCTTCAGCATCCCAAGTAGCTGGGATTACAGGCGCCTGCCACCACACCTGGCTAATTTTTGTATTTTTAGTAGAGACGTGGTTTCACCATGTTGTCTGGGCTGGTCTCAAACTCCTGACCTCAGGTGATCCACCCGTCTCGGCCTCCGAAAAAGTGCTGGGATTACAGGTGTGAGCCACCGTGCCCGGCCAATTTTTTGTATTTTTAATAGAGATGGAGTTTCACCATGTTTGCCAGGCTTGGCCGGGTGTGGTGGTTCATGCCTGTAATCTCTGCACTTTGGGAGGCCCAGGCAGGTGGATCACCTGAGGTCAGGAGTTCGAGACCACCTGGCCAACATGATGAAACCCCGTCTCAACTGAAAATACAAAAACTTAGCTGGGCGTGGTGGCGTGCACCTGTAATCCCAGCTACTCAGGAGGCTGAGATAGGAGAATTGCTTGAACCCGGGAGGCGGAGGTTGCAGTGAGCCAAGATGGTGCCACTGCACTCCAGCCTAGGCAACAAGAGCAAAACTCTGTCTCCACCAAGGTGACATTTTCCACCCTGTGTCCTGTTCCCCAGTAAAAACAAATTCACAAAAAAACAACAAAACAAAACAAAAACCGTCTCAAAAAACAAAAATCCACCATGTTGCCCAGGCTGGCCTCCAACTCCTGGCCTCAAGGGATCCTATAATCTCAGCATTTTGGGAGGCCGAGGCGGGCAGATCACTTGAGGCCAGGAGTTTGAGACCAAATTGGGCAACATGGCAAAGCCCCATCTCTACAAAACATACAAAAATTAGCCAGGCGTAGTGGCATATGCTGCCTGTAGTCCCGGCTACTTGGGAGGCTGAGGCTGGAGGATCGCTTGAACCCAGGAGCTTGAGGTTGCAGTAAGCAGAGATCACGCCATTGTACTCCAGCCTGGGCGACAGAGCAAGACTTTGTCTTTAAAAAAAAAAATAGAATTGACTTGAAGGAGTCAGGCAGGAAGGCCAAATAGGAGATGAATGGGGATAGTGGCTTGAATAAGGGCAGTGGCAAGGAGAATGGGCTAGGGGTTAGGGAAGGGGGCCGACTGGCCATGCATCCAAATGCTAAGGAGAAGGGTCCAGAAAGGAATGTGTTCAGCTATTTTCCAAGGACTTCTAATTTAAACTCTCTTAAATGATTTATATTAAGGCTGGTGGTGGAGTCTTTCAGAAACAGTGTTGGTGCTAGAAGAGCTCCTGAGGATCATACAGCCTACCCCCTCAATTTCACAGTGAAAGAAAACCTCAGAGAAGCAAAGCAACTTGCTCAAGGTCACACAGCATGTCAGTGGTAGAACATGACTCTTGGTTCTTAGATAGCATTACCCAGCCTCCACTGAGGCTAATGGCTGTAGGCGCTGTGCCAACATGACTAGATCTAAGCTAAGGTGACCCAAGCAATATGTGAAGGGATTGAACGCAGATTCCCTCTCTTCCCCTTCGCCACCCCTTCCTCCACGCGCGACTCCAGTGATCAGTCAATGAATAATTGTCGAAACAGTTCCTTTGTGCAGAACACTTTGTTAAAAGAGGTGCAGAGATACACGTCTGCGGTAGGATTCCTTATCCTGAGATCTGAGAGCTCCTCGATGCTTCCCCAACCTGCTAGGTGAGGGTGGAAAGGGCACTCCTGAGGCAGCCGGTGCTCCTCCTCTGCCCCCCAACTCCCACGTGGTTTCTCCAGCCAAGTTCTCACGGAGTGGCCCCTCCCTCAGCGGCTCCACTGTTGCCATAGCAATTGGGTGGGTGGACAGCCCGTCCTATCTAGAGGCCACCCAGCCCTCGCGTGGGGAGTTACCATAACAACCCCCTAGTAATAGAGGGGGGTTGGGTACCGCCCCCTTCCCCCGCAAATGGAGAGGTGGGTGGCTTGATTGGCAGCTGCGCACACGAAAGAAGGAGGGAAAGGGAAGGAAAGGCGTCAAAGGAGATCTGAGAAGGAAATAAGGGAGAGAAAGGGCCAAAAAATAGGGAAA
>NW_012118154.1:614091-634114 GCF_000951035.1 Colobus angolensis palliatus
AGCGGCCCCGGTGCCCCGTTCCCCGCGGAGGCCATGGGCGACCCAGCCCCCGCCCGCAGCCTGGACGACATCGACCTGTCCGCCCTGCGGGTGAGCGCGCCGTCCCCCAGCCTCTCCCTGATTCCTGTCCCCGCCGCAGGGGAGGGAGCGGGGTGGCTGCACGCCTCACGTGCTCCCGGGCGCCCCCTCCACCAGCCTGGGTCCTCTTGACGACCTGTGCCCCTTTCCCGGGCTCCCGCCGCGGCTGGGCCCCCGCCCTCTGCTGCTCCCTTCTCTCTCCACTGGCTGCAGATGCTGGGAGCCAGTTCGGTCCCCACCCTGTGGTGCCCCGCCCCCACACTTCCCTGCCACCCTACCTTTACTCTGGGGTTCGGGACCCACCGGTTCCCCTAAACTTGGCCTCCCCCATCACCTGGAGAATCTTTATTGTGGCTCCTCACCTCCTCTCGGCCCTCTTTCCACCTTTGCCCTTACTTCTATCTTCTTCCCCTGCTCTTCCTTGGCTCCTCGAATTTTGACTTTGCAACTGTCTCGACAGCCTCTCTCATCCCTCTTTCTCTGCCTTGCCCACCCTTGAATTGCATCCTTTCCCTGGTCAGAATTTCAGCCACCGCACCCCTCCTACCGTCACCCTCAGTCCCACGTTCGGTTTTCCCTATCCCTTCTCTCCCGTTTCAAGTGCAGCAGTTCAGAACCAGGCATTTCCGGTCTCAGGGTCCCTGAATATTACATGACCAACTCTGCAGCAGCGTGGGGCTGGGAGCCCTCGGGGAGGAGGGGAGGCATTTCTTCTCTTTGGAAACTGTAGCACGGGCTGGGAAGAGGATGTTTACACACACACACACACGCACACACGACACATGCTACATGTGGTCAGGCAGAAGGTTTGGAAAGGCAGTGGGTATTTATGTTAGCTGAAGACTGGAAGCAATGGAGACCTCTCAAGGTAGGGGCTAATAAGGAAAGGGGTTGAGAATGCTGCAGGAATTTCTTGGAAATACCCGTTCATTGTCCCTTGTGGGGCACTTACACACTCTGGTGGAGGAGCTTTCTATAGCATTTATGTTTTTCTTCAGCAGGGAGCTTTGGCTTAAGGGGCAACTTAGTGATTTCAAGGTGAACACTCCAGACTATCAGCCAGGTGGTGTTTTGATCCTGTGCCCTTCCAGCGCTCTCACCAGGCCGAGGTGTGGGGAGAGCAGGACTTCCCATCTCTAGGTTCGCTTCTCTGGAGGCCCCCGCTCAGACTGTCTTCTGGCTTTTGAGTCAGCCAGGGAACATGGCCAGTAGTGGGAAAAGGCGGTCAGCCACGCAGGTGCCCCGGATATGGCTGGAGGGGAGAGGGGAATTGAAGAGAGCAGAGTCATGTTGTTAATTGGGTTTCTCTAGGTGACACAGTTTTTTTCTTGCCATTTTCAGGTCATAATTTGTGTGGTGCAATGTTGGGCTATGAGACCTGACTTGCTGGAGATAAGGTGATACATCTCTGGGGAGAGGGGCTGAACGTTGAATTTCTCTGTGTGCGCAGGCACATGTGTGTGTGATGATGGGGAGAGGGTCTGAAGGCTTTAGGAAGGAGATTCTTAAGGTCAGGTAAGCCAGGGTTTAAACTGGGGTGCCCGAGTCAGTTGGGATATAAGATGGAAATCCCGATTCTAAGTAAAAGTCTCTTAATGTGCTCCATTCTGGGATGAACTTCCACCTATCCTTCCTCCCTTGGTTATTGATTAACTGGCTACAGGTTCCTGTGGCTGGGGTGACTGAAATACAATAAAAAATGGGTGTGTCAGGCCGGGCGAGGTGCTCACGCCTGTAATCCCAGCACTTTGGGAGGCCAAGGCAGGGCCATCACCTGAGGTCAGGAGTTCGAGACCAGTCTGGCCAACAGTGTGAAACCCGGTCTCTACTAAAAATACAAAAATTAGCCGTACGTGGTGGCACACTCCTGTGATCCCAGCTACTCAGGAGGCTGAGTCAGGAGAATCGCTTGAACCGGGGACGGGGAGGTTGCAGTGAGCCAAGATTGCGCGCCACTGCACTCCAGCCTGGGCGACAAAGCAAGACCTTATCTTTAAAAAAAAAAAAAAAAAAAGGGTGGATCCAAACCACAACCTTTGCTTTGAACCTTGTGGGACTCTGCTTGGGTTCCTCTTGTAGCCTCTTAGCTGGTAGTTTGGCTTGGACCCTCAACCTGGGATTTCCAGCAATTCCACAAATACCCTCTGACCTTAGATGTGGTATTTCGCTTCTGGACTTCTTGGCTTGAAGCAATGTTAGCCTTCCTCAGTTGCCTCCAGCCTTACTCTCTTCTCCCTCCCTCAGGAGACCTGGCGACCTGCTACCAGTGCTTCTGTCTGGCCTGCCTTATGCTTTTTAAGAAAGCATTCTGCTTCCCCCTTTCCACCCCAAAATGCGAGGGCTTGAGGAAGAGCTGTACCTCCTTTGAAATGGGACTAGCAAAGGCCTACCTTCTCCTTGCTGCTGACCTTTTCTCAGTGCCTGTCCCCCTGACTCCACCTCAGAGAGCTGTGGCACTGTCAAGCAGCTAGCGTGGTCATCTCTTGTGCTATTCCTGTCTGTTTTCCAGTGAGAAATGGTGTCTCCCTTTACTACACCATCTTGTGTTGGGGGCCGGGGAGAGGGATGGGAGAGGAACATATTCAGTATTTATTCGCTGGCCTTAAAGAGCCCAAGGTGTATTTCTCCTCTTGTTTCAAGATAAGGCTTGGTTTTCAGCTGGTGATGAGCGTAATCGCCTGATATTAGGGAAGATTGAATTGCGTTAATCTCTTAGCCATGTGTGGGGAGGCCAGATGGACCTGCTACTTTGTAGCCACAGCCACACTTGACCTCTTTGAGGCTCCTTTTCTCGACCCGCCTGGCTGCATTGTGTGGTGAGGAAAAGCATGGGGTTTGGAGTTGCAGTCCTGAGTTCAAGTCCTAGCTTCCTCGCTTACTATGTAACCCTGGCCCTGCTCCCCTTACTGCAGATTCTGCCAAGAGCCTTACCCTCTGTAAGCTCCGTTCAGTCCTGTATCGTGGACATGGTGATAGTACTGAATGCCGAGTTGCTTAGGATTAAATGCACATGAAGTACTCAGTACAGTTCCCAGCACACAGTGATCATACGTGATAGCCCTTTTTGTAGTTATTTTTATCAAATGGCAATCAGAGAAGCCTTCCAGGACAACTTTATCTAAAATAGCACTCCCTCCTCTGCTTTATTTTTGTATAAAATTTTATATAGCATTCCCTTAGTCTGCTTTATCCTTCCTCATAGTATTTATCACCAGCTGACATATGTATTTCTGTCAGCTCCACTAAAATGTCAGTTCAGTGGCCGGGTGTGGTGGCTCACGACTGTAATCCCAGCACTTTGGGAGGCCGAGGCAGATGGATCACCTGAGGTCAGAAGTTTGAGACCAGGGCCGGGCGCGGCGGCTCACGCCTGTAATTCCAGCACTTTGGGAGGCTGAGGTGAGTGGATCACGAGGTCAGGAGATCGAGACCATCCTGGCCAACACGGTGAAACCCCGTCTGTACTAAAAATACAAAAAATTATCCGGGCGTGGTGGCGGGTGCCTGTAGTCCCAGCTGCTCAGGAGGCTGAGGCAGGAGAATGGTGTGAACCCGGGAGGTGGAGCTTGCAGTGAATCGAGATGGCACCACTGCACTCCAGCCTGGGCGACAGAGCGAGACTGTCTCAAAAAAAAAAAAAAAAGAAGTTCTAGACCAACCTGGCCAACATGGTAAAACCCCATCTCTACTAAAAAAATATATATATAAAAATATTAGCCAGGTGTGGTGGTGCACACCTGTAATCCCAGTTCTTGGTTACTCAGGAGGCTGAGGCAGGAGAATCACTTGAACCTGGGAGGTAGAGGTTGCAGTGAGCTGAGATTGCACCACTGCACTCCAGCATGGGCAACAAAGCCAGACTCTGTTTCAAAAAAAAAAAAAGTTCAGTGAAAGCTCTAAGATTTTGACTATTTTGTTCATTTTTGTATCCTCAGTGGCTGTAACAGTGTTTTGCACATAATAGGGGCTCAAATGTTTATTGAAGAAGTGCCTGTTATAACAAGTGAAAGCACAGCACAGTGCTTGCTTAGAGAAAGTATTCAATAAACCTCAGGCTTCTTAGGCTTCCTTTTGCCCCTCTTTTATTTATGCACAATTAAGAATATATTTTTTCTGGGATGTTTTTAGAATCAGACCTTGTCTGGGGTAAACAGTTCTGGAAGCCTCCAGCTGAGCGATGCCCTTGAAGTAAAGTTAGGATCATCCAACAGAAAATGTGGGCCTCTGTGTCTAAGCTTGGTTATATTCCAGGAGAACCTTCTGACTTGGAACTCTTGGCTTCTCACAAAGGATAAATATCAGCGGAAGTAGATGGGACAAGGAGGGGGCAGACCCCGGCCTGACCTCTTTCCTTTTGCATTGCTCCTTTTGGTTGACCCACTTCATAAATCAAACAGCTTCTTTTTACCGTCCAGCTCGAAGTTTTCGACTGCAGTGTCCTTGAAACTGTGGAGCTATGCTTAGCATGGCTGGATTGAAATCATAGCATGGAGCACATTCAAGAAGGACTTGTTGCTCAGTGGTAGCTGCTGACAGAGATGTTCTTTTTCAAATGATTTTGTGTTGTTGTGTCTGTTCTTTGGAGAAGTGTCTTCGCCTTCCTCCTCTCTTGGTGCGGCTGTGGAGCCAGCACCACTCGGAAAGCTGGCAGTTCTGGGCATGTATTTCTAGGCTGCTGAGCAACGTGGGACTGCCACTGTGTTCTGATGTGCTAGCTGTCCAAATGTTGATGACTGATGCCTTAGGCAGGAGAGGGGGAAGAGTGACCTCCTGCTGCAGAAGTAAGGACATTCAATAGTGACTTTTTTTCCCTAGAAAATTGCAAAAGGGGGATGGGGCTGTTTGGAGAGCTCGAGGCATTTAGAGTGAAGTAAAATGCCGCTTTGGCAAAATGACGGAAGGAGATTACTGAGAACTTGGCCGAAACTAGGTGACCAGTCATTCCCCAAACAGAGAGAGAGACATCACCACCCTTTATGCTATGGGACAGGACAGACTGCCACAGTCCTTAGGTATATACACAGCGGGGAGGTTTTGACGGGTAAGATAACGGTAAGGTCAGCAAGGGAGCCAGCTGGCCCAGCCCCTCACTCTTGCCTCAGGTGCTCAATTAAAACTGTGCCATACAGAATCCTGACTTCAAATCTGGCCTCCATTCCTTTCCGCATTGAACTGTGTGCCTCAGACAGGGTCACACACACGACTTGCACACGTAAACCACCTTTGTTTGTCATATAGGGGACACGATGGCAGGAAGTGTGCAACCGCTCTTGCCAAGCTTGTGTTTTGGCGTAGGTCTGTAGAGAAGGCATGCAGTAACCTCTCAACCCAGAAACACAGAGCAATTCTGGACTGGAGAGCATCTCCAGAACCTGTGAGGGTCTGCCTGTCGAATCTTTCTGTCTCCAGACAAAGTTGAATCAGAGAAAGTTATCAATAATCTCCTTTCCTGCACCAGTCAGTCGCCAAGCATTGGCAGTCTACTGTGTTGAGAATCAGGTTCCAAATTCTATGGGAAGGATGTAATATAGTACTCAGTCCTCTACTAAGCTATTTAACCAGATCTCTGGGGACATCCACCCAAGCAATGCCTTTCCAAGCCTAGACTCTTTTTTTTTTTTTTTTTTTTTTTGAGACGAGGTCTCTCACTGTCGCCGAGGCTGGAGTGCAGTGGCATGATCTCCGCTCACTGCAAGCTCCGCCTCCCAGGTTCACGCCATTCTCCTGTCTCAGCCTCCCGAGTAGCTGGGATCACAGGCACCCGCCACCACGCCTGGCTAATTTTTTGTATTTTTAGTACAGACGGGGTTTCACCGTGTTAGCCAGGATGGTCTCAATCTCCTGACCTCATGATCCACCCACCTCGGCCTCCCAAAGTGTTGGGATTACAGGCGTGCGCCTCCGTGCCCGGCCTAGACTCTTTTTCGTAACTGTTACTGTTTTCCTCAATATCCTACAACCTTCAAGATTGGGACGTTTTTGTTAAACCTTATTCCATGAATTACACTCATTTTCTGTGGTCAGTGGGAAGTCATCGTGAAACCTGGTCTTCAGCCCCACTCCCCTCAACACCTACTTTTTACTACTGTCTGTCACAGTGTTCTCTTTCCTGGATTGAAGACAGAACAAAAGTGATCAGGTTAATAAGTCAACTCTCAAAGCATTTCTTGATTGCACACAGAATACAGTAAGATACAAAAACATGACTTGGTAGAAGAGTTGGATCCTGTGCACGGCTCACGGCCATTCTCTTCTCTCTCCAGTTCTTTTGCCATTCTCCTCCCAACCAACCAGTCCTTGACTTGAGTCTGGGCCTCTCTTAGCTGTAGGAAGCTCTTCTAGGGGGTAATGGAAAAAGGGTTTTGAGGCTCTTTGTTCTTACTAAGGGCGGGAATAGTAGAGGGAGGAGAGAAAAGAGGGATGGAATTGTAGTGACCCAAGAGAGCCCCTGGAGATTTTGTCCAGTGGCTAGACAGCCTGAGGTTGTACGTGCTACGTGTGGGTAGGATTTCATGTTCTGTCTGAGGAAAGATCTAGAACTAGGCACGGAGGACACAGTGGTGAACAAGACCGATATGGTTCTCCTACAGTCTAGTAGTAGGGAGAGACATTAATCAAGTAATTATTTATTAATGTGTGTGTGTGTGTGTGTGTGTGTGTGTGTGTGAGTGATTACAAGCCATGGTAAGGCCTGTAGCAGAAAACTTGAACATGCCATGGGCACATATAACAAGAATTATTTTGATGATATATTCTCAGGATCTCCTGAGGGCTGTGTCATGGAAAAAAAATTGCTTTTCCAAGACAAAACTTTTATAAGACAAAAATATCTAGTTGATTGAGAGAGACGTAAATCACATCAGAAAGCTAAACTGGCATTGCTGCAGAAAGATTAGATAGAGTTGAACTAGCAGGTAGAGTTTGGTGATGGCAAGAATTGGGAGACGCTGGAATGGGGCCATTCTTATGGTGAAGCATTTGGTCAACAATCGAGGGCGAGAAGCCTGAGGAGGGGGTGGAAACGCCAGGCTTCCTTCCAAAAGGATTTCTTCTGAATCTTCCTGTGGGAGGGGAAGAAATGGTTTATTTGTTTGTCTCAAAAGTTAAGAGCACGTATATGGAAAGAGCTTATGACTCATATAATCCTCATTTTTACTTACTGGGGGAGGGACTCTGGGTCCTGGATCTGTGGACTTAGATGTGGCTCCTCAAAGTGGGGTGTATGAGAGAGGAGGGTGTATCCCTAGATGTTATCACCCTAAGGGGTGCCTGGGGTTTGGAAAGTAGGTAAGTCTCACAGAAATAAGAACAAGTAGGCCCAGCCCTCAGCTTAGCTCCTGTGGTCTGTGGGAAGTGGGATTCTTTCTAACATTAGATAGATAGTGTATATAAATAGACAAGATTCTCGATTTACATTGTATACAAGTAAAGGATGAGTGGGGTGTGGAGGGGGAGTGTTACTGATTTTGCATGTCTGAAAGGAAACAGGGTTGGGGAAGCCACGAGTTTTGGGCTTCCTGGAGAAGCCAGACTCTGGGACCAGCTTGAATGTCAGGAGGATGGCAGTGGAGAAGACGGTGGGATGGGCTGTGAGGAGAGTTTGGTGGCACAGCCTGTGGGAGGAGCCTGGGTGACTAGAGAGAGATGAATGGAGGAAATGGGGATGAGCTGCCTAAGAAAAATGGTGATGGTTGGCGAGCGAGGCGGCAAGAAGACCTTTGACAGAGGAGATAGCTGAGACCTCAGGTTCATCCACAGCAGGAGAATTCCAGGGCTACAGGGGACAGGCGATGTGGGGAGTATCTGTGGTCACAACTGGGAGCCCCACCACTTGGAGCCCATGACTCAGTATGTACACAGAGCACCAAATGCTTTTTGCTTCTGTCTTGGGCACCTCTGCCATTGGCACTTCGGCCAGTGGTTTCTTCCATTGCCTTTGGGATGAGCAGGCCTCCTAAAAGCAGGCCTGATATTTGCTGGTCTTCTGACAAAGAATGGGAAATTCCTCACACCCTCTTGTTCCAGGAGCCACCTGGGGATTTGAAGGGCTTGGGTTGCCGCGTTGCTCCTAGAATCACAGGCTTAGAGGAGTTTTCCATGAACAGCGGTCCTGGCGGGGACAGGCTGAGGATCAGTAGGGCTGAATGAAGACAAGTCCGCCTCCTTCAAGAGCCACCTCAACTTATGATTTTTCCCAGAAAGCCTCCCCGAATTTTGCCCGCCTTTACTGATCACGTCATCCACTTTCTTACAGACCTTACGATTTAGCATTGGCTTATATATTGCCTCATATTGAATAATGTGTTACGGTCTTGTTTTTCCTGCCACTTCCTTATGTGTAGAGACTGTGATCCATATCTCCTCTTGATCCATATAAAGATGCTGAGCACACAGTAGGGGTTCAGAAATTACTTGGTGAGAGACATGGTCTGTAGGTCTGTGACTGCTCCTTTCCTACTAGATTCAATCCACAAGCAGTACAGGGTGCCCAGTATGTGCTGGGCACTGTCGGATTCAAAGCCATACAGGTGCTGACTCAGTGGTTCTCAGCCAGGGCATCGCTGGCCTCCAGGGAGTGTTTGGAAATGTTGAGGAGGGAGGATTAACTGTCTTGGGAACGCCGGGCGCGGTGGCTCACACCTATAATCCCAGCACTTTGGGAGGCTGAGGCGGGCGGATCATGAGGTCAGGAGATTGAGACCATCCTGGCTAACATGGTGAAACCCCGTCTCTACTAAAAATTTTTTAAAAACTAGCCAGGCATGGTGGCGGGCGCCTGTAGTCCCAGCTACTTGGGAGGCTGAGGCAGGAGAATGGTGTGAGCCCAGGAGGTGGAGCTTGCAGTGAGCCGAGATCGGGCCACTGCACTCCAGCCTGGGCGACAGAGCCAGACTCTGTCTTTAAAAAGAAAAAAAAAAAAAAGTCTTGGGAGCACTAATGGCATTTGATGTCTTGGGAGCACTAACGGCATTTAGCACATGGGGATTGGGGATGTTAACCATCTGGCAGAGTCTGGGACAGTGCATCGAAGAACTGTTTTTCCACCCAGATTGCCACTGGTACGTCTCATGAACTTGTTATGGACACGGGAGAGACCCAGGGAAGGACTGGATAGGTTTCTTCCATGAAGTAGAAAGTAGTTCCTAAGTTCCCTGTGTACTTCTTTCCAGGTAGAGAGAGGAATGCGGGCTCTAAATTACCCCTGTGCATGGCACATATCTAGCAGCTTTTGTCTGCCAGCATACCTCTGGAGGTAAAATGGGTAGGCTCCCAGCCAGACTGTAAGGAAGATTTTCATGTTCTCTTTTCACCACCCACCCACTCTTTCTTTCAAGGCACATTTTTAAGAAAGTGGCTGAAGCTTGCAATAGTTAGTCTTTAATTCTAAGTGACTGAGGAAAGAGTCTTCAAGAAAACAGTTGGACAGAGTGCCCCAAAGCCTAAGCAGCGTGAGGCAAAGACAGGCAGGTGCATGCAGCATCTGAGAGAGGGGCCAGCACATCGTCTCTTCTCTGGGATCTTTTCATCCTATACTTGTCTTTTTGAAGACAGAGGTGTGGTGAATGAATGTCATTACTCACATCTCAGGGAGTGACCAGAGAGAGTAGAAGACACCTTGCCCTCGGGCCGGGCGCAGTGGCTCACGCCTGTAATCCCAGCACTTTGGGAGGCCAAGGTGGGCGGATCACGAGGTCAGGAGATCGAGACCATCCTGGCTAACAGGGTGAAACCCCGTCTGTACTAAAAATACAAAAAATTAGCGGGGCGAGGTGGCGGGCACCTGTAGTCCCAGCTACTTGGGAGGCTGAGGCAGGAGAATTGCTTGAACCTGGGAGGTGGAAGTTGCAGTGAGCTGAGATCCGGCCACTGTACTCCAGCCTGGGTAACAGTGCGAGCCTCCGTCTCAAAAAAAAAAAAAAGAAGAAGACCCCTTGCCCTAGTGTATCCTTTCAGGGTGGGCGAGTGGCTGGGAAGCAGCACAGCTGAGCGGGAGGAGCTGGAGCTGTGCCGCAGAGCTGCCTTCCACAACTCGCTGCTTCCCACCCCCAGTCAGGAGAGCAGAACTTGACAGGCTCCTGGCCTTGGGTAGCTAAGGTTTGTAGGAGCTGGAGAGAGTCCGCCTAACCTTAACAAGGTCATTCCTCACAGTGGAAACTACCTGAGCCCCACGTGTTGAAGCAGGGTAGGGGGAACAGGCAGGATGCGGATCAGAAGTTGGTTGGGGCTGGGCACGGTGGCTCATGCCTGTAATCCCAGCACTTTGGGAGGCCAAGGCAGGCAGATCACTTGAGGTCAGGAGTTCAACACCAGCCTGGCCAACATAGTGAAACCCCGTCTCTACTAAAAATACAAAAAATTAGCTAGGCATGGTGGCAGGCACCTGTAATCCCAACTACTGGGGAGGCTGAGCAGGAGAATCACTTGAACCCGGGAAGTGGAGGTTGCAGTGAGCCAAGATTGCATCACTGCACTCCAGCCTGGGCGACAGAATGAGACCCCGTCACAAAAAAAAAAAAAAAAAGTTGGTTGGTTCTAGTAGGTCCTTTTTCTGTCTGTCTTCTGTTTGGAATGAAGATTGCTCTGATAGAAGTTATTTATATTACAATGTGGATTCATTTCAGAAGGGGGTGTTTGGGGTTGGAATAAGAACGGTAATGAACACTTACTGTGCAGTAGCTTCTTTCCTTCTGTAATCTCATTGTCCCTCACAATAACCCTTTGAGGTGGAGGATTTATCCTCGTTTGCAAGATGAAGAAACCAAAGCTTACAGAAATTAACCTGGAAGTTAAGTAACTTGCCTGAGGTTGGACAGCCAGGAAGCAGCAGAGCCCACATTCAGACACAAGTCTGTCTCCAAAACCTGGGCTGCCATGCTGTTGGAGGGAGGTCTGCTCCCACGTGGCGGGGTATATTTGGGGGTAGGCACTGAGGGGAGGACAGGAGGGCAGTGTATAGCTGGCACTCTAGACTACATGCAACTAGTATTGTCTTCTGCCTGTTTTTTGGTTTGTTTTCGCTTTTTTTGAGCTGAAATCTTGCTCTTTTGCCTAGGCTGGAGTGCAGTGGCGCGATCTAGGCTCACTGCAACCTCCACCTCCCAGGTTCAAGCGATCCTTATGTCTCAGTCTCCCAGGTAGCTGGGATTACAGGTGCACACCACCACACCTGGCTAATTTTTGTATTTTTAGTAGAGACGGGGTTTCACCATGTTGGTCAGGCTGGTCTCGAACTCCTGACCTCAGGTGATCCACCCACCTCGGCCTTCCAAAGTGCTGGGATTATGAGTGTGAGCCACCGTGCCCGGCCTGCCTGTTTTAATTGTAAATGTGTGATATTCCTGTGACCTGCGGTAAATAGGCTTTGTGGGCTTACTGAGGACTATAACATTATCCATAATGTTTCTCAGTAAAGTTTTTGGAGACTTTTGGAATATGGCCAGTTTCATGGGCTGGAGACAGCCTGTATGAGAGATACTTACTGCCCTCCAGGAGCACGTGGCCTCTAGATCTGTGTCTTAATGGAGGACACCTTTAATTCGTATGCCTGGGTCTTTCTGAGGTGGGGAGAGTAAGTGACCTGAGCCTGAGCTGAACTGCTGGTGGGTTGGCGCTGGGGAGCACATGTTGGGAATACAGAGCTCCATGGGGCTCGTACCCAGAACCGATAGAGATATCTAAATGTAGAGCCACTGGGCAGATCACTGTGATGACAAGAAGGACATGCAGAAGAATTCACAATATTTGGTCTGGAGGAAAGACAGTCGAATCATTCAAAAGAAAGCCTCTTCAGAGGGAGGAGAGGAAGGCTGTCTCATTTCCCCCCACCCTTTAAAAATGTGTTTTGGTTTTTTTTTTTAATGTGGTTAAGTATATGTAAGACTTACCATTATAACCATTTTTAAGTGTACAGTTCTCTGGTATTAAGTACATTCACACTGTTGTGCAACTGTAACCACCATCCATCTCCAGAACTACTTCATCCTCCCCAGATGAAACTCTGTACCCGGTAAACACTGACTCTCTGACCCGCCACCTTCCAGCCCCTGGCAGCCGCCATTCCGCACCTCATCGTCTTTTGCGTGTGCAGAGTTGAGCAGAGGGTCCAACTGAGCAGATGCTTAATATTTGTTGAGTCAGCCTAGGTGCATGTCTCAAAAGTCCATGTATCATCAGCCAACCCGGAACACAACCCCCCTCCCAGCTTCCCAGCTCTCATGCAAGATGACAGACTTCTGAAAGGGATTTTAAATGAAATGGCTGCCTGGAATCACAAGAGGATTGGGCAGTAGCAAGAGAAGTTAAGGGTTTCTGTTCCGTATTCAGTTCCTTTCGCCATCCCCCAGCCATGACGTGCGTTCTGGTTTCTGCTATGCTCATGTTCGTCATCGTGCTTGTTTTCAGCCTCTTACTTCATCTCATCCTGGGGGTCTGATGGTTAGGTGCTAGAGGAAGTTGGAAATAAGGTCGTTCAGGGGATGAAGATGATAGAATATAACAGCATTTCTGTATTAGTATGTGAGGGGTACATGTGTTAAAGGCGGGTCAACCCTCCTGGACTTCCAGGTCTGGGCAGTTGAGAACCAGGTCAGGCTCTGTGTTCCTCTGGTGTTTATACCCCTGGACAGACCCAAAGTGTGACCTGGAATTGAATTTTTTTTTTCTTTTTTTTTTGAGACAGTCTCGCTCTGTCACCCAGGCTGGAGTGCAGTGACGCGATCTTGGCTCACTGCAGCCTCTACCCCCAGGTTCAAGCTATTCTCCTGCCTCAGCCTCCCAAGCATAATAGCTGGGACTACAGGTGCGCACCACCACGCCCAGCTAATTTTTGTATTTTTAGTAGAAATGGGGGTTTTACCCTGGTGGTCAGGCTGGTCTCAAACTCCCGACCTCGAGTGATCCGCCTGCCTCACACAAAGTGCTGGGATTGCAGGCGTGAGCCACCGCGCATGGCTGAGTTGGATATTTTAGAACAGAGATGAATGCAGTGGCCTCCCTGGCCTCCTCACTTTCCCTCATGCTTGCTATTTACAGTTTCTCACTGACCTTCATGGGGAAGGAGGAAAAAGGGAGGGAGAGACATACTTATTCTTCAAGTGACCCAGGAAGAGAGGAGGGTAGGAGAGCCCCCTGTCTTAGAGGTCACAATACAGGCCTCTAGCTGGTAGGCTGGGGTGGTATGTTAGGGTACACTATTGTGGGCTGTGCCCTTACATTACCAGGCAGGAGCCTGCAGTGCAAAAGACCTCTGCCTTTCCTCACAATAGTGTCAGATTGCAAGGATCAAGGGAAGACTCAAGGACTTATGAGGTCTTTTTTCTCTGCCTCCATGTACAACCTTAGAGGAGGCTACATGTATTTGGTGACACCTGCCAGGAACTGCCCAATACTGAATGGCCCTTCTCACCACAATTCCTCTTGCTGCAGTCTAAAGCCTACTTTTTTCTTAGACTGAGCCAAGTCTGAATGGCAGTCAGTTGTTTTCCTTGGACTGAGTCTCAGTCTACCCCACCCTAATGTTCAAAGTTTGAATGAAGGAATGTTCCAATTGATGACTCCTAGAGACACTAACATCCTTAGGTGTTATCTTGCAGTCTGCCTGGATGTTGTTCCCATCACCATCGCCAATAAAAGTAATAAGTGATTGAAGTGTTTGTGTTGATAGCAGAGCATCTATGGGCCATCTTATCATTATTGATTTTGAGACAGGGTCATGCTCTGTTGCCCAGACTGGAATGCAGTGGCATGGTCATAACTCGCTGCAGCCTTGAACTCCTGGCCTCCAGTGATCCTCCCACCTCTGCCCCGCAGTGTGCTAGGATGACAGGTGTGAGCCACCATGCTCGGCCCCATCTTACATTTCAAAAGGTGCCAGCAGTCAGTCAAGGTCTCAGAGCTACTGAGAGCTAACTTCCCATACTCATGTCTCATGACTCTGCCGCATTGCCCAGTCTCCACAGAAACAAAGATCTCATGTGAGATTGGTCAGTGTGGGGTCCAAAGTGTAGTCTTTGCAGATTAGGTGTGTTTCACAAGTTAACAATGAACATACCTGCTACTGCCCGGATCTCCTGTCCTGACCTCATAACCTCCTCAGGTGGCCCAAATTGCCCATCTCTAAAGAACTGTCAGTGGAAGGCCTGCTAACACAATGGGCTGTTTGCCTTTGCCTTTGAGGCAGTGTGATCCATGGAGGGTACATGGCATGAGGAGCTGGGCAACCTGGTTCTAGTTTCGGTTCCATTTCATTCATTCATTTAGATGGAGTCTCGCTCAGGCTGGAGTGCAGTGGCGCAGTCTCAGCTCACTGCATCCTCTGCCTCCCGGGTTCAAGTGATTCTTCTGCCTCAGCCTCTAGCGTAGCTGAGATGACAGGCTCCCACCATCATGCCTGACTAGGTGAGCTGAAGCTGGTTTGAATCCAAGTCTGTCTCCAAGCCTACACAGTTGCAGGGAGTGTTTCCCGAGGGCTGTAGGATGATAAGATCCCTAATATCCCTTCAGGCCCAGGAGTCCTTCTTTCTTCCTAAAAATTTTTGAGTGCCTGCTATGAGACAGAGCCAGCCCCCTGTCGTAGAGGTCAAAATATGCTTTATTTGTTCTCACACTGACTTAAACATATGAATATATCAAATGTGTAATTTGCAGTGTTCTATATATAAGGAAAAGTGCATGTATGAGGTGGTGACTGTGTATTAAGCTGGGAGGAGCTGAGAGAAACGGGGGTGCCAGTGACCAGGGCGGGTGGTGTCTCACAGCTGGTCTGGGAAACACCAGTTCCTACTATGTGGAGAGATCTCAGGTTGAGTGCAGTGTCGGAGTGTGGGCATGGAAGGACACAAAAAAAATAAAGGGAAGTTTCAGAAAAAGCTCTGGGCCCAGTACAGTGGCTCATGCCTGTATTCCCAGCACTTTGGGAGGCAGAGGTGGGTGCAGTGCTTGAGCTCAGGTGCTTGAGACCAACCTGGGCAATGTATAGACCTCGTCTCTGTTGAAAAGGAGAGAGAGGGAAGAGAGAGAAGGGAAGAAGGAGCGAGGGAGGACGGGAGGGAGTCTGAAGGACTGTTTGATTTGAAATATGACCTTCAGGATACATACACTCCAAAGATGGTTTCCTGAGTGTGTTAGTGCTGAGGAGAAAAAGCAGTCAGAACCAAGTGGGGATTGACTTGTGAAGACAGGGAACTGTTCCTTAGGGACAGAGAGGGACCTGGAATGGGGGACCTTCCCCATCATCGCTCCCTGCGACCGCACAGGCCTTGGAGACAGGCTTGATTCAAACCCCAGTTCTGTCACTTGCTATGTGTTCTTTGGCAAGTAACTCATACTCCTATGCCTCAGTTTTTGGGTGTTGTTTTTTTTTTTTTTTTGAGACGGAGTCTTGCTCTGTCACCCAGGCTGGAGTGCAGTGGTGCGATCTCAGCTCACTGAAAGCTCCGCCTCCTGGGTTCACGCCATTCTTCTGCTTCAGCCTCCCGAGTAGCTGGGACTATAGGCACCTGCCACCACGCCCAGCTAATTTTTTGTATTTTTAGTAGAGATGGGGTTTCACTGTGTTAGCCAGGATGGTTTCGAACTCCTGGTCTCAAGTGTTTCACCTGCCTATCCTCCCGAAGTGCTGGGATTACAGGCCTGAGCCACTGTGCACCGGGCCCCTGGTGCCTCAGTTTTGTCCTTTATAAAATGAAGATAACAAGACTCACCTAATAGGGATGTTGAGAGGATTAAATAAAAGGGATGTAAAGTATTTAGTCTGGTAAATGCTCATTAGACAGGTGGTAGCTGCCCAACTTTTCTTACTGTACAAAGTTCCCACAAAGCATGTCTCCTGGGGTTCTTTAACATTCCTCTCCCCCGACTTAGTATTTTGTTTAAAAAAGGAGAAAACCGGCCCGGCGCAGTGGCTCACTCCTGTAATCCCAGCACTTTGGGAGGCCGAGGTGGGCAGATCACGAGGTCAGGAAATCGAGACCATCCTGGGTAACACGGTGAAACCCCGTCTCTACTAAAAATACAAAAAATTAGCCAGGCATGGTGGTGGACGCCTGTAGTCCCAGATACTCGGGAGGCTGAGACAGGAGAATGGCGTGGACCCAGGAGGCGGAGCTTGCAGTGAGCCGAGATCGCGCTACTGCACTCCAGCCTGGGCGATGAGCAAGACTCCATCTCAAAAAAAAAGAAAGAGAAAACCACCCAGTCTATTGATTTTAATGTAAATGGCTGCGAGTGAGTCAGTGAGCCCCAGGTGTAGAACTGGAATTCTTTGGGCTTAGCTCCCCTTTCCCAGACCTAGAGCCTCCTGCCATCTCCTGAAAGTCTTCCAGCGTCACTGCAAGGAAGAGTGTAACTTCAGTCTGAACACGAAAGTCCTGTTTGTCCTGACTCAGGAATTCCGGCAATCACTGGGCAGTCACTCTGGCCCTGCGTGCTGTTTTCTGTAAAAGCTCTGGACCCACCCAGAGAAAGCATTCAGCCTGAGGGGAAAACCTGTGCCTCACCCTTGGGGATACACAGCTTTGTTGGGATGTGGGAGACAAGACGTTCGCACAAAAATGTATAAAAAGCTTTATTGAAAGGCACAGATTCAGGGCTGGGCGGCTCAGGATGCTGGGCTCCTTACTCTGCCTTGCCTGGAGATTGAGATTCCTGCCTTGAGCCTTTGTGTACCCCGTTCCTCCCTTGGTTAACTCTTGCTTGTCCCTGTGGTCTCAGCTTTTTTTTTTTTTTTTTCTTTTAAGTTGGAGTTTTGCTCTTGTTGCCCAGGCCGGAGTGCAGTGGTGCCATCTTGGCTCATCGCAACCTCCATCTCCTGGTTTAAGCCATTCTCCTGCCTCAGCCTTCCGAGTAGCTGGGATGACAGGCGCCCGCCACCATGCCCGGCTAATACTTTGCATTTTTAGTAGAGACGGGGTTTCTTCATGTTGGTCTGGCTAGTCTCGAACTCTCGGCCTCAGGTGATCTGCCCATCTCAGCCTCCCAAAGTGTTGGGGTTACAGGCGTGAGCCACCGCGCCGGGCTGGTCTCAGCTTAAATATCACTTCCTTAGCAGGCATTTCCTGGCTCCCTACCCCATCATGACCTCCCTTTAATCTTTCTTTTCTTCTTCATCTTTTTTTTGAGATACTGTCTCCCTCTGCCATCCAGGCTGGAGTGCAGTGGCGCAAGCATGGCTCGCTGCAGCCTCCTTGAGTCGTTCTGATAGCACTCTATACTTTTTCATCAGAGTCTTTCACAGGTGTTATATAATTATGTCTCTAATGTCTGCTTCCTTGACTAGACTGTGAGCTCCATGAAGGAAGAAGGGACCATTTCTGTTTTGTTCAGTGCCACATTCTAGTATCTAGCAACGTCTGTACATAGCTGACACTCAGTGTTTGTTGAATGAATACATGAGCTGGTTCACCAGACCATAAGGTTGGCATGAAAAGCGTCTGGGAAGGTTTCTTAGGATAAACAGGAGAGACAGGCCTGGTGAAAAGTTGAGTGAACATGTTTGCTCCATCCTGCTGGTCAGGAAGTTCCCCTTCTGTCTCACCTGCGTCTCTTCAGCTGTAATTTATCCTGGGTTGGTCCTTGGTGGGGCCAGAGAATATCTGGTCTCCACCCTTTGGAGAGTAACCCTGTTCTTTCTCAGAGTGTGATTCAGACAGGCCTTCCTCCCCTTCCTGCTGGCCCCGCCCTCTACCTGTTCTTCCTCCAGCTGACTCAGCTTCGCACCCTCTCCCACTCCTTCCAGGGTCTCTTCCTGTCCCCTTGTCCTTCAGAGCTTTCAGTCCTAAGTTTTCTCTCGTGGCCTCTCATTGGTGTTCTGGAATGTGAAATCATATGGGTGCAGGTCACAAGTTTTCTTGGTCATGAAGCTTCCCTAGTCTCTTCCCTTGGATTTGTGGACACCTGACTCCCACAGGAGGAGGCTGGCAATAAGGTATAATGATCTGTTTGTGCTGCAATTGAAAACCAGCAGCAAGAAGCCTTATTATTATCCAACCCCTGATGACTGGTGTTGTCCTCCTCCGTTAGCTTGGTATCTGCCAGCCTGAACGGGCCTGGCCTCTCCTTTCTGCCCCCTCCCACTGCCATGCTGTGCCCTTCCTTGCTCTCTCTGGTGTCCGCTCCCCAGGGACTGCCCCTCCTCCCTGCCCGTCAGCCTCTGAGGCCACAGACCTGTTTTTCCTCCCTTCTCCCTCACCTGCCCTCCTCTCAGTTCTGCTCTTTCTCTCGTTTCTTCTCTCCTGAACTGCCACACTTCACCCTAAATCCCAGCAACGCCAACAGTTTCAGTAAATCACTTTTTGCCACAGTTTTGCCTTGCTCAGTGGGAGCCAGTTTCTTCCTAATGACTCTATGCAAATTTGTAGCACTTTATGGATTTTAAAATGTTTTTATGTCGGTGAATTCTTATGAAATGGGCCTGGGTAGGTAAGGAAAAGAGCCTCCAAGAGGTTAAGCGATTTTTATACAGAAGAGTCAGAACCAGTGCCCAGGCCTTCTGATTCTTAGTACAGTAGACACTAAGCATCCCCTATCATTCCATTTCACCGTGCTCCTGTCTTGCTGTTGGCCTCAGCTAAGAAAGCCTACCCCCGAGTTACCCTCTTCCATCTTAGAGCCTTCCTGCTCGCTGTCTGCCCGCCTGCCATGGAGACTTCTTTGGCCCTTCTCATCCAGCCCAGCCTCTGCCCATTTCCTTCTCCTTTCCACTGTGCTGACTCTTCTCTCCTCCAGGAAGCCTTCCCTTCATCTCTCCTGGCCCTGTGTCTCCCGACCTCTTTGGGCCATTATTAGTGTTCCCGTTTGGTTTTTGCCAACCATATAGGAATTCCCTGCCTTGAGAAAGTCCACTCGGGCCAGGCGCACTGGCTCACGCCTGGAATCCCAGCACTTTAGGAGGCCAAGGTGGGTGGATCACCTGAGGTCAGGAGTTCAAGACCAGCCTGACCAACAAGGTGAAACCCTGTCTCTACTAAAAATACAAAAATTAGCTGGGCGTGGTGGCGCATGCCTGTAATCCCAGCTACTTGGGAGGCTGAGGCAGGAGAATCACTTGAACCTGGCAGGCGGAGGCTGCGGTGAGCCGAGATCGTGTCGTTGCACTCCAGCCTGGGCAACACAGTGAGACTCTGCCTCAAAGAAAAAGAACAAAGAAAGTCCACTCTGGTAAAACATTGACCGAGCATATAAATTATAAGGTATAAGGTGCTGATTCATGTGACAAAAAGAAGATTCACTTTTAGTAGCTGCTCTAATGCATTCCACTTAAGTGAATATTCAAGGATTATTTTGGAAGGATGGAAATAATCCAAAACTAGTGTTAGAAACTGCTGCATTAAGGAAGGAGGGAGATTTTTCTAGATAACACCAGCTCTCTTTTATTTCTGTATTCATTCATTCCACAGACAGGTATTGAGGGCAGCCCTGACCTCCAAGAACTTAGTCTAGCAGAGGAGACAGGTAAGAAAATCAATCATGAAAATGTAATTGGTGTCATGAAAGGGTCAGTACAGGATATTGTGGGAGGAGAGGATCGTCAGGGGCACTTCCTGGAGGTGACATTGTCTCAGTGAAGGTTGGGAGGCGGGCACGAGGCATCCAGGTAAAGAGGAGGAGAATGATGAACTCGCAAGAGTGAACAGCATGTGGAGACCCAGGAGTGAGAAGGAACAGAGCGAAAGCCACTAGTTAGTGCAGTGCCCCTGCCCCTCTGCCTCATCCCCATGCCAGCAAGAACCAAAAGGCACACCATGAGAATTGGCAAGGCTCCCAGTAAACCATAGCTGGGATATTCAGCTGTACAGCAGTCATATGTGAGCCTGAGGAAGAACCTGTTTGGCCCACAGAGGGAAATGGAATCTACCCGGTGGGGGCAGTGTGATTGGTGGGTGCAGTGTGGTTGGTGGGGGGAGTGTGGTTGGTGGGGGGAGTGTGGTTGGTGGGGGAGTGTGGTTGG
>NW_012118154.1:635520-637347 GCF_000951035.1 Colobus angolensis palliatus
GGGGGAGTGTGGTTGGTGGGGGAGTGTGGTTGAGGGGGAGTGTGGTTGGTGGGAGGACTGTGGTTGGTGGGGGGAGTGTGGTTGCTTGGGGGAGTGTGGTTGGTGGGGGGAGTATGTTTGGTTCAGGAGTGTGGCTGGTCCAGGAGTGTGGTTGAGGGGAGTGTGATTGGTGGGGGGAGTGTGGTTGGGAGGAGAGTGTGATTGGTGGGGGGAGTGTGGTTGGTGGGGGAGTGTGGTTGGTGGGGGCAGTGTGGTTGCTGTGTGCCATCGGAAGGCCATGCAAACTTGAGCTCTTGCTTCACCTTGACAAACGTTTCACTTGTTAGAGCCCTGGCTTTCTCATCTGTTCTCTGTGGTAGTCATTCCTGCCCAGCTTCCCTGCGGGTTTAAGTGCAGATGCAGTCATGGCTGTGAAAGTGCCCTGTGAACTGTAAAGTCTGGGCAGTTGGGTGGTGGCAGGAGGGGCAGCAACTGTGAGAGGATGAACTTGATTCTACTGATGTTAGACAGAAACTGACTCTTGGGAAGGAGACAGAATCAAACGGCTCTGACATTTGAAAAGCCATGGCCTTGCTTACCTACAGTGAGACTTGGGAAGAAGTGCTGGGGAGGTAAAGGCGAGATACTACCTCCGTTGCCCGGAAGACTTTGCAAGATACTCCAACTGGGGACAGGGGATGGCTAGAATGACCTCCAGCCATCTTCACACCTGAGGCTGGGGCTGCTCTCCCAGGCCTGCAGTTCTATATTTTCCCTTAGAAGGTTCTGGAGACAGACGGAACCTCAGAAGCAAGCTTTTTATTTTTTAGGTTTTTCAGTTTATTTTTAAATTTTTGACTGTGATGGCATTTATTTTTTCCTTTTCCCTTTCCCCACTTCCCCGGCTCAGCATCAGAAAGGGACCATCTGTCCGTTGCCTTGCTGTGGCCATTTTAGAACCAGCGCAAGGCTGCTTGAATCTGGTCCCTTCTTCTCCCTCCCTCCCTCCCCCACCGCCTGGCTTTCTCTACTCCACACTGCCTGCTTTCATCCAGCTCCCTCCAGGTGTCAGCTGCCACCTCCTGTAGGCCTCCATCTGTGAAGACCTCCAGGCTGGGTCCAGCCACCAGCCCAGGGCCCCTGTCTGAGGCAACCAGATCTGTGGGGAACCTAGACGTGGAGGCAGCAAAATCAGCCTGTGAGAGGAGGAGGGGAATTAGTTCCAGTGTCCTCGCTCCAGGCAGGGCCCCTCTGCTCTGACTGGTTTCTGATGAGAATGGTATCTGTATTCACGTATGTGTCATGTCCTGACTTGTTGCTGCCTCTGCATGTACCTGCAAGTCAGTGCGTATGTGCACGCGTGTGTCTCACACGTCCCTCTGGCGTAGAGATCCATGAGTGATTTATAAACTGCCCTTCCTCCCGTCACATAAATATTTTTCCTGGTTTCTTTGCCTTCCTTCTACTTCTAGAACTGGCCTGATTTCCTCCCCTCCTGTGCTTCATTCCCATAAAAACACTTCACAACACGGGTAGCCATCGATAAACAGAGGACAAGTACTTCACATTGTGGAATCAGAATGAAAAGATGCGGTTGAGTTCCACAGCGTGAGAGGCACAGTTAGCAGTGGAGAGTCTGTTTCAGAGAGTAAGGAAAGCTGAGAAAAGGAGTTTTTTTTTTGAAGGCTTCATTAAAAAGAGTCCAGGCTGGGCGCAGTGGCTCCCTCCTATAGTTCCAGCACTTTGGGAGTCCCAGGCGGGCAGATCGCTTAAGGTCAGCAATTCGAGACCAGCCTGGCCAACATGGTGAAACCCCATCTCTACTAAAAATACAAAAAATTAGCTGGG
>NW_012118154.1:638247-649310 GCF_000951035.1 Colobus angolensis palliatus
GCAGTGAGCTGAGAGATCCGGCCACTGCACTCCAGCCTGGGTGACAGAGCGAGACTCCGCCTCAAAAAAAAAAAAAGAAAAGAAACCCCGTCTCTACTAAAAATAGAAAAAAATCAGCCAGACATGGTAGCAGGCACCTGTAATCCCAGCTACTCAGGAGGTTGAGGCAGGAGGATCACTTGAACCTGGGAGACAGAGGTTGCGGTGAGCTGAGATCACACCGTTGCACTCCAGCCTGGGCAACAAAAGCGAGACTCTGTCTCAAAAAAAAAAAAGTCCAGTTGATGATGGTATGTCATGGACAGTAGGAAATTGATGAGGGTACCAGTCTATCTTCTCTCTTCCTTTCATTTGCTCAGTGACGAGATGCTGGTGACCCCTGCTCCTCCTCTTGCCATAGGAACATTTAATCTGTCTCGTGGTTTGGCTTTGGGCCTGCCATTCATCCCAGGCACCTGGGTGCTTGGGGATGGTGCTACCTACCTGCTTCCTAGCTGGCTCTGGGGTAAATGGAGACTTCTTCAGGCCTGCGAGGGCCACCTCCCATTGAGAAAGGCAGGCATCTGGCTCTCTACTTACCCTTTGGGTCCCTGGGGGGCTGTGTCCGGTATCTCTGCCTAGGTAGGAAGGAGGAGGTGATCTTATCAGACTTTTCCAGCCACTTCCCTATCTCTAGCTCACACAGCCACTCCATTTTCTCTCTCTTTCATACACACACTCTCTCTCTCTTTTTTTTTTCCTCCCCCGACATCTGAGAACTTTATCAGACACAGCCTCCGCACTGGGCCTGTTAACCCGGGCTGGAGAGGATGGTCCCTTCCCAGGAGGCTCAGCAATGGGAACCTCCATGAGGTGACGCTCTACCTGAAGGTTACGAGAGAATTGGGAGACAAGGGCTGCTCCGCAGGGGCATGGACAGGCCAAAGCTTTATAAATGTCCAGTGAAGAGAGAATGACAACTCTAATTCATCCTTATACATAGAGCACTCAAGGGAGGCGGGTGGGGCATCCAGGGGCCTGAGTCCTCACTGGTCGGGGACCTGGATGGGTGATGAGTAGGCTCAGGTGTCCACAGCATGGGGCAGGAGGGGGCAAGGCCTAGCCAACAGGCGACGAGCTCCAGGACACCGTACACTTAGAAGACTAACTCCTGAGGGCCAGCTGCCCAGCACAGGCATGTCAGGCTGTTTGTTCCGGAACGAGGCGGGGTGCTCTTTACATCGTCTTCTGTGACTGGGGGGTTTTGAGAGGGGCTGCTTTGTGGAGAGGATGAGCACCTTGGCAAAGATGAGGATGAATGTCATGCCCACACATAGTTAGGGCTGCTGGGCAGTGCCCCACTTGCCAGTGTCTCCCACGACGATGATGGCGAAGCCGGCTGCCAGGCCACTCAGGCCAGCGCTCAGCTGGAGGAAACTGCTGGAGAGGCTGATGTCATCATTCAGGGAGCTGGCAGTGGTTACAGCCGCCACTAGGCCATAGATGGTGATGATACCAGCCATGACCACTGGGATGATGGACTTCATGATCGGCTCTGGCCACATGTCAGACATGGCCACGGTGCCGGTGCCATTGTTGGCCACGCCATAGGCAGCACCCAGGCTACTGGAGACCATGGTGGCCATAGCACCCAAGATGGTGAAAACCCACAAAGCATACTCGGCGCTGTTGTTGGAGGTGTCTGTGAGTGGGGAGGGGGACAAGGATGGACATGGCAGAGGGTAAGTGCAAAGATAGTAGACTGGTGGCAGCAAAAATGCTTTTCTTTTTTCTTTCTCTCTTTTTTTTTTTTTTTGAGACAAAGTCTCACTCTGTAGCCCAAGCTGGAGTGTAATGGTACGGTCTCTGCTCACTTCAACCTCTGCCTCCGAGGCTCAAGCCATTCTCATGTCTCAGCCTCCCGAGTAGCTGGAACTACAGGTACACACCACCACGCCCAGCTAATTTTTTGTATTTTTAGTAGAGATAGGGTTTCACCATGTTGCCCAGGGTGGTCTCGAACTCCTGAGCTCAGGCAAATCCTCCAGCCATGGCCTCCCAAAGTGCTGGGATTACAGGCGTGAGCCACCACACCCAGCCAAGATGCTCTTTCTCTTATACACATACCCTCCTATTTCTTTTCTTATGCACACACACACACACACACACAGCCTTTAGCTACTCCTATCTAATTGAAGGATGCCCAAGACACCACCCTTCTGTCAGAATACTTGCCCCTCCTTCCATATCTCCGCCAGTACTGTATCCTTGTGGAACTAAAATTGTTGGGGAAACCCCATCTGCCCCTTGTCTCTCAGGCCCTTATCCCCTCCCCTGCGGTGGCTTCAGAATATCTCCTACAGATGGGGTTTAGGGTTAGTAATCTGGTGGTACTGGGGCTAAGGGATAGGTTGTAAAGCTTCATTTGCATAGCAGTCACTATTTTAACACTTAGATTGTTGGTGTTTTGGGGTGTCTTTAAGGGAGCTAATGAATTTATGGGAGGCTAAATACCCCCTCCCCCACTGGGTATAGCCACTGCCTTTGCCCCCTCTTCCTCTGTGTGGGCCTTCTGGATTACAGGAAGAGCTCAGGAAAACAGGCCTATTGTTCTCCTCTGGGAGGGAGGGAGGGCCTCCCAGGCCAGCTCAGGCTCGCTGACCTCTGAACTGGTACCCGATAAACAGAGGCTCCAAGACCCTGGCAGCCTTGTTCTTCCAAGGCAAGGGAGTTATTTGGCTTGAGACTTTATTCTGTTCTGCCAGCTCTTGTTGGTTCCCTCTTTTTTTTTTTTTTTTAATTTAAATTTAATTTTTTTTTTTTTTTTTGAGACAAGATCTTGCTCTGTCACCCAGGCTGGAGTGCAGTGGCGCAGTCTCGGCTCACTGCAACCTCTGCCTTCCAGTCTCAAGTGATTCTCATGCCTCACCCTCCTGAGTAGCTGGGATTACAGGCGTGCACTACCATGCCTGGCTAGTTTTTGTATTTGTAATAGAGACAGGGTTTCACCATGTTGGCCAGACTTGGTTCCCTCTTTAGACCACAAGTTCCCATTCTCTTTCCCTAGTGTCCTCTGACATTCTCTTCTCTCCCTTCCCCCATCTGTTTTTCTCTGTCACAGGTTTCTCTGTGTAGTCAGTCCTGGTATGGTTAGTAACAGGAGGAAGCCTGCCTTTTTGGAAGTACAAGGAGCTAGGAAAGGAGGGGTCTCTCCCAGACTAGAGAAGTCTTCTCCTCCCCCAGCCTCACAGCTGGCTGACTCTGCCTTGTCCTCCCAACACCCAGGATTCCCCCTGGCCCGTCCCAACACCAGGCACCGTGGCAGCCCCACCTCCTGCCCTGTTTTCTGTCAGGGTAGGATGGCACCTTGCCTGGGTCTGGGAACAGCACTGGCTCCAGCAGCAAGACCTGCCGGGGCATATCTGAGTGAATAATCATTGCTGGGCTCGAAGCACAAGAGAGACCAATCCTTCCTTGTCTCCACTGGGCTGTTTAGTGCTTCTTTCCCAAGGACTTCCATCCCTTCCCCTGGCTTTATGGTTCCAGTTCTTCTACCATTCTGGAAGCTCCCTAGAATCTCCTGGAATGTTTAATGGACCTTTCCAGCACCGAAATTCAAGAATTATAAGACTCATCGGTCAGCAGAAAAGTGAGGATACCTTTTCCTAACCTACCTGCTTCCCCTGCAGTTTCCTCACAATCTTACTCTTTATATTTTAGCATATGTGACTCCTCAGGATGTTAATTCTCTTCTCTCCATGTTGGTGTCTGATCACCCAGAAGGTAGAGCCGGGGGCACTTATAAATCAGGAGCATTATTTGACAGGCACTTAATAAAGACCCTGGCTATGTAATCCCAGCATTGTGGGAGGCTGAGGCGGGTGGATCACGTGAGGTCAGGAGTTCAAGACCAGCCTGGCCAACATGGCGAAATCCTGTCTCTACTAAAAATGCAAAAATTAGCCGGGTATGGTTGCGCACGCCTGTAATCCCAGCTACTCAGGAGGCTGAGGCAGGAGAATCGCTTGAACCTGGGAGGCGGAGGTTGCCGTGAGCCGAGAGTTTGCCATTGCACTCTAGCCTGGGTGACAAGAGCGAAACTCCATCTCAAAAAAATAAATGAATAAAATAAAGATGCTGGCTAATATTGATAATAACAGTTTGCATTTGCTAAAGTACTTAAATAAACCTTTACCCCTCCAAGGGTTTCATCTACATGCAAAGCCAACACCGCAGGAATTACTTTCCCCATTTGAAGCGGGGGTACAAAGGGAAGGGGCATGTCATTAGAGGAGCTATTGTTAGTGGAATGAGGACTGGCAGCCAGAGTTCTCATCTGCCAGCTCCAGGCCACTTCCAAGAAATGTGACCCCAAGCCTCCAGTGCTTGCCTCCTTTTGCTCATTCTGTCATCCACCCCTTTCATCCTGCATTCTACTATGACTCCAGGCCTCTCCTGCATTTCTGGATTTCCACATGCTGATTGTGAGGGACTGATGGGGTTTCTCCTCTCCTTTTCCTTGCCCCACAGCCTTGGCTCACGCTTCCTAGGCTCTGAGCTTCAGTTCGTGTCCCAGCCTCCCAACCGGACAGCATTCTGGAAACAGTTTATGCATAAACTCTTGCATTTTCTCTTGGGAAATAATCAAACCTTTTGTTTCTAATCTAATCTCAGTCTGTCCTACTACTCCACTGAAATGACTTTTTGGTTTTGAGGAAAGGAAAGGAAAATGTCCGTTGATACTGGGCCCCAGGCTGCACCGTGAGAGCAGGAGTGGGTTCCCTTTTGCCCCTAGTTTTTTCTCCAGGTAGGAGCTGTGGGAGGAGTCCAGGGAGCCCCTTGAGGGTCAGCAGAGCAAAGAAGCAAGGGCTTAAGGCTGGTGTGTGCCTGGTTCTCCCCTGGTCAGTTCTAGGGAGCAGAGTCCGTGGTGCAGGTGGAAGGACCACGGCACTGTGTCCCGTAACTGTTCAGCACCAGTGCATGCCATGTGCTAGGGAGATGCTGAAGCATTAGGCAGCACCTTCGGAAAGCTTTTGAAGCTGGGGAAACTAATACATTTGAAATAGTTAAAGGGGGATTTAAGGCAGGAGCAGAGTCTGAGGGGACAGCTCGTGCCCTCCCCTTGCCTGCCTCAGGCCACCAGCTGTGCGCCTCTTCTCTCCCTCCAGCCCTTGTTCCTCAGCTTCTTCTGAAAAGCTTTCCTTGAGCCAACCCAGCTCTGCCTTGCTCTGTCTGGCGTTTTATCATTAAATCAGCGAGGATTTGGTGACCTCGTATATACTCAGAAACATACCTGGAGCTTTGAGGGGAAAGGAGCAAACAACAGGCAGCTCCCTAGTGAGGCGAGTGCAGCGTCAGGAGGATGTGCTGCTCGTCAGGAGGATGTGTTGCTCGTCAGGAGGATGTGTTGCTCGGGGCCAGCCTGGTATGTGACCACTGCCTTGCATTGTATGCGGAGCTACGAGAGAGGAGACATCTACCAGGAGTTTCAGCCTTAACATCACTGTTGGCTCTTCATATCTGAGCAAAGCAATATGTATAATTATACATCGTAAACAACGAACGCAGGGCACAGTGCCAGGCGACATCTATTTCGACACACACAAGAGGCTCTGTCTGTTATCCCAGAGCCCCACCCTTCAATAATTGAGTCCAACACTTTTATGATATCTTCCAGAGCCTCTCCATCAACCAAAGATTTTTATTTATTTATTTATTTTGAGTTGGAGTCTCACTCTGTTGCCCAAGCTGGAGTGCAGTGGCACGATCTCAGCTCACTATAACCTCTGCCTCCCGGGTTCAAGTAATTCTCCTGCCCCAGCCTCCGTAGTAGCTGGAACTACAGGCACGCGCCACCACACCCGGATAATTTCTGTATTTTTAGTAGAGACAGTTTCACCATGTGGGCCAGGCTGGTCTCGAACTCCTGACCCCAGGATATCCACTCGCCTCAGCCTCCCAAAGTCCTGGGATTACAGATGTGAGCCATCGTGCCTGGCCCAACCAAAGATTTTACACAATTTTAGTATACGTAAAACGTGAGGAGATAAGACACGCTTAGTAATAGAAGCTCTAGTGAATGAGACAAAGCAGCCGCAGACTGTTACCCCACATGCTCACGATGCAACAACAGTCGTTTTGTGTGTGTGATAGATTCAGAGCTGCACAGATAAAATACTGCTGCTTTCATTCAGGCACCCGTCTCAGTGCGAGGCTGCCTCACTCTCATTCTATGTATACCCAAGTACCACGTAGAAATGGCTCCTGCCCTTAATGAGCTTCTGTTCTACTTGTGGAGATGAGGCTCAGCCCTGTGAAAGGTTTAATAGAGATGTGGTCTGGCTTGTTGGGTTGGAGGGAATCTACTCCAGCTAAGTCAAATAAAGGGGTAGATGCAGCAGAGACTCAAGAGCCGGCTACATGCATTCAAACCCTGGCTCTGCCACTGAAATAACTGTTTGACCTTAGCAAGTTATTTACCTTCTCTGAGCCTGTTTCCTCCTCTGTAAAGTGACAGTAATAATAATATCTACCTCATGGAATTAGGTGAGGATTAAATTAGTTGGTGTGTGGGCCGGGCATGGTGGCTCCAACCTGTAATCCCAGCACTTTGGGAATCCGAGGCAGGCGGATCACCTGAGGTCAGGTGTTCAAGAGCAGCCAGGCCAACATGGCAGAACCCCGTCTCTACTAAAAATACAAAAATTAGCCTGGCGTGGTGGCTGGCACCTGTAATCCTAGCTACTGGGAGGCTGAGGCAGGAGAATTGCTTGAATCCAGGAGGTGGAGGTTGCAGTGAGCCAAGATCACGCCATTGCACTCCAGCCTGGGCGACCATGAGACTCCGTTTCAAAAAAAAAAAAAAAATTGGTTGGTACGTGTAAAACACTTAGCACGGTGCCAGACTGTCAGTATTTTTTATTTAAAGTCAAGACCCTTCTTGAAAGGGTGTGGTGGCTCACACCTGTAATTCTAGCACTTTGGGTGTCCAAGGCAGCCGGATTGCTTGAACCCAGGAATTCAATACCAGCCTGGGCAACATAGTGAGACCCCTATGTCTACAAAAAAAGTTTTTAAAAAGTAGCTGGGCATGATGGTGAGTGCTTGTGGTTCCAGCTACTCAGGAAGCTGAGGTGGGAGAACTGCCTGAACCCAAGAGGTTGAGGCTGCAGTGAGCTATGATTGCACCACTGCACTCCAGCCTGGGCAACATTGCAAGACCCTGCCTCACAAAACAAAAACCAAAAAAATATCCTTCTCACTTCACATGCCAAGGGAAAAAAAAGAGAAAAGAAAAAGAATCTTGTTGGAACCTAGGCACCTGAATGGCAGCATAGACAGTTCCTTGGAACTGGAACCATAGGGTGGTTCTGGGTTAATGGTAACACCAGGGGATAGCTAGAGTCAGTTGGTCACTGTCCCGCTTCTGTCTCCCCCTGCAGCTCCCATGCCCTCTCCTTCCATGTCTGCTGTGCTCTCTGTGTACAGTCTGGCCACTCTGCCCACTCGTGGCCTCTGCTTTCCTTTACCTGAGATAATAATGGGCTCTCTACCCTTGACTCTCCATGCACTGTCTGGCATCTCCCCTTTTATTTGAAATGGCTGAAGAGGAAGTTTGCCTCAGGTTACCTTTTTTCCTTCAGTCTTGGACTGGCTCCCTGGGGTCAGGAACTCATTTCTTAAACTTTTGCTGGGGCTAGAAAGGGGAAGAAATGGTTGAAAACGTGGTCCTTTGGGCAACAGGAGGTATGAGCCAGGCAAAGCACACTGCAGGCCTTGAGGTCAAATTTTCAGGTCAAATCTCGGCTCCACCACTTCCTAGCTATGTGTAATCCTGGGCAAGTCATTAAATTGTTGTAAACTTCTTCACCTGTGAAATGAGTCTAACAATAGTACCCACTTCAAAGTTTGTCATGTGAGATTATAATTCTAAAGTGCCCTGCAGTACCAGGAACAAACAAAATGCTCAAAAATTGCTAACTGTCTCATTATTATTATATTATTATTTTTGAGGCGGAGTCTCACTGTGTCACCCAGGGTGGAGTGCAGTGGCGCAATCTCGGCTCACTGCAACCTCCACCTCTCGGGTTCAAGAGATACCTCAGCCTCCCAAGTAGTGGGGATTACACGTGTGCGCCACCACACCAGCTAATTTTTGTATTTTTAGTAGCGACAGGGTTTCACCGTATTGGTCAGGCTGCTCTCGAACTCCTGACCTCAAAAGATCATCGGCCTAGCTGTGTCATTATTAAAGGGCTATGGGGGCCGGGCATGGTGGCTCACTCCTATAATCCCAGCACTTTGGGAGGCTGAAGTGGGCAGATCACCTGAGGTCGGGTGTTCGAGATCAGCCTGACCAAAATGGAGAAACCCCGTCTCTACTAAAAATACAAAATTAGCTGGGCGTGGTGGCACATGCCTGTAATCCTAGCTACTCGGGAGGCTGGGGCACGAGAATCGCTTGAACCTGGGAGGCGGAAGTTGCGGTGAGCCGAGATCGCACCCTTGCACTCCAGCCTGGGCGACAAGAACGAAACTCCGTCTTAAAAAAATAATAATTAAATTAATTAATTAAATAAAGGACTGTGGGGGCCAGGTCTGGTGGCTCATGCCTATAATCCCAGTACTTTGGGAAGCCAAGGCGGGTGGATCACCTGAGGTCAGGAGTTCAAGACCAGCCTGGCCAACATGGTGAAACCCCATCTCTACTAAAAATACAAAAGTTAGCCGGGCATGGTGGTAGGTGCCTGTAATCCTGGCTACTTGGGAGGCTGAGGCAGGAGAATCGCTTGAACCCGGGAGGTGGAGGTTGCAGTGAGCCGAGATGGTGCCATTGGACTCCAGCCTGGGCGACAAGAGTGAGACTCTGTCTCAAAAAAAAAAAAAGAAGGCCTATGGGGCGAGTGGACAATGAGGGTGATCTCTGAGATGGCCGATATGGGCAAGCTCCTGAAGTAGTAAAGATCAAGGCCGGAAGGATGGGGCAGATTGCAGCACTCATTGTTCAGAGGAGGGTACTGGAAAGGCGGGTAGACCACCACAGCTTGAATACGTCTTCTTCAAAAGAACCTTTTCCTGGCTCCCCAGGCTCGGTCAGGTGTGCTCTCTTGGCACGCTGCACTTCACAGCACATAAGACAGACCAGAGCTCTTTCCGAGACCGAAACCTTCCTTCCTCCTTTTCGGTCCAAGAGACACACTTGGCAGCAGCAGGAGGAGTGTCACTCCATACTTTTTTATTTTTATCTTTACTTTTTTATCTTTTCTGTTTTACATGAGATGTGTATTTAAATAACCAGACGCTGGACTAGAGGGGGAAAGTTTCAAGGATTTTTTTTTCTCCCCTTTTTCTCAGAAGGACAAATTTCACTATGTGGAACAGCTACGTAGAAAAAAATGATGACATTGTGATCTATGGAAAAAACATTAAAATAGGCTAGGCATGGTGGCTGACACCTGTAATCTCAGCACTTTGGAAGACGGAGGCAGGAGGATCGCTTGAGCCCAGAAGTTCAAGACCAGCCTGATCAACACAGGGAGACCCGTCTCTACCAAAAAAAATAACCAGTAACCAGGCAGAGTGGTGTTTGCGCTTATAGTCCCAGTTACCTGGTAGGCTGGGGCAGGAGGATCGCTTGAGTCCAGGAGTTCGAGGCTACAGTGAGCTATGGTTGTGTCACTGCACTCCAGCCTATGGGACAGAGCGAGACCCTGTCTCAAAAAAGAAACAATACATTGGTTTGTGGCATCAGAGATGCAACGAAAGAAAGAAAGAAAACAAAGACATAGCACAGCTATAATTACACAATTAATTGTAGAGGTTGTTAGCGTGCGCCTCTCTCCTCAGAACGCAAACACCAGTAAGGTAGGGACTGCTTCAGTTACTCACTGTTCTACTCCCCAGCTTAGCACGGTTTCTGGCACACAACAGGAAGGAATAAATAGTCATTGGGTTGAGAGCCTCATGGAGTGTGGACCTGAGCATTTGGAATCATAGAGTTAGAAAGTTTTCAGGCCGGGCGCGGTGGCTCACACCTGTAATCCCAGCACTTTGGGAGGCCGAGACGGGAAGATCACAAGGTCAGGAGATCGAGACCATCCTGGCCAACATGGTGTAACACTGTCTCTACTAAAAATACAAAAAATTAGCTGGGCGTGGTGGGGTGTGCCTGTAGTCCCAGTTAATTGGGAGGCTGAGGCAGGAGAATCGCTTGAACCAAGAAGTCGGAGGTTGCAGTGAGCTGAGATCACGCCACTGAACTCCAGCCTGGTGACACAGTGAGACTCCGTCTCAAAACAAAACAAAACAAAACAAAAAGCTATCTTACTGAAAGGGAACTTAGAGAAGTTAAGTGACTGGTCCTTAAACACACAGCCTATTAGCAGCAGAGCCAAGAATAAGAAACCAAATTGTGAGCAACATAGTGAGACCCTGATTCTACACACACAAAAAAGTAGCCAGGCATGATAGCACATGCCTGTAGTCCCAGCTGCTCGGGAGGCTGAAGTAGGATTGCTTCAGCACAGCAGTCTGAGACTGCAGTGAGCCATGATTCTGGCACTGCACTCCAGCCTGGGTGACAGAGCAACACTGCATCTCAATTAAAAAACAAAAAACTAGATCGGATGCGGTGGCTCATGTCTATAATCCCAGCATTTTGGGAGGCCGAGGTGGGCAGATCACCTGAGGTCAGGAGTTCAAGACCAGCCTGGTCAACATGGTGAAACCCCGTCTCTACTAAAAATACAAAAATTAGCTGGGCATGGTGGCACGCACCTGTAATCCCAGCTACTCGGGAGGCTGAGGCAAGAGAATAGTTTGAACTGGGAGACAGAGGTTGCAGTGAGCTGAGATCGCACCATTGCACTCCAGCCTGGGCGACAAGAGCAAGACTCTGTCTCAAAAAAAAAAAAAATTGCGTAACTTTTAATCATATGAATTATATTTTATTGTCTACTGTGTTTGTCTTGGAATTTTTTTTTTTTTTTTTTTGAGATGACGTCTTGCTGGAGTGCAGTGGCAGGATCTCGGCTTACTGCAAGCTCCACCTCCCGGGTTCACGCCATTCTCCTGCCTCAGCCTCC
>NW_012118154.1:649756-651579 GCF_000951035.1 Colobus angolensis palliatus
TTTTTTTTTTTTTTTTTTTGCCAGGGTCTTGCTCTGTCATCCAGGCTGGAGTGCAGTGGCATGACCACAACTCACCGGAGGTTCAACCTCCTCCTAGCCTCAAGTGATCCTCCTATCTCAGTCTCCTGAGTGGCTCATACCTGTAATCTCAGGGTTACAGGTATGAGCCACCATGTCCTGCATCTTAGGATTTTTTAAAATGCGTTAAAAAAATAGATACACGGTCAGGTACAATGGCTCACGCTTGTAATCCCAACACTTTGAGAGGCTGAGGCAGGAGGATCACTTGAGCCCAGGAGTTTGAGACCAGCCTGGGCAACACAGTGAGACCCAGCTCTAAAAAAGAATAGTAATTAAAATTTTTAAAAATTGGGCCAGGTGCAGTGGCTCACGCCTATAATCCCAGCACTTTGAGGGGCTAAGGTGGGTGGATCACCTGAGGTTAGGAGTTTGAGGCCAGCCTGGCTAACATGGCAAAACCCCATCTCTACTAAAATTACAAAAATTAGCCAGGTATGGTGGTCACAGCTAGTTGCGAGGCTGGTAATCATAGCTACTCATGAGGCTGAGGCAGGAGAATCGCTTTAATCTGGAAGGCGGAGGTGGCGGTGAGCCGAGATGGCACCATTGCACTCCAGCCTGGGTGACAGAGTGAGACTCTGTCTCCAAAAAAGAAAAAAAAGTAATTGATACATAATTATACCTATTGATGGAATATGTGATCTTTTGATACATGCATACTATGTATAATGATTAAGTCAACATAATTTGGATATCCATTACCTCAAACACTTATTTGATTTTGTTGAGAACATTCCATATCTTTTAGCTCTTTGTTTTAATTTTTTATTTTTATTTTATCTTTAGACAAGAGTCTCGCTCTGTTGCTCAGGCTGGGGTGCCATGGCATGATCTCGGCTCACTGCAACCTCCATCTTCCAGGTTCAGGTGATTCTTCTGCCTCAGCCTCCCGAGTAGCTGGAACTACAGGCATGCGCCACCACGCCCAGCTAATTTTTGTATTTTTAGTAGAGATAGGGTTTCACCCAACTGGCCAGGCCGGTCTCAAACTCCTGACCTCAGGTGATCCACCCTCAACCTCCCAAAGTGCTGGGATTACAGGCGTGAGCCACCGCACCCGACCCTCTTCTAGCTCTTTTTAAATTTACAATAAAGTATTTATAACTGTGGTTACCCTACTGTGCTGTCAGACACTAGAACCTTCTAGTGTTTCTTCTATCCACCTGTATTTCTGAATCCATTAACCAGCCTGTCTTCATCCCCCTGCCCTTCTCAGCTTCTGGCAACCCCTGTTCTACTCTCCACATCCTTGAGACCAGCTCTTTCTGGTCCCCACATATGAGAGAGTGCATGTAATGTTTGTCTTTCTATGCCTGGTGTATTTCACTTAACAGAATATCCTCTGGGCTCATCCATGTTGCTGCAGGTGAACCGATTTCATTACTTTTTATGGCTGAATAACATTCCATCTATATTCCATATAACATTCCATATATATATGCAGTATTTTATGTATGCATTTATTTAATTTAACTCTATATCTTGGCTCTTATGACTAGTGCTACAATAAATATAGGAGTATAGATGTCTCTTCCATGTACTGATTCTTGTTTTTTTTTTTCTTTTTTTTGAGACAGGGTCTCTCACTCTGTTGCCCAGGTTGGAGTGCAGTGGCATGATCATGACTGCATGCAGCCTCAACCTCCTGGGCTCAAGCAGTCCTCCCACCTCAGCCTCCTAAGTAGCTGGTAGCACAGGTGCACACTGCCACACCTGGCTATTTATTTATTTATTCATTCATT
>NW_012118154.1:656254-690927 GCF_000951035.1 Colobus angolensis palliatus
CTCATTGTTTAACATTTGAGGAACTGTCAAACTGTTTTCCAAAGTGGCTGTACCATTCTACATTCCCAGCAGCAGCGTATGACAGTTTCAGCTTCCCCAAATGCCCTCCTCAATGCCTTTGACTGTCCATCCTTTTCTAGATGGGGTAGGGAGGCAATCTCACTATTGCTCAGACTGGAGTACAGTGGCATGGTCATAGCTCACTGCAGCCTCGAATTCTGGACTTACAGGATCCTCCTGCCTCAGCCTCCCAGGGAAATACAATTCAAAACCACAGTGAGATACCACTTCATACCTACTAGGATGGCTCCAATCAAAAGAATGGACAGGCCGGGCGCGGTGGCTCACTCCTGTAATCCCAGCACTTTGGCAGGCCGAGGTGGGTGGATCACTTGAGGTCAGGAGTTCGAGACCAGCCTGGACAACATGGTGAAATCCTGTCTCTACTAAAATACAAAAAAATTAGCCAAGCGTGGTGGCAGGCACCTGTAATTCCAGCTATTCAGGAGACTGAGGCAAGAGAACCACTTGAACCCAGGAGATGGAGGTTGCAGTGAGCTGAGATCGCACCACTGCACTCTAGCCTGGGCAACAGAATGAGACTAAGTCTAAAAAAAAAAAAAAGGATGGACAGAGTCAGGCATGGTGCCTCACCCCTGTAATCCCAGCAGTTTGGGAGTCCAAGGCAGGTGGATCTGTTTAGTCTAGGATTCGAGACCAGCCTGGGCGACATGGTGAAACCCTGTCTCCATAAAAGATACAGAAATTGGGCACAGTGGCTCACGCCTGTAATCCCAGCACTTTGCGAGGCAGAGGCGGGTGGATCACGAGGTCAGGACTTTGAGACCAGTTTGACCAACATGGTGAAACCCCATCTCTACTAAAAATACAAAAATTAGCCAGGTGTGGTGGTGCGTGTCTGTAATCATAGCTACTCAGAAGGCTGAAGCAGGAGAATCGCTTGAACCCGGGGAGGTGGAGGTTGCAGTGAGCCAAGATCATGCCACTGCACTCCAGCCTGGGTGACAGAGAGAGACTGTCTCAAAATCAAAAGAAAAATCAACTCCTCAAACATCCACCCTTTTTGGCTTCTTCCCTCCATAATCATGAACGATCTTCCCTATTTTGAAAACCCTATTGTCTGACTTTGCTGCCAGCTCTGTCATGTGATTTTCCCCCTTCCTCTCAAGGTTAGACTTCTCCAGAAAGGGTGCTGCCCTCATTTCCTCAGCACACCCGTCTCCTCCAGCCCCCGCTGTCTGCCCTCTGCTCACACAACGGCAGTGCCCAGTGGTTTCCTAGCTGCTGAGGTCAGTGGGATTTTTTTCAGTGCCCTCTGGCTGCTCTGCCGCATTTGAGGCCATCACTCTCCCCTTATCCCCCCTGCAGCCTCCATGACCATCTCCTCTTCTGGCGTCTATTCTGCTGCTCTCATGTATTGCCTCTGGCTATTCACACTCTCCCTGGACATCTTGTTTGTATCTCCAACTCTCACACTCACAAATGTCTGTAAATTGTATTTACAGATCCTTGTTTTCTAACTGCCCAATAGAATGTACCTGTGTATCCTTTAACATCCCCAATTCAACATTCAAGCCCAGACTGCTCTCCCACAGTGTCCAGAATGGTGGGTTCTTGGTCTCACTGACTTTAAGAATGAAGCCGTGGACCCTCGCGGTTGAGTGTTATAGTTTTTAAAGATGGTGCGTCTGGAGTTTGTTCCTTCAGATGTTCAGATGTGTCCGGAGTTTCTTCCTTCTGGTGGGTTCGTGGTCTTGCTGGCTTCAGGAGTGAAGCTGCAGACCTTTGCAGTGAGTGTTACAGCTCATAAAGGCAGTGCGGACCCAAAGAGTGAGCCGCAGCAAGACTTATTGCGAAGAGCAAAAAAACAAAGCTTCCACAGTGTGGAAGGGGACCTGAGCAGGTTGCCACTGCTGGCTCCAGCAGCCTGCTTTTATTCTCTTATCTGACCCCATCCACATCCTGCTAATTGGTCCATTTTACAGTGAGCTGATTGATCCGTTTTGCAGAGAGCTGATTGGTCCATTTTGACAGAGTGCTGATTGGTGCGTTTACAATCACTGAGCTAGACAGAGTGCTGATTGGTGCATTTACAATCTTTTAGCTAAACACAAAAGTTCTCCAAGTGCCCACTAGATTAGCTAGACACAGAGCACTGATTGGTGTGTTTACAAACCTTGAGCTAGACACAGAGTGCTGATTGGTGCACCCACAAACCCCGAGCTAGACACAGAGTGCTGATTGGTGCATACACAATCCTCCAGCTAGACATAAAAGTTCCCCAAGTCCCCACCCAAGTCAGGAGCCCAGCTGGCTTCGCCTAGTGGTAGCCGAGCCGCAGGCGGAGCTGCCTGTCAGTCCTGCGCTGCCACCCACACTTCTCAGCCCTTGGGCAGTCGATGGTACTGGGCACCACGGAACAGCGGGCAGCACCCGTCGGTGGAGGCGCAGGCTGTGTGGGAGCCCGCGGCGTTGTGGGGGTGGGACTCGGGCATGGCGGGCTGCAGTGCTGGGGGACCTGGCACACCCTCTTCAGCTGCTCGTCCAGGTGCTAAGCCCCTCACTGCCCAGGGCCAGCGTTGCCGGCCAGCTGCTCCAAGTGCAGGGCCCACCCAGCGCACGCCCACCCGGAACTCGCGCTGGCTCACGAGCACTGTGTGCAGCCTCAGTTCCCACCCACAACTCTCCCTCCACACCTCCCTGCAAGCAGAGGGAGCCGGCTCAGGTGTCGGTCAGCCCAGAGAGGGGCTCCCACAGTATAGCGGCGAGCTGAAGGGCTCCTCAAGCGCTGCCAGAGTGGACACCGAAGCCGAGGAGATACTGAGAGCGAGGTAGGGCCACTAGCACGTTGTCACCACTCTCCCATAGCAACATCCCCAATTCAACATTCAAACCCAGACTGCTCTCCCACAGCACAGCATGGTCTTTGCTGCTCTTTTTCGTTTTCTTTTCTTTTCTTTTTTTTTGATAAGGAGTCTCACTCTTTCACCCAGGCTGGAGTGCAGCAGGGCAATCGCAGCTCACTGCAACCTTTGCCTCCTGAATTCAAGTAATTCTCCTGCCTCAGCCTCCCGAGTAGCTGGATTTACAGGTGCCCACCACCATACCCAGCTGATTTTTGTATTTTTTAGTAGAGATGAGGTTTCACAATGTTGGCCAGGCTGGTCTCGAACTCCTGACCTCAGGTGATCCACCCTCCTCAGCTTCCCAAAGTGCAGGGATTGCAGGCATGAGCCACCACGCCCAACCCTAAAGTAGACTTTTTACACAATCCAACCCCCTCTTAGCTTGTGGGAGGGGAACAAGGCGTCAAAGAGTTAAATACTTGCACAGAGACACACGACTAATGCCAGAGTTGAAAACCCTTCTCCCATGCTCTTTCTGCCACACCAAGCAGCATCTCAGTGACTTTCGTGCTTTCAGCTGCTGTTGTGATACATAATTGTAGACTGCCACATTTTCATATTTGAGTACTTGGCCAATCTATACAATTCTAAGGTTTTATATTTCTCATATATATCGGTGAGCTCCCTTTTGTGTCTAATTTGGGAGTTATTACATAGTTTGTGCTCAAGAAATATGTAATGGATGAATGAAATGAGATACGATTACGTTACAGGTTTTCTCTGCTTAGGGCTTCTCCCAGTGCAGGGCAAATGGAGGCGCTCACTCAGAAGATATTTAGTGGTTGAATAATAACGGGGCATCGTTAAATATCAGGCTGAGGTGTTGGGACTCTCTAAGCATTGGGGAGCCCCACTACCAGTTCTGGGCAGAAGAGTAAAATCAGGAAAGCACCATTTTGGAAGAGTTAAATCAGTGGCAGCAGAAGGAAGACATGGGGAGGCAAGAGCTCCAGGAGGGAGGACGTGAGGGATTGGTCTGAGGTGGCAGACAAGCCAGGCACATTTTGAAGGGAGAAAGGACAGGGTGGCTGCGATACAGGAAAGGGAGGAGGAGGAGGATTAGGCAGAGTCTAGACCGTGGTGGGAAAGGGGTGCTGCTATTGAAACATGGAGCATCTAGGTGGGGAGAGGGTAAGAGATCACAACGAGAGTGCCACATGCGGGACCCCATCTTGCTTCTCTGAATCACCCTTTCCAGTAGGAGTTTTCAGGAAAGCAACTTGAAACCCATTAAATGTCGATATCTGAACCCAGGGTGTCTGACTTCAAATATTCCTTCATCCCTCAGTGCCACCCAAACATAGGGGTAGGAGACAGATTGGGAATCAAGGTTACAAAATTAAAATGTACTTATAGTAATTTGAGTTGACAGTGACAGATCATTACAGCTCTAACAGGCCCACGGTATTTTCCCTCTTAGATTAGGAGTGTTCAGAAAATTATGACCATAGGTCCTTTTTCCTGTCTCCCTCCATCTCAGAAAGAACTACAGTTTGATTCAAGGACTTTGCAGCAGTCAGTTCAGAGGCCTCAGAATGGATGAGTTCTTCTGTTGGGCAGCTCTGTGGGGAACTCTGTGGTCTTTGAGCCTCTAATCTAGAACTGAAGATGGATGAGATGACTTTTTTCAGGTTATTTCCAGCTCTCAGGGTCAGAAAGACCTCTCGTTAGCCCTCCGCACTGCAGTGACAGCACCTCTCTTTCCTGTGGATCCTACTGTGTTTTACACCTATTAAGTATTTTTTTAGCTGTGCATGCTGGGTTATGCCTATAATATTAATGTATTGGGAGGCTGAGGTGGGAGGACTGCTTGAGCCCAGGAGACTGAGGCTGCAGTGAGCCATGATTGTACCACTGCATCCAGCCTGGGTGACAGAGTTAGACCGAGTCTCAAAAGAAAAAAAAAAGAGCCATTATTCTGCAGGAGGTGCAGGAGTATGGACAGTACTGGGCTGTATGTCTCTTCAGCTTACAGCTCCACCTCCCAACTTCTTTCTCTCAAAAAAAAAAAAGTTCTGCCAGGAGGGTGTGGGCGGCCTCTGATAGCAGCTGTGTTACTGAGGCCGGGCCTGCCTGCTCTTGGCCCAGGGGCAGAATGAGCCTCTTTAGAGGCTTTGTTCGAGCCCTTCGGGCCCTCTCCTCCTGGTACTGCTTGGCTCAGAAAAGTAGGAACGAAAAGTTCTCCCCTCTCAGAGGCCCTTTCTCACCATCACCTGCTCACTCCCTTCCTCCAGGTCCCTCTGCTCCCAATTGCCTCAAACCCTGGCCTGGAAGCCCTCAGTGTCAGGGGGACTGGGAAGAGGGAAGGACAAAAGGATGGTGACCCTCAAATTCCTGCTCCTTGCTAGCTTTCCTCATCCCTGCTTTTAAGAAGTAAGATGATAATAATGGTCATTAACTTTTACTGGGCACACGCTCTGGTGCCAGGAACCATCTGAAGCATTTGATGGGCATTTCTCCACTAAAATGTGAGTACCAACCCCAGAGGCAGGTTCTCGGGCACCCTCATTTTGCAGATGAGGATACAGATGCAGTTTCTCAGTGGATTTGAAATCGGGAACATGTCTTTGAAAAGCTCTCTGGGCTCTGACTTCCACGTTCTCTCGCTTCTGTTTTTTTTTTTTTTTCCCGAGATGGAGTCTTGCTCTGTCGCCCAGGCTGGAGTGCAGTGGCACAGTCTCGGCTCACTGCAACCTCCGCCTCCCGGGTTCACGTCATTCTCCTGCCTCAGCCTCCCGAGTAGCTGGGACTACAGGCGCCCGCCACCACGCCCAGCTAATTTTTTGTATTTTTAGTAGAGACGGGATTTCGCCATGTTAGCCAGGATGGTCTCAATGTCCCGACCTTGTGATCTGCCCGCCTCGGCCTCCCAAAGTGCTGGGATTACAGATGTGAGCCACTGCCCCCGGCCACTCACTTCTTCTAACTTTTCCCGTAGAACGTTCACTCTGAACCAGTCCAGGAAAAGGGCAGCCAGCCACCAGGGTTCCCGCTGAGTGCCCTCCTGATATACTGGTGTTTGCTCTCATATCTTGACTGGATACCACTTTCCCCTTCTCTAGCTCTGTAATCCTTTTCTAAAGTCCTGACGCAGTATTCTTCTGTCTCCCTCCTGTCCCCTGCCCCTAGGACCCTGCTGGGATCTTTGAGCTTGTGGAGGTGGTCGGCAATGGAACCTACGGACAGGTGTACAAGGTGAGACGAATGGTGCGGAAGTGTGATCTCCACATCTGCAGGGCACTCTTGGGAGGAGTGGAAGGAAGTAGGTTCCTGGTCTGCAGTTCTGAGCGGGGCTACGGGAGATGCCAGAGGCCCTGGAAAGGTAGACAGGGGGAGAGGAAAGAGCACCCAGGAGGAGGCACTGTTGATGCCTCTCTCTGCCTGAGTGCAGAGCCAGTCCCGGACGTGGTGGGAACAGGCCGGCAGCCAGGAAGGGTGGCTTGCAGCAGTGAGAGCAGGCGGAAGGGCATATGGCCTTGTGTGTCAGAACTCTCCTGGGATTCAGACAGAGCTAAGGCCAGAGGTGTGGGTTTGGCCTCTCCCCGGACCACAAAGAGACCCAGGACTTTGAGGTAGTGGCACCTAATGGGTGGCCTTCTGCGGAGGGGAAGTGGTCTCTGCTCCCACAGCTGGCCTGCTGGAGCCAGAGCTAGAACCAGAACTCAGGCTTTCTGCTTTTGAGCTGCCTCTGTCCCTGACAGAAGTGGCATGTTCTCAGCCACCAATGGTAGCTTTTAGGTTGGCCAGCCCAGCCCTCCCGTGTGGCCTGACCACTGCTCACATTTGCATGGGGGGAGCTGCTGCAGCAGGGAGTGAGGTGGCCTGACCACTGCTCACATTCGCATGGGGGGAGCCGCTGCAGCAGGGAGTGAGGTGGCCTGACCACTGCTCACATTTGCATGGGGGGAGCCGCTCCAGCGGGGAGTGAGGTGGCCTGACCACTGCTCACATTTGCATGGGTGGAGCCGCTGCGGCGGGGAGTGAGGATGCTCAGGGTGAATGCTGCCTCTTACCGGAGCCCCCTGGGACCCGTGGCTTTTTCATCTCCAGACAGAGTGCTTGATACTGTCACAAGTCTCTTCTGCATCTCTAGCCCCGTGTTTCCTGTGTCACTGAGACCACCTGCCTTTCTCTTACGCTCCTTCTCTTGCAAACTTTGGGGAAACAGGCACCCCACCCGCAATCAATCTCTTGCCTTGTTGTTGCCATGGGAATAGTGGTGCCATGTGCTTCTGCATCTCTGGGCTTGGGGTCTTGAATGGCTGAGGATAAAAATAACCCATGGGCTGGCAAAGCCAATCCATGCCCACGAGGGGCCACCTTCCTCTACTCCGCTCCTCCCCAGGAAGCCTTTGGGCTTTCCTCTTCAAGCCTTAGATGCTCCCACTAGGAATTTCAGAAAGATGTTGGGGGAGGAGGTCAATGACTGGGACACACTCAAGAAGAGGAAGATTTTTCCCGCTCGGACTGGTGACGGTGGCGGGAACATTAGCCAAGCAGTCGGCTGGCCCCTCTGTGTTTCTCTAAGTTCCCTAAAATCTCAGCTCTGTCTCTGCTCTTTCCCTATCGACAAGAATAAAAAGCTGTGTGGGTGAAGTTGATTCTAGGAGAGGCCTCCTGTCCAGAGCTGGTGAGTCAGGAAAGCACCCCAGCATTTTGTCTTGCTTAGGAGAAGAGGGTGAGGCAAAGCCCCTCCCTCCCCAGCCTCCTCCTCCTCCTCCCTCCATCCTCCATCAGGATGAAGAAGTATCTTTCCCGCCCTGCTCTAACTTTCAGACTGTAAAGTCCAAGCCGGAGAGGCTGGAACAGAACATGAGTGTTTCTTACTCATCTGTCTTGAGTTTTTCTGGGAGGAGACCCTTCGCCTTCATTGAGCCTGTAGCTTGGAAGTCCACTGTAGGTGGTTTTTCTGTTGACCATGACGGCTCAGGAGTGCTCTGCCTCTGTCCACTCCCATGAGCAGCACGTTCTCTGAGGTGTGTAGCCACAAAGAGGGGTACTTTATTTTTATTTATTTTTTTATTTTTTTTTTGAGACAGAGTCTTGCTTTGTCCCCCAGGCTGGAGTGCAGTGGCCTGGTCTTGGCTTGCCTCCCAGGTTTAAGCAATTCTCCTGCCTCAGCCTCCTGAGTAGCTGGGATTACAGGCACCCGCCACCACACCCGGATAATTTTTGTATTTTTAGTAGAGACGTGGTTTCTCCATGTTGGCCAGGCTGGTCTCGAACTCCTGGCCTCAAGTGATCCGCCTGCTTCGGCCTCCCAAAGTGTTGGGATTACAGGCATGAGCCACGGCGCCCACCCAAGGGGCACTTTGTAAGACAGAAAACAGTCCAAAGCTGTGTCTCCCAGAGTCAAGCCATCAGAACGTTCCGCTCTCTGAGCATAGACTCAGATCCCTCTGTCCTGCAGGGTCGGCATGTCAAGACTGGGCAGCTGGCTGCCATCAAGGTCATGGATGTCACCGAGGTAGGGAGTGGAGCTGGGCAGTGGGAGGGCTGGACCACCGAGAAGGGAGTGTGGGGGGAGTCTCAGGGCTCAGCTCCTCCCATTTGCCTAGGATGAGGAGGAAGAGATCAAACAGGAGATCAACATGCTGAAAAAATACTCTCACCACCGCAACATTGCCACCTACTATGGAGCCTTCATCAAGAAGAGCCCCCCGGGAAACGATGACCAGCTCTGGGTGAGAAACGCCCCCCTGCCTGCCCTCCCCGCACCCCCCGTCTCTGGGCCGTTCACTAGGACTCGGTATCAGTGCCCAGCATCTCTCCTCGCCAGCTACCCTCCCTCCGGTCTACCCAGCCTCCCCTGTCCCTGGGCCCAGAGGAGCCTCCTGCCTCATGGATGGCCCCGCACTCCAGCCCCCATGAATTGCAGCCTCTCATTCTTTGAGTGTTTTGTGGGGAGGGGTCCTGGCATTTGCCCCAACCCTTCCTCTAACCAGTATCTCACACTGTGTGATCGGCTCTTAATAAGCAAATATAATCCTGGCAAAGGCTAGAGAGACCGTGGGGAGGCCGTCCATCAGTTTTCCTGCCTTTCAGCACAGCTCCTGGGAAAGCAACAGAACCAAAATATTTGTGGGAGATAACAGAGCCCAGATCCCTCCCAGCACCCCACACGCTACAGTGCACCCAGCCCTTCTGGGTCACCATTCTAACCAGAGCCTGCTGCGGAGCTTGGGGCCTCCCCAAAATTCCTCCTGCCTGGCCCAGAACATTCCTAAGAGTCATTCCCCTCCCTAGCCTGGGCACTGGTGCTGACATGTTCCCCCAGCCTCACCCTTTGTGGTACTGAGCCCAGTCCCTGAGGATGGAGCAGCAGGGAGTATGGCAATGGCTGTCGGGAATTTTGGCGCTGATGCCAGGTCTCCCCTCCCAGCAGCCATTCAGACGACAAGCACTTACTAAGCACTTCTGTATACTCTGTATAGACGAGCATGAGCCATGGTCCTGGCCTCCAAGGCCCTTTGGCTTTTTGGGAACACACACACTCATGCACACAAAGAAAGGGAGAAAGGTGACAGGGAGGTGTACCTGCCAGGTGTGTGTGGTGCTCGTGTCTGGCTAGAGGCATTAGCCTCTAGAGGCATTAGTGGCGGGGCGCCCCCTTCTGGACCTGTTGGGCACAGCTCCTCCCCTCCTCTCACTGTACTCTGCTCTCCAAGGAGTAGGCACATGCAAATTACTTTTATTGCATATGCAAATATATGTGTCCATCCAACCTTTTCCTGCATTGGATGTGGCTTTTAGTGAAAACCTGGACAAGCATGCTGATTCCCAGGAAGCCTGGTTGGAGCCATCTTCTCTGCCTCCAGGTCTCAGCTGCTCTCCCTGGGAGGTGCCGACCCAGAGCCCTCCTCATCTCCTGGCCTTGTTACTCTTTTTTCTGGAGGAGTTTCTCTCAGGGTCTTCCCAGGTTCCCTGCTGCAGCTGTCTAGATAGACCCTACGCACTCTTTCTGTCTCTAGCAGACCTGGAGAGTCACTGATTCTTAGTCCCTTTTCTGCTTCTAAGTCAGGGACTGGCAAACTTTTTCTGTGAAGGGCCAGACAGTAAATATTTTAGGCTTTGCGGGTCGTATTTGCTGTCCCAGCTGCTCAATTCTGTTGTTGTACCATGAAAGCAGCAATAGACAGTACATAAACGAATGAGCATTGCTATACCCCCAACTGAGGTCACTGAGGTCACTCACATTTGAATGTTTTTTCACTTTCACGTGTCATAAAATATGATTCTTTTTTTTGTTTTTTCCCGCAACCATTTAACAATGTAAAAACCAGGCCGGACGCAATGGCTCAAGCCTGTAATCCCAGCACTTTGGGAGGCTGAGGTGGGTGGATCATGTGAGGTCAGGAGTTCAAGACCAGCCTGGTCAACACAGTGAAACAAACAGTCTCTACTAAAAATACAAAAATTAACCGGGGTGTGGTGGCAGGCGCCTGTGGTCCCAGCTACTTGGGAGGCTGAGGCAGGAGAATCACTTGAACTTGGGAGGCGGAGGCTGCAGTGAGCTGACATCGCACCACTGCACTCCACTCTGGGCGACAGAGTAAGACTCTGTCTCAAAAAAAAAAAGGTAAAAACCATTCTTGACTTGCTGACCGTACAGAAGCAGGCCTTGGTCCAGCCCCTGATCCAAAGCAGTAGTTCTTTTTTTTTTTTTTTTTGAGACAGAGTCTCACTCTGTCGCCCAGGCTGGAGTGCAGTGGCACGATCTCGGCTCACTGCAACCTCTGCCTCCCAGGTTTAAGCGATTCTCCTGCCTCAGCCTCCTGAGTAGCTGGGATTACAGGCGCCCACCACCATGCGTGGCTAATTTTTTGTATTTTTAGTAGAGATGGGGTTTCACCGTATTAGCCAGGCTGGTCTCGAACTCCTGATCTCGTGATCCACCTGCCTCAGACTCCCAAAGTGCTGGGACAGGCGTGAGCCACTGCACCCGGCTGTAAAGCAGTAGTTCTTAACCGCTTTAGGGTTTGGAATCCCATTGAGAATCTGATGAAACTACTAGACCCTTCCTCAAGGAAAACGCATATACCTACATCATTTTGTCTACAGTTTCAGGGATTCACTGGACTCCTACTCTGATCCCAACCCCACCTGCCAGTTCTGTATTCTTTCTCTCTCTCCCTTTTTTTTTTTTTTTCTTTTTTTGAGACGGAATCTTGCTCACCATATTGGCCAGGCTGGTCTTGAACGCCTGACCTCAGGTGATCTGCCTGCCTCAGCCTCCCAAAGTGCTGGGATGACAGGCGTGAGCCACCACACCCAGCCTTTTTCCCTCTCTCTCGACTTCAGGAAGTCCTGTGGCCTTTGTGAGGCTTCTGTGGCCCTTGCTTTCCAGCTCATACGAGTTCTAGCCCCAAGGTCTCTGGTCCTTCTCCAGGAGTCTAGCAGGGGATTGGGGTGGGGGTTGGGGGGCTTGTCTGACTGATACTTTTCCTTTGCGTACCTTCCTGGGATCCTAGCTGGTGATGGAGTTCTGTGGTGCTGGTTCAGTGACTGACCTGGTAAAGAACACGAAAGGAAACGCCCTGAAGGAGGACTGTATCGCCTACATCTGCAGGGAGATCCTCAGGGTGAGCTCCAGGCCCCTCCCCTTGTCCTCTCCTCCTCTGCTACCCTGGCTGGAGCTTCTCCATGAGCAAAGATCCTCCCTGCACTGGGAAGAGACATAACTGCCCCCTCTCGGGAGCAGCAGGCCTGATGCGGGTGGGATGTGGAAGCAGGGTCCCAGCCTTGGGAAGTCTCAGGCTGCTGGAGGAGACAGGCTCCTCTGTTTCCAAGCTCTGCCACTTCTCCACCTGTAACCCTGCAACTTTGGGAATTCATCTGGAGCCACCACTCTGAGGAAGCTCTCCAGGACAGCTCAGCTTGCTTGGGCTCCTGATGGAGAGGGTCTGCTCCTTCATCCCAGCCCTGTCCAGACTGATTGCCCCTTGTCCCCTCAACTCAGTCCCCACTTACTCTTTCCCACCCCATCCAACACCATGGCTAATTTCCCTGCTCTCCTGTCCCAGGGTCTGGCCCATCTCCATGCCCACAAGGTCATCCATCGAGACATCAAGGGGCAGAATGTGCTGCTGACAGAGAATGCTGAGGTCAAGCTAGGTGCGCCGGCTCCTTCTGAGGCTGACGGGGCCCTTTCACCCCCAGAACAGAGAATGAGGCACCCCTTTTTCCCTCTGGTGGCTCAGGCCCAACTTCCTCCCTGTTGGGGAGGCTCACTCCCTCCCCGTTCCCCTCTCCCCCGGAATGCCCTGCCTCCTGCTGAAAATCCCTCAGGAAGCTCTACACCTGTCACCTGTTATGAGCCAGGTGCTCTGCAGGTTGCCCTGGGGAGCTGGGATCTGATGACCCTCCTGCCTGGGATGCTGTCCGTGATCCTTTCACTGGGGTTTTTCTCTAAGATGCAGGAAGGTGGAATCGGGTGCTTCAGGATGTTGGTGGGGTAAAGGAGGGTGCTGGGGTGTCTGGGTAGGGCCAGGACCTCAGCTGCTTCAGGCAAGTCCTGTGTGTGCATGCAGGGATGTGAGGCAAGGGAGCAGGGGTGACTCTCCACGCTGACCCCTCCCTCTGTGTCTTCACAGTGGATTTTGGGGTGAGTGCTCAGCTGGACCGCACCGTGGGCAGACGGAACACTTTCATTGGGACTCCCTACTGGATGGCTCCAGAGGTCATCGCCTGTGATGAGAACCCCGATGCCACATATGATTACAGGGTATGGAGTGGAAAGTTGGGAGCACGGGGGCTGCCAAGGGCAGGAAGCAGTATGGGGACCATGGGGCCTGAGCAGGCTGGGGAACAAAGGAAGGTCGGATGATGTTAGCAGTGAGGGGCTGGGGAACATCTTATGGCAAGGCAAGTGTGGGTGGGAAGATGGGAGGGGTTGGAGAGCACTGCTGCAGGAAGGAGTGTGGCCCAGGAAGGCTCCTGAAGAGGCCAGGATGGTGGGTGAAGAGAGGTTGCAAGGCAGAGTTGTCGGGAATATTCACTTGTTCCTTCTCTCCCGTCTGTAGAGTGACATTTGGTCTCTAGGAATCACAGCCATCGAGATGGCAGAGGGAGCCCCCCGTAAGTTCTGAGTCTGCCGGGAGTGGGAGCGGAGGGAAAGCAAGGGCCCAGAGAGGGCTATAGGGAGGAGCTGGGTCCTGGGACCCTGCTGAGGAGGGTCCTGTAGCTCCAGTGCAGTGAAAGGGACTGAGGGCGTCTCTTCTGTGTCCAGCTCTGTGTGACATGCACCCCATGCGAGCCCTCTTCCTCATTCCTCGGAACCCTCCGCCCAGACTCAAGTCCAAGAAGTGGTAGGTCTCTGACAGTGTGGGCTCTGGGAAGGAAGGTCCCTGGACAAGGCCGTCCCCACCTTCATGCCCTCTGTGCTCAGGCTTGGATCTCACCAGAGAAGAGATTTTGGGGGGCAGAGGGCGGTGACTGGTATTGGGATATGAAGACAGGAGGGATATCAAGGTGGCTTGTGGATGAGTGATCCACCCTCTTCCTCCTGCACCCATCCCTTCTGAGGGGACCCTCCTAGTGTGAGCCACCACTGTTTCCAGGTCTAAGAAGTTCATTGACTTCATTGACACATGTCTCATCAAGACTTACCTGAGCCGCCCACCCACGGAGCAGCTGCTGAAGTTTCCCTTCATCCGGGACCAGCCCACGGAGCGGCAGGTCCGCATCCAGCTTAAGGACCACATTGACCGATCCCGGAAGAAGCGGGGTGAGAAAGGTCAGTGGGCAGGCTGGAGGGGGCAGGTACTAGGGGACACTCCAGCCTGGCTCCTCTCTGCCAGCCCTGCTCGCTCCTGGCTCCCCTTCCTGCTCCCCTCCTTGGCCCCAGCTCTCCCTGTCCAAGGAGATCGTTCTCAAACTTGCAACCCACGAGGGGTTTTCCCTCCTTTCCCTCCCAATCTGAGTCAGCCCTCCAGAGGAGGACCGGCCTTTCACATCCTTATGAAAACTCCATGCTAAGCACATACGTGTGCGAGCCCAGGCACGGGCTCTGCCACACCTCAGCTGCCCAGGGACCCAGTCCTGGTCCCTGTCCGGACCCACACCTGAGACCCACTGTCCTCCCATTGCTCCCAGGAAGTGGGTGGGGCCCCTCATGCTTGCCCACCCAGACAGACCTTGTTATCCCCACCCGAGGTTTCCCTAGCCCACAGTGGGGTCTGGGGCACTGGGTGAGTTAACAGCAGTGGTCTCCCCTGCAGAGGAGACAGAATACGAGTACAGCGGCAGCGAGGAGGAAGACGACAGCCATGGAGAGGAAGGAGAGCCAAGGTAGGCCTGGCAGGCGGAGCGGGGGTTGGGCGGGTCATCACTGAGTGGGGGGACTACAGTGGTGCTTGGCTTTGGGGACTCTCGGCCTGGGGGTGGTGGGCACGGAGGTAGAGACTCCTAGAAACCAAATTCCCGAGTGCTAAGAAGTGGAACAAATGAGTGAGCAAGAGCTGGGGAGAGAGCAATTCAGGGTGAAGTTGGGGCGCAGCAGTAATAGGAAAGGAGGACAGGGCTGAAGACCCGGCAGAAGGGGACAGTGAGTCTCCTGGCCACCTGGGAGTGGCCAGAGGCAGAGGCTTTGATCCAGTTAAAGCACCCACTCAGGCGGGCCCACGGGGTTGAGAGTGGGAACCAACGGGGTTCTGACCCCAACGCTGCTTTGTGCCACCCCTGCCCAGCTCCATCATGAACGTGCCTGGAGAGTCGACTCTACGCCGGGAATTTCTCCGCCTCCAGCAGGAAAATAAGAGCAACTCAGAGGCTTTAAAACAGCAACAGCAGCTGCAGCAGCAGCAGCAGCGAGACCCCGAGGCACACATCAAACACCTGCTGCACCAGCGGCAGAGGCGCATAGAGGAGCAGAAGGAGGAGCGGCGCCGCGTGGAGGAGGTGGGCTGTCTCCCAAGGGCCCAGGCCTGGCGCAGCCTCCTGCTGACCTGCCCCAGGGTCCATTCGGGCCTCAGGGAGAACAGGTTTTAAAATGCCTTAAATGGGGCTGGGCGCGGTGGCTCACGCCTGTAATCCCAGCACTTTGGGAGGCCGAGGTGGGCAGGTGGGCGGATCGTGAGGTCAGGAGATGGAAACTATCCTGGCTAACACAGTGAAACCCGGTCTCTACTAAAAATACAAAAAAATTAGCCGGGCGAGGTGGCGGACGCCTGTAGTCCTAGCTACTGGGGAGCCTGAGGCAGGAGAATGGCGTGAACCGGGGAGGCGGAGCTTGCAGTGAGCCGAGATCGTGCCACTGCACTCCAGCCTGGGCGATAGAGCGAGACTCTACCTCAGAATAAAAATAAAATAAAATGCCTTAAATCAATGGCATTTCTTTTTTTTCTTTTTTTTTTTTTTTTTGAGGCGGAGTCTCGCTCTGTCGCCCGGACTGGAGTGCAGTGGCCGGATCTCAGCTCACTGCAAGCTCCGCCTCCTGGGCTTACGCCATTCTCCTGCCTCAGCCTCCCGAGTAGCTGGGACTACAGGCGCCCGCCACCTCGCCCGGCTAGTTTTTTTGTATTTTTAGTAGAGACGGGGTTTCACCGTGTTAGCCAGGATGGTCTCGATCTCCTGACCTTGTGATCCGCCCGTCTCGGCCTCCCAAAGTACTGGGATTACAGGCTTGAGCCACCGGGCCCGGCCCAATCAATGGCATTTCTGTTGAAACAGTTACATGATTTCAAATTTCATGATTAGCTGGACTTAACAAAAAATGTGTCTAAATAATAGGCAGTAGACCAAACGCAGTGGCTCACGTCTGTTATCCCATCACTTTTGGAGGCTGAGGTGGGTGGATCCCAACCTGAGGTCAGGAGTTTCTGAGACCAGTCTGGCCAACATGGTGAAACCCCATCTCTACTAATACAAAAATCAGCCGGGTGTGGTGGCGTGTGCCTGTAATCCCAGCTACTTGGGAGGCTGAGACAGGAGATTGACTTGAACCCGGGAGGCGGAGGTGAGCAGAGATCAAACTACTGCACTCCAGCCTGGGTGACAGAGCGAGACTCTGTCTCCAATACTACTACTACTACTAATAACCCGCAGCATCCACACTGTCCACCTGCGACCCCCAAAGCAGGCCCTCTCATTGTTGAACAAAAAATAATTTGCAAGAAAACCTGCTACAGAAGAGCCTTGTGCAGTTTTGAAAATATACTCCGGGCATGATGGCTCACGCCTATAATCCCAGCACCTTGGGAGGCCGAGGCGGGTGGATCATGAGGTCAGGAGTTCAAGACCAGCCTGTCTAATATGGTGAAACCCCATCTCTACTAAAAATACAAAAAGTTAGCCGGGTGTGGGTGGCGCAGACGCCTGTAGTCCCAGCTACTCGGGAGGCTGAGGCAGGAGAATCACTTGAACCCTGGAGGTGGAGGTTGTAGTGAGCCAAGATCGCACCACTGCACTCCAGCCTGGGGAACAGAGCAAGACTCTGTCTCAAAAAAATAAATAAATAAATAAATAAATAAAATATCGCGTTCAGATAGCATAGTAACAAAGTCCTATCTAACGTGTTACTGGAGAAGGGGTGCCAGCAACTTTGCAGGAATAGGCACAAGTTCCCTCAAGTGTAAGGGCCCCTTAGGGCTTGTGCTTTTGTTGTTGGTGGTGGTGGTGGTGGTGGTGGTAGACTTTGTGATCGGAAATACCGTGAAAGTCAAGTTACCACCTGGGCATCGGGGCTTGCCAAGGAACGGGCCAGGTCCCTCTTTTCTGTGCTTTCTGTGCACGGGCACCTGGTGCCCTCTGGTGGCCAAAGTCTCTCGCTACGACGCGCTCTGTATGGACTTCAGGCAAAGGTGGGTTTTAGGCTAGGAGTGCTGGGGAGGCTTGTTTTGAGTTCGGGTTTTGTTTGTTGTTTGGTAGGGTGTGGGTAGTGGAAGGTGCTGTCTAGCTAAGCACACCCAACAGGCAGCGGTCAGTCTCACAGCCTCTCTCATCACAGCTACTGGCTGTTTCCCCGAGCCCAGCCCTGCAGGCCCTTGCGTGGCAATGGGTATAGTTACAGAAACAAGCGGAAGCCTTCTTGGTGAGCAAGGAGAGCTCCCCTCCCTGTCCATGGAGAGACAGTGCTGCCGCGGTGTCCGGTATGGTCCTTAAGACCACCTGGCTCTCCCCATAGCAACAGCGGCGGGAGCGGGAGCAGCGGAAGCTGCAGGAGAAGGAGCAGCAGCGGCGGCTGGAGGACATGCAGGCTCTGCGGCGGGAGGAGGAGCGGCGGCAGGCGGAGCGCGAGCAGGTAGAGCGCCGCACCCACATCCCTGCCCTCCCGCCCTCCCGCTCCTGCTGCCTGCCGCCCCTGCTCCCCGTGCCCTTCCCCCTTCTCTCCCCCCCACCCAGATTCCTCCTATCTTTTCTAGCTTCACTCTTTCTCTCTGTTTTCTCCCACCCTTCAACCCCAACCCCCTCCCTCCTCCTTCCCTGCCTCATTCCCATCTCTTTACCCCATCCCTGACTCTCCCTGGCCCCTTCCTCATCTCCCCTCATTCCCTGTGCCCTCTTCTTCCTCGTCTGTGCCGTGTGGCCCCCCTGGGGCTCATGCCATCCCCTCCCCTACCTCTCTCTTACTCTTCCCCTGCACCCCTCCTCCTCCTCCTGCGGATCCCTTCCTCCTTCTCCAACTCGCTGCTGCTGCCCTCCTCTGCCTCTTCCTCCTTCCCTGCCCTCTGCCCCCCACCCTACACCCCGCCCCCCAGGAATATATTCGTCACAGGCTAGAGGAGGAGCAGCGACAGCTCGAGATCCTTCAGCAACAGCTGCTCCAGGAACAGGCCCTGCTGCTGGTAACGGGCCCCTCCGCGTCCTCCGGGAAGATGCTTTTCAGAGCCTCTTTGCTGGAACGGGATGGGAACACTTCACGGGAAGGGATTCACCCAAGACATCAAGGGAATACAGCTCCTCTCTAGGCAGCTGGAGAAGAGAGAGGGCGTGCCTGCTCTGACTCCCGGGCCACACTCTGCTGAGCCCTCTCTCCCTACCCTTGGGCCCAGGAATACAAGCGGAAGCAGCTGGAGGAGCAGCGGCAGTCAGAGCGTCTCCAGAGGCAGCTGCAGCAGGAGCATGCCTACCTCAAGTCCCTGCAGCAGCAGCAACAGCAGCAGCAGCTTCAGAAACAGCAGCAGCAGCAGCTCCTGCCCGGGGACAGGAAGCCCCTGTACCATTATGGTCGGGGCATGAATCCCACTGACAAACCAGCCTGGGCCCGAGAGGTACTCACTGCCTCCTTTGCCTCCTGAGACTGCAGTCCCACTGCCTGAGGCCTGGAGAGAGAGCCACAAGAAGTGGCTGTTGACAGTAGCAGGCACCGAGCGGGGGAAAGGAGCACACAGCACACAGCACAGGACAGGAGTGCTTAGGGCAGGTGGGACCCTCAGTTTTGAGAACAGGGAGGCAAGAGCTGGCCTGCTTGACATCCCTTCACATCACAGGTAGAAGAGAGAACAAGGATGAACAAGCAGCAGAACTCTCCCTTGGCCAAGAGCAAGCCAAGCAGCACGGGGCCTGAGCCCTCCATCGCCCAGGCCTCCCCCGGACCTGCAGGACCCGTTTCCCAGACTCCTCCTATGCAGAGGCCGGTGGAGCCCCAGGAGGGACCGCACAAGGTGAGTCTCTCCCCACTCCTGTCTCAATGCAGACACAGGAAGCTTTGCTCAGAGCGAAGGTGCGCGCGCACACACACACACACACACACACACACACACACACACCTGCTCAGCCCTGAGCCAGGATTACAGAGCACAGGCTATGTGGACAGAGACACTCACCTGCTTCTTGCTGCCTGTCTGTCCTGACTTAGCTGTCCTCAGGCTCAAGGAACCCCTTGTCCTTCAATGGAGGAAGGGGCAACTCAAGTCCCTTCCCACCTCAGACCCCGATTTGCAGGTGGGGACCTGCCATGGAGCAGGCAGCCCACCCTCCCTGGTCTCTCCCTGCAGAGCCTGGTGGCACACCGGGTCCCACTGAAGCCATATGCAGCACCTGTACCCCGATCCCAGTCCCTGCAGGACCAGCCCACCCGAAACCTGGCTGCCTTCCCAGCCTCCCATGACCCCGACCCTGCCATCCCTGCACCCACTGCCACGCCCAGTGCCCGAGGAGCTGTCATCCGCCAGAATTCAGACCCCACCTCTGAAGGACCTGGCCCCAGCCCGAACCCCCCAGCCTGGGTCCGCCCAGATAACGAGGCCCCACCCAAGGTAAGGACAGCCTCAGCCTGCGGGCCCAGGGAAAAGCAAGGAACTAGTCATGAGGAGGAGGAGGGCAGTGAAGGGGCCGCATGGGGAAGAGTGCAGGGTGGAAAGCCAGAGAAAGCTGGGGTGCTGCCCAGCAGGGCTCAGCCATCCAGCTGAGGAGGCAACGTGGAGGTGTGGCATTGACCCCCCTGGGGAGCGTGGGAACGGAGAAACGCCCAGGGTGTTTCGGGGCCACTAAGGGGCAGACTTTGCGAATTAGAACCGCAGCTCCAGCCATCTCCCAGCTTCATAACCTTGGACGTATTCACTAACTTCCCTGAACCTCAGTTTTCTCATCCATCAAAGTGAGGAGCTCGCCTCTCAGAGGTGAGGCTTAAACATCTCTGAAGTGCCCGTCGCAGCGCCAGCTCGCAGCACGTGGACTTCTCTCCACAGGTGCCTCAGAGGACCTCATCTATCGCCACTGCCCTTAACACCAGTGGGGCCGGAGGATCCCGGCCAGCCCAGGCAGTCCGTGCCAGGTAATGCCTGGGTAGGGCAATGCCTGGGTGAGGTCTGAGGGCAGCCTAGGGAGTAGGGGGGCACAGGGACTTTACCAGCCTACCCACCTAGGGGTGGGCAAGCCCCAGCCCCGTCACCTCAGCGCCCCCCCCGCCCCCTCGGCACCCCTCTGCTCCCTTCACAGACCTCGCAGCAACTCCGCCTGGCAAATCTATCTGCAAAGGCGGGCAGAGCGGGGCACCCCAAAGCCTCCAGGGCCCCCTGCTCAGCCCCCTGGCCCGCCCAACGCCTCTAGGTAATGGAGTCGTCCCCCGACTCACTCCCACCTCTCACTTCTGCCACCTGCTTCCCTGGTGATGGCTCCCTCTGCAGTGCAGCTCAGCACCCCAGAGAGGGGAGCACCCTGCCTCCCTGACCCTGACTCTGCCCCCCAACAGTAACCCCGACCTCAGGAGGAGCGACCCTGGCTGGGAACGCTCGGACAGTGTCCTCCCAGCCTCTCACGGGCACCTCCCCCAGGCTGGCTCACTGGAGCGGAACCGCGTGGGAGGTACGTGAGCCAGGGCTGGGCAGCCTGCTCTGGGCCTGGAGTCTTATCAGGATGGATCCTGCCTTTGGCGGCTTTGGACTGGGACACCCACAGGGACAGGGAGGACCTGCGTGGGTATGGAACTTGGGGCTGAGTTCTGGGGCTCAGGGGCAAGGGGTCAGCCCAGGTGTGGGCTTGAGGCCATCCCTTGTCCAGGCATCAGTGACCTTTCTTCTTCCGCCCGGCCGTGTCCAGCCTCCTCCAAACTGGACAGCTCCCCAGTGCTCTCTCCTGGGAATAAAGCCAAGCCCGATGACCACCGCTCACGGCCAGGCCGGCCCGCAGTGAGTCGCCTGGTAGCCGGCACCGCCTGCCTCATCCTGGTTTGGGGCTTAGGCTTAGCCCCAGGGAGCTGGGTGTCAGGGGTGGGGTCTCCGCGGATCTACTGGGAAGGGCTGTGGGGATGGAGGGACTGGTGCCTCTCATGCTACTAACCTTTTCTAACCTCTCTCCTAACCTCTCTCCTGGCTCTTACTTCCCCTACGGCCCCTCCCAGAGCTATAAGCGAGCAATTGGTGAGGTTAGTGAGATGGGCCTGCTTGCGGGGGCCCCTCCTGTCACCCTGCTGGGGTGTCCCAGCACCCTTTGTCTGCCTCCACCCAGGCCCACCTTCTCCCTGCCTCTCACGTGGCTCCTCCCTGCAGGACTTCGTGTTGCTGAAAGAGCGGACGCTGGACGAGGCCCCTCGGCCTCCCAAGAAGGCCATGGACTACTCATCGTCCAGCGAGGAGGTGGAGAGCAGTGAGGATGACGAGGAGGAAGGCGAAGGCGGGCCATCAGAGGGGAGCAGAGACACCCCTGGGGGCCGGTACGGCATCGGGAGTGGGGCCCTCCCACTCCAAGGCACAGGGAGGGAGGGGAAGTGGCAGTGGGGGAGAGGTAGGGCTTTGGGGCAAGTCTGACGGAGAACAGCGCCCTTCTCTAGGGCGTGGGGTGAGAGTGCAGGTTCCTGTTTCTCTCCCGCTGCCCTGTGTGTTGTGGGGTGGCCTCTTCAAGTGCCTGTCTGCTCCTGTGCCGGCCTGCCCTGTGTGCCATGCAGGGAAGCACCTCACGGTGGAACAGGCACTACCCCGTGAGGGTGGAACAGGTTGTGTTTTGAATAGAGACAAAAGCCTGGGCTCTGGCTGCCATCTGCTGCCTTTGGCACTTCTGTGGCCACGGGCAGGACCTGGAGAGGCCCCACCTTCCTCTCTCACAGCAGCGATGGGGATACAGACAGCGTCAGCACCATGGTGGTCCACGACGTCGAGGAGATCACCGGGACCCAGCCCCCATACGGGGGCGGCACCATGGTGGTCCAGCGTGTGAGTGAGCCTCCGCTGCCTCCCCTGTACCTGTGTGTGCCCTCCTCAGCCCCGTGCCGACCCTGCCCTCTGTCCTGTAGACCCCCGAAGAGGAGCGGAACCTGCTGCATGCTGACAGCAACGGGTATACAAACCTGCCTGACGTGGTCCAGCCCAGCCACTCACCCACCGAGAACAGCAAAGGCCAAAGCCCGCCCTCGAAGGATGGGAGCAGTGACGTAAGTGGGCCGGGGGCAGGTCCACTGGGAGAGAAGAGCCGTGGCGGTGGCCAGGAGGTCTGGGTGCTGGGTCACGGCAGAGGATGGGGCGGAGTGCTGGGAGCTGGACAATGGGGGTGCCAGCTGGGGAGCTGGAGCCTGGGGACAGCAGCAGGGGCAGGGCCGCAGCTGGACTTGCACTTGTTTGCCTGACTGCTGCCCCCCCACCACAGTACCAGTCTCGTGGGCTGGTAAAGGCCCCTGGCAAGAGCTCGTTCACGATGTTTGTGGATCTAGGGATCTACCAGCCTGGAGGCAGTGGGGACACCATCCCCATCACAGGTGAGGAGGGAGGGCAGACCTGCCACGAGGCTGGGTCCGGGGCAGCCTGGAGGGGAGCATGGCGGTCTTGAGACGCAGCCTCACAAAGCATAGCCACGGGACTTCTCTCTTGGGCCCTAGCACCTGCCCAGGCAGAGACAAGGAAGGGCCTCTGCGACCCTCCACAGGAGAGGAAATGCTCAGAGTAGCCAGGGGACCTGGGCAAAGACTCAAAGCTAGCAAGTGACAGAAATGGGACTTGAGCCAGGCCTTCTGACTCAAAAGGGGGGTCCAGCACTCTATCCCCCTCTCCCATGCACCCCTTCTCCTCCCGTCTTTCTCCTTTCTGTGTATTATGAGGCGCCAAGACCTGATATAGGGGATGGAGGTAGACAGAGATGGGGTGAGAAGCTGCAGCCCCTCCTCCCGCCTCCTCCTCTTCCTTCTGGCAGCCCTAGTGGGTGGAGAGGGCACTCGGCTTGACCAGCTGCAGTACGACGTGAGGAAGGGCTCTGTGGTCAACGTGAATCCCACCAACACCCGGGCCCACAGTGAGACCCCTGAGATCCGGAAGTACAAGAAGCGATTCAACTCTGAGATCCTGTGTGCAGCCCTTTGGGGTAAGCCAGGGCAGGGATAGCTGAGGGGGCTCTGGCGTGGCTCCTGTGCTCCTGGTTAGGCGAGGGCCTGGCTGAGTCTCTGACCTGCCCAAGGGCTCCTGTTGCAGGGGTCAACCTGCTGGTGGGCACAGAGAACGGGCTGATGTTGCTGGACCGAAGTGGGCAGGGCAAGGTGTATGGACTCATTGGGCGGCGACGCTTCCAGCAGATGGACGTGCTGGAGGGGCTCAACCTGCTCATCACCATCTCAGGTACAGGTGCAGTGAGTGGGGGAGGGAGGAGGGGCTCAGCTCCCTGGCGCTGTCACCGTCTTCTGCTGGGGAGGAGGGCAGCCTTGGTCCAGGCACCGGAAGGTGGAGCCGCACTTTCTCACCCTTTGTGGCATGCCAACAGAGGAGGCCAGGGCGGTGGCAGCCAGGCCACAGGTGAGAACGGGGTATGTCTGTCTGTCCGTCCCTCAGGGAAAAGGAACAAACTGCGGGTGTATTACCTGTCTTGGCTCCGGAACAAGATTCTGCACAACGACCCAGAAGTGGAAAAGAAGCAGGGCTGGACCACCGTCGGGGACATGGAGGGCTGCGGGCACTACCGTGTTGGTGAGGATGTCCCAGCTGAGTGGCCAGCGCATATTTGTTCATGAAGAGAGAGAAATGGGCCTGGGTCTAATGGCTGAGAAAGCTTGGGAGCCAGGGACTTGGGGCCTGGGTGGGGCAGTGTAGTGACAGACCACGGGGAGGCGCCCGTGGCCCAAGGGAAGCCTCAGCATCCCTCTTCTCTCTGGCCTCCAGTGAAATACGAGCGGATTAAGTTCCTGGTCATCGCCCTCAAGAGCTCCGTGGAGGTCTATGCCTGGGCCCCCAAACCCTACCACAAATTCATGGCCTTCAAGGTAACCCCAGCCTCGGCCCCTAGCACCATCTGGAGTCCCAGCGCCTCTCCCGGTGCCGCTGAGCCCTCCTCTCCTCCGCTCCTCCGCAGTCCTTTGCCGACCTCCCTCACCGCCCTCTGCTGGTCGACCTGACAGTAGAGGAGGGGCAGCGGCTCAAGGTCATCTATGGCTCCAGTGCTGGCTTCCATGCTGTGGATGTCGACTCGGGGAACAGCTATGACATCTACATCCCTGTGCACGTGAGCTTGGCGGGGCTGCTGGAGGAGTGGGTTCGCCCAGTCTGGGCACCAGACACGGAGACTCCAGCCCACCTCCTTCTCCCCAGATCCAGAGCCAGATCACGCCCCACGCCATCATTTTCCTCCCCAACACCGACGGCATGGAGATGCTGCTGTGCTACGAGGACGAGGGCGTCTACGTCAACACGTACGGGCGGATCATTAAGGATGTGGTGCTGCAGTGGGGAGAGATGCCCACCTCTGTGGGTGAGTGAGCTGCCGCCCTCCCGGCCACATGGCCCTGAGGTGGCCCCGGGGTGCAGCCTGCTCAGCCCCTCACCTGTTTTCCCCACAGCCTACATCTGCTCCAACCAGATCATGGGCTGGGGTGAGAAAGCCATTGAGATCCGCTCTGTGGAGACGGGCCACCTGGACGGGGTCTTCATGCACAAACGAGCCCAGAGGCTCAAGTTCCTGTGTGAGCGGAACGACAAGGTGGGCGTCTCCTTCCCGCTGAAAGCCCTGCCGTCCCGGCTGCCCTGACCCCAGGCCCCGGGCAGAGGTCTGGGGAGAGGATGGGCGTGGTGTCTCCCTGAAAGCGGGCCCCTCTGGGAGTTCGGAAGGCAGTGAGCCACTGCCACTGCCCTGCACTCCCTTCAGTTCTGAGGACTTTCCAGCTGGTGCCCAGGGGGCTGGTAGTGCACCCTCTCCCCTAACGTCCTGGCCTTTCCTCCGGGTGAGGGGCACTGTGAGTCTCCTCCTGCAGTCTCTCTCTCCCCCTCACCTCTTCTGCCACCCCCCCTTCTTTTCTCCCCGCTTCTTCCCCTCTCCCAGTTAATGGAGACCCCCCGACCCAGCCCTTGGTAACTTCTTCTCTTGCCCCACCCAGGTGTTTTTTGCCTCAGTCCGCTCTGGGGGCAGCAGCCAAGTTTACTTCATGACTCTGAACCGTAACTGCATCATGAACTGGTGACGGGGCCCTGGGCTGGGGCTGTCCCTGTCCCACACTGGACCCAGCTCTCCCCCTGCAGCCAGGCTTCCTGGGCCGCCCCTCTTTCCCCTCCCTGGGCTTTTGCTTTTACTGGTTTGATTCACTGGAGCCTGCTGGGAACGTGACCTCTGACCCCTGATGCTTTCGTGATCACGTGACCATCCTCTTCCCCAACATGTCCTCTTCCCAAAACTGTGCCTGTCCCCAGCTTCGGGGAGGGACACAAGTTCCCCTTCCCAGGAATTGAGTGGGCGTAGCCCCTCCCCCCTTTTCTCCATTTAAGAGGAGAGTGCTTGGGGCTTGAACCCCTTACCCCACTGCTGCTGACTGGGCAGGGCCCTGGACCCCTTTATTTGCACGTCAGGGGAGCCGGCTCCCCCCTTGAATGTACCAGACCCTGGGGGGGGTCACTGGGCCCTAGATTTTTGGGGGGTCACCAGCCACTCCAGGGGCAGGGACCATTTCTTCATTTTCTGAAAGCACTTTAATGATTCCCCTTCCCCCAAACTCCAGGGAATGGAGGGGGGACCCCGCCAGCCAAAACATTCCCCCCTTTCCCAACCCCCATCTCCTCCTCTTCTAGCCCATGCCCTTCCCCGGTGGAGGGAGGGAGCAGGGAGCCCTCACTCTCCACACCCCTTGCTTGCATCTGTATATAGTGTGAGCAGCAAGTAACCCTCCTCCTCCCTCCCCCCACCCCTCCTCAATGTAGTGGCCTTGGATATCCTGTTTGTTAATAAAGACAATTCAACCAGCTCCCACCATGCAGGCCCCATTTTGCTTTCTCTCAGTCCTGTATACTAGGCAGAGAGAACCTCCAGGGTGCAGAAGAAAGGGGCAGGGTGGGCTGGGATCTGCAATGAGTGAGCCTCATGGGGGTGGGATGGGCAGTGCTGGGCCAAGAAAACCGAGAAGAAATGACTGCAGGAGGACCAGGGCAGCCTCAGCCCTAAACCTGCGGGCCAGAGGGCCACCGGCACTGAAGGGGTTTGGTTCCCACCAGCTGCAGCTAGAGCCAGGCCAGGGAAGAAGAGGGTTTCCTGGCTCCAGCCGCCCTATGTGCAAGTCCTGCAAAGGGGTCTCCTGTTTGGCTATGAGATGAACAAAGGTAGCTGGCAGCCTCCAGAGTCCCGTGGGGCTGGGCCTGAGAAAAGCTGGGAGGTAAGCAAGGCTGAATGAAGGGCAGTCCTTGCTTTCTGGAACACTGGCACCTGAGAGCCTGTGTGAATCGTTTCCTCCTGCTGACCCCTGGACTGGGACCAGACCTACATACACCAAGGGGTGGGCACACACCATTCTTCTGGTAAAGTTCACAAAATACAGATTGATCGGCAGTGGGAAGGGATCATAATGCCGTGGTGGCGGCAGCCTACTTTTTCAAAATCAGTTTCCTACTGGAGATGGGTGGGAAGTTGAAGTCGGTGCGCGCTAAGGCTGGATACACGGCGGGTACGGGAGATCAGGCACTCGGTTGAAGTAGGCCCCGAGGAAGATGAGGCTGGAGCCCACGCTGAAGAGCACCAGAGCGGCCCAGAAGCAGACGTTGTCAAGGGCATTGCCCATGCGCACCCAGTCGGACACTTCCTGGGGAAGGGTTGGCACAGTCAGTAAAGAGGCAGCTGCTGGAGCCAGCTGCATGGGAGACGGGGGGGAGGGGGGCCCTGCCGCGCTCCACCCGCCTCTGGCTCCCATCCCACCTCGCCAGTGGCCTCCTGATCTCTCGTGCTCTCGGCCACGAAGTTCACGGCATCCACACAGCAGCGGACCTCGGGGGCGGCGGCGCCCAGGCTCTGGCAGAAGGCAGCTGGCGGGGAAAACACCGGGGTGGGCCGTTAGGAGCCTCCCCCATGGCAGGCACCCCCCGCAGCCCGCCGGGCCACTGTGCTCACCCGTCCAGGTCCCGTGCCGGTGCCTCTGCCCCTCAAATACGAGCTCGCTGCGTGGCTTTTTCAGTATCAGCTCCTCCGCGCGGAGCAATAAGCCCACCGACGACGCCCGCCTTGGAGGCGAGGCGGCTCGGGGAACCTCGGGGGGCGGCGGGGAGCCCAGCAGGCGCGGCAGCAACTCCAAGAGAACCTGGGGTAGAGGCGGGGCTTAGGGGGCAGGGTTAGTAGTAAGCTCCACCCCCACCCGGGCCGCACCGCCCCCTCCGCGCTTACGTGGCGCAGCCGCGGGGACACGGCGTGGGTGGTGGGCGTCCGCAGGGACACGTTGAGCACGATGACGCAATTCATGACAATGAGCGTGGCGACCACCATGACGAAAATAAGGAACCTGAGGAGCCCGGAATGCGTGACAACACCGCTCCCCCTCCCAGCTACGGAAGACGCCGCGCGCTCTCTGACCTCACAAACACGGCTTCTCTTGGCACGGGTTGGTTATGCCCTCCAGCTGCGCCCCCTGCGGGACGACAGACGCGTCCCCCAGCCCTTCTCCCGTCCTACCACTTGTGGCAGCCATGAAGGGAACCCCCAGCTCCCTGGACACCCTGATGTGGATCTACCACTTCCACAGCTCCACCGAGGTGAGGCTACGCCCGCCGAGGGCGGCACCTCGAGACCTTCTGGGTAGGTCTCCTGCGCGCCCTGTGACATTTGCCCTGCTACTCTACTGCTCTGCTACTCTACTGCTCTGCTCCTTCTCCAGGTGGCCCTCCAGCCCCCGCTTATGTCTTCCCTGGAACTCTCTGTGGCCGCAGCCCATGAATATCTGGAACAGAAGTTCAGAGAGCTGAAGTCCCTGGAGCCACCTGAGCCGAAGATGCAGGGGATGCTGCCTGCCCCGAAGCCCACCCTGGGGCTGGTGTTAAAAGAAGCCACAGCCAGCCTCGTGAGCTTCGGGGCTACCTTGTTAGAGGTGGGGTACCGGAGGGCTCAGGATACGCGGCGATCGGGCAGCGGGAACAGGGACCTCTGCCTCCCCGCTAACCCCTGTGCTCCCAATACAGATCTCAGCCCTGTGGCTGCAGCAGGAGGCGCGGCGACTAGACAGCAGCGCGGGCCCAGCCCCAGACGGCGGGGATCCGGGTGCAGCTCTGAGCCGGGTAGCCCAGGCCGCGGGGCAGGGGACTCGGCAAGCTGGGGCTGCGGTGGGCGCCGGCGCCCGGCTTCTAGTCCAGGGAGCGTGGCTATGCCTGTGTGGACGGGGTCTGCAGGGGTCTGCCTCATTCCTGCGACAGTGGCAACAGCAGCTAGGCCTCGGAATCCCCGGAGAACCGGTGAGCTCGGGATGCGGGGTGAGTTGGGGGCCAGAGGCGGCGGGGCTGGGGAGGCACTGAGCCGGACCGTCCCTCAACAGAGCTACTCAGGAGACCTCCAGGTGACATCCAGCAGCAGTGAGGAGGACGGCGGACCAGGGACTCCATCCCCGTCCCAGCCCCACCCGGCGTCCGAATAAAGCCTAGGGCGGGGCGAGACAGCCAGAGCTTCTCCCGGGGTCTCTGGGTTTTGGCCACGCCCCCACCCGACAACGCCCCCCAGGCCCCGCCCTTCGCACTGGCCACGCCCCCGCGGGGGTCACCGCCCAGACATGCTCCGCCCTCACCTGCCCAGGAGCGGCACGCTCAGAGACGTCTCTGGAATTTTCTGGGCAATGAGGAACAAGAAGACGGTCTGGGCGAGCAGGACGTTGATGGAGACCGTGCATTTCTGGCCGCCGGCTGGAGGGAGAGCCGGTGAGAGCGGGCCCCGCCTCCCGGGAGCGAGCCTGGGTTTGGGTGTGGGTTCGGGGCCACTGCTTACCCTGCGCCGGCAGGAAGTAGGCGAGAAGCACCAGGCCCGAGATGAGCACACAGGGCACGATGATGTTAATGACGTAGAAGAGCGGCTTCCGGCGGATGATGAGCGAGTAGATGACGTCAGTCTCCCCTGGGCCGTCGGTGGCGCCACTGTCGTGGCGGCGAATCACCCCCGGGCAGAAATCGATGGCCCACTCGCCGTTCTCTGCGGGACGCGGGCAGGGTCAGCCAGCTGACAGCGGGCTGAAGAGGAGGCTGCGGCTGTCTGCACCAGGGTCATGGGCCGTCAGGATGGGGGCAATTCGGGCAGAAAAGGGCATTCTCGTTGAGGGTATGGAAAGCCAGAAGGCAGGACTAGAGTAACTGTCGAGAATGATTTCAGGACGGGGGTAAGCTAAACCCGCTTGCGGAAGTCATCCTCCAGTGTCATTGGTCTGGGGCAAGCCCACCCTGGAAGTCCCCTCTCTGGACCCCGTCTAGAAGCGGGTTTTTCTGGGCAGGCGGGGGCTTCACCAGTATAGGCCTCAGTGTCGATGTCGATCTTGTTGATGGTCTTGCCGTTGTCGTCCACAGCAAAGGTGAACTCCACTTCTTCGGCATTGTACGTCTGAGAGCTGCGGAGCCAGGGCCGGGAGCCCACGCCACAAGCTCTGACCCGGGCCCCAGCCTCAGACCCAGCCCTGGAAGCTGGGATCTAGTGGGGCCGCGAGGCCCCACCCCTTCACCCAGGCCCAGCCCGCGTGCCTCTGTTCCCACCTCTACCTCGGGCCCGCTCCAGCGTCCCACCCTGTGCCTACAACTTGCTCCGCCTCCAGCGTGAAGCCCCGCCCCGAGGGCGGTGCTTCCATTTGGCCCCGCCCCACACAGGCCCCTCCCATAACCCTCCGGGCCTCGGAGTAACTCTTCCCACCGGAAAATAAGCGAACAGTTCTGCCAATCGAAGGGGAAGTAGGTGACCTCCACGGCGCAGACGCTGCGGTAGATGGCCGGAGGCAACCACGTCACGGAGCCGTCCTCGTAGATCAGCACGTTGGCGTCGTAGGCCACGCCGAACTGGCCATCAATACTGTGGGCTCGGGGAAACCGAGCTTTTTGCACAGATCTGCACCCTCTCGGAGTACCCCCCCCCTTTCCCAACCAAGTCCAGCCCGCACCCCAGGCCGGCTTCCCTCCAGCCTGGCGTCCGGCCCGGTTCTCACTTGTTTTCCAGCACAATCTCTGGCAGCCACACGAGTTCTGAAGGGACTCGCAGAATTTCTATGCCCCCAAAGTCGTCCTTGCTGTAGTTGAGTCGGTAATCCTGCCAATCCTAAGGGGTGGGGGACGGAAGGACGCGTACCCTGCATCTCCCACCTGGCGTTGCCTGGGAGGGGTTTGGGGGAAAAGGAGTCCCCTGGACAAGACCTAACACTGTTCTCCAGATTTGACTCACGATTCCAATCCAGACGCTAGTGGTGAGAGTCTCCTCTTTTTCATTCTGCACATGGGAGATGGGGATGATTGAAGTGAGATTTCAAGGCCAGAAGTGAGCTTTAGGACCAAGCTCAGCGGTTGGGGCCAGAAGTGGGATTTTTGGCTTGTGATGAGGGTGGGGATATCTTACCAGTGAGATGAGATTCGTCAGGGTGACCTTGAGGCTGATGGTGACAGTATCCTCAGGCTCCCGCACTGGCCGGCTTCCTGAGTCATAGTTGTCGAAGAGATGGTGATAAAGACGCAGTTCCTCGTTCTTCCCCACACTGCTGCCTGCGATGGGGTCAAGCAGGAAGGGCCATTGGCAATAATGAAGAGGCTGAATCTCCTCTCTGCTTCCCCTGGGTCCTCACAGGCCTCTGAGGCTGTGTATTATCCGTATCTGTCTCCTAAACCAATTACACTGTGCCTGGGAACCAAATACTGTGTCTCAGTCTTCGTCTAGGTCTCTGTCTTTGCCTTCCCAGTCTCTTTATGTCAGGGAATTGCCTCCCACCCCGGCCCCTGTCCATACCGAGGAGCCCCAAGAGGAGCAGGACCCCAACAGCAGCCCCTGCCATCCTGCTGCCTGGTTCTCAGGATTATTCTGAGCTCTGGAAGGCTTGGAGGGGGCAGGCCAGGGTGCATGTGTGAGGGGGAGGAGGGTGTTAGTTCCGGGCTGTTAGGGGACTGTCACCTAATCCTCTACTCACTCCTGCTGCAGCTGGGGACATTTTGGCTGCTTCCAGAGGCAGCTGCCCCATCCTGTGTTTCCTGCCCCTGCCCCGCCCCAGTCCAGCGTCCTTTGCCTGGTCTTTGGCCAGCTCCCCAGCCACAGATGTGAGCCTCTCCTGAGAGGCACCTGCAACCACAATCCTAGTAGCAGAGGGGGGGAGACACTGCTTTCAACAGGCACTGATGTCCTTTGAGTAAGCTGCCCTGTGGAGGTGACCCTGCCCGATGAACACATCTGGGGAAGTGACACACCCCTTGCCTCCCATTCTCCCCCACGTGGAACACACACTATCACCCCCCAAGCCCACAATGCCTTTCCTGCCAGCACAGTGGCAAAAAACAGCCTCCATAAAGACCGATGAAGAGACAGGTGGTCACAGGGGATTGGCCCTGCGGTAACAGGTATTCCACCCAGCAAAGGAGATCATGTAAAGGGCCCACCTCCTTCCACAACCTGATCTCCAGGTTTGCCCATCCCCAGCCCCTCTGGAGGTGAGCACCAACCAGAGACTTCTGTTTCTCCTTGTCTATCCCTGCTGCCACCTTGTGGTCAGAGATGATAGTACCGTCTTCCCCATCCTAATCTCCTAAACACACACACACACACACACACACACACACCTGATGACACCTTAATAGAGTCGATTTTTTTTTTTTTGAGGCCGAGTCTCGCTCTGTCGAGTTTCACTCTTGTTGCCCAGGCTGGAGTGCAATGGCGCAATCTCGGCTCACTGCAACCTCTGCCTCCCGGGTTCAAGAGATTCTCCTGCCTCAGCCTCCCGAGTAGCTGGGACTACAGGCACCCGCCACCACGCCCAGCTAATTTTTGTATTTTTTTTTAGTAGAGACGGGGTTTCACCATGTTGGCCAGGATGGTCTCGATCTCCTGACCTCAGGTAATCCACCCACCTTGGCCTCTCAAAGTGTTAGGATTTCAGGCATGAGCCACTGTGCTTTGCCTTTTTTTTTTTTGTGAGAGTTTCACTCTTGTTGCCCAGGCTGGAGTGCAATGGCGCAATCTCGGCTCACTGCAACCTCTGCCTCCCGGGTTCAAGAGATTCTCCTGCCTCAGCCTCCCGAGTAGCTGGGACTACAGGCACCCGCCACCATGCCCAGCTAATTTTTGTATTTTTTTTTAGTAGAGACGGGGTTTCACCATTTGGCCAGGATGGTCTCGATCTCCTGACCTCGTGATCCGCCTGCCTCGGCCTCCCAAAGTGCTGGGATTGTAGGCGTGAGCCACCGTGCCCAGCCTCGATGTTCCTTTTTTTTTTTTTTTTTTTTTTTTTCAGGGGGTGGAGGGAGAGGATCTCACTCTGTCACCCAGACTGGAGTGCAGTGCCACCATCATGGTTCACTGTAGCCTCTGAAACTCCTGGGCCGAAGCGATCCTCCTGCCCCAGCTTCCCAAAGCGTTAGGATTTCAGGCATGAGCCACCACGCCCAGCCTCAGTGTTTCTTAATGCCTTCTTGAACCATTGTAATCACCTGGAGGGGGCCTTATTTTAAATGCAGATTCCTAAGCTCCATTCCCAGAGAATTCTGATTCCGGGACTAGGGTGCCGGGAATCTGTATTTTTAGGAAACTGTCCAGGTGTTCCTTGTGAGGTAGGAGGGACTGGCCTAAGCATATTTTCTGCTTACACCTCACTTCCTCACAGCCGTCCAGCAAAGCCATGATCACTGTCCTGAATGAAAGGGGATGCTGTGTTTATTTTATCCTGCACAAAACACTTTCAGGGCCATCACTTTGGATCTCCTTCCTCCACCTATGCGGTAGGTCATAATCACCTCCATGGTACAAGCGAGGACACACCAATGAACAGAGTGTCCATGGGGCTCCTTGTCCATTTCCCACACATGGCGTAAAGCCGCTGTGTCCACTCCCACGATTTCCATTTCAGACTCCTTTTCTGGGTCTCTTTTTTTTTTTTTTGAGACGGAGTCTCGCTCTGTCGCCCAGGCTGGAGTGCAGTGGCCGGATCTCAGCTCACTGCAAGCTCTGCCTCCCGGGTCCACGCCATTCTCCTGCCTCAGCCTCCCGAGTAGCTGGGACTACAGGCGCCCGCCACCTCGCCCGGCTAGTTTTTTGTATTTTTTTAGTAGAGACGGGGTTTCACCGTGTTAGCCAGGGTGGTCTCTATCTCCTGACCTCGTGATCCGCCCGTCTTGGCCTCCCAAAGTGCTGGGATTACAGGCTTGAGCCACCGCGCCCGGCCTTTCTGGGTCTCTTTAACCCAGCTCATCTCCTTGCATGTGGCTGGTACGTGGACTAACTCTCGAGTCTGTGCTGCTGCTTATTCCATAGCCTCTGGATCAAGGCTTGGGACAATAATTGTGATACATGCAAGTATTTATTCAAACATTAATGGACACCTACAAAGTTCCCCCTTACAGGGCTGGGTGCTGTGGTTATTGAGATGGATAAAACAAGCCTCAAGGAATTATCATCTAATGACAGAGACCTGTCAACAGCCAGTGACACCACACTATGAGAAGCATAGAAAAAAAGCAGGTGCTATGGAAGCCGTAGCTAGGGTGAACCAGATCTGTCAGAAAAGCGAGGTTTCGGCCAGGCACAGTGGCTCATGCCTGTAATCCTAACTATTTGGGAGGCCGAGGCTGGAGGATCATTGAGCCCAGGAGTTCGAGACCAGCCTGGGCAACACAGTGAGACCCCCATCTCTACAAAAATAAATTAACAACAAAAAAATTAGCCAGGCATCAAGGTACATGCCTGTAGTCCCAGCTACTTAGGAGGCTGAGGTGGGAGGATTGCTTGACCCTAAGAGATCAAGGACGCAGTGAGCTATGATCACACCACTGCACTCCAGCCTGGGTGACAAGCAAGACCCTACCTCAAAAAAATGAAGTTTCCAGCCGGATGCGGTGTCTCACGCCTGTAATCCCAGCACTTTGGGAGACCAAGGCAGGTGGACCACCTGAAGTCAAGAGTTCGAGACCAGTCTGGCCAACATGGTGAAACCCCATCTCTACTAAAAACACAAAAATTAGCTGGGTGTGGTGGCCGGCGCCTGTAATCCCAGCTACTTGGGAGGCTGAGGCAGGAGAATCACTTGAACCCAGAAGGCAGAGGTTGCAGTGAGCTGAGATCGTGCCACTGCACTCCAGCCTGGGTGACAGAGCGAGACTCCATCTCAAAAAACAAAAAAATGAAGTTTCTCCTTGGTTTCCTGTAGTCTCGCACATGGAACCCACTGGACCAGTGTCAGAGAGCAAGGCAGCTCTAGGGCCTGTTCCCCAATCTCTCTGTCTCCGCTGCTCGGTCTGCTCTCTGCTCCTCTCACTTCGTCAACACTGCCCATTCCCCCTACTCTGCGTGTCCCCTTCCTACAGTGTAGTTTCTGCTTTCTCATCGCCTGTGCATCATTTCACCATGGTCTTGGCCCCAGACCAACTTCTTGGCTTCCCTCTGCAGAGGCAGCAGTTTTGTTCCCATTGCTACTGCCTGATGCTATGAGACCTTGCAGTGCAGACACGGAAGGAGGGTCATGGGGTTGGCCTAAGACTCTCATTTAGGATGGATGGTGGATGTGGCAGGCCCTATTACACCGTAAGTCCGGTGCCTTTCACCCTCTCCCAACCCAGCCCACTTCTCCTATATGTTTAGCTCCCTACACAGCCTGTCATGATGCCATTCTCACTGCTAGAGCTGAAATATATACAAATATATTAAATATAGATAAATCAATACAGTTAATATAAATTAACTCTATCCTCCCCAGCAGGATTCAAACTTGAAATCTTGCTTCCAAGAGTTATTATGAAGAAAAAAAATCTAATAATCTGATCAAAATGAGGGCAGAAGATTTGAATAGACACTTCTCAAAATAAGACATACAAATGCCAAACAGGTATAAGAAAAGGTGCTCAGCATCACTGGTGATCAGAGAAATGCAAATCAAAACTACAATGAGATAGATATCATCTCATCCAAGTTGAAATGGCTTACATCCAAAAGACAGGCAATAAATGCTGG
>NW_012118154.1:691448-692983 GCF_000951035.1 Colobus angolensis palliatus
GGGCATCAGGATATCGAAGAGATATCTGCACTCCTCTGTTTATTGCAGCACTAGAACTAGCTGAGAACGAGCAGCACTACAATGGCTAAGATTTAGAAGAACCTAAGTGTTCATCAACAGATGAGTGGATAGGCTGGGTGCAGTGGCTCAGGCCTACAATACCAGCACTTTGGGAGGCCGAGGTAGGAGGATTACTTGAGCCTGAGAGTTCAAGACCAACCTGGGCAATATAGTGAGACCCTATCTGTAAATAAATAAATAAAAATTTAAAAAACAGATGAATGGGGAGCCAAGATCATGCCACTGCACCCTAGCCTGGGAAACAAGAGTGAAAACTCTGTTTAAAAAAAAAGAAAGAAAGAAAAGAAAAAAACACAGATGAATGGATAAAGAAAATGTGGGGCATATGGAGCATTATTCAGCCATAACAAAGGATGAGATCCTGTCATTTTCAACAACATGAATGGAACTGGAGATCGTTATGTTAGGTGAAATAAGCCAGGCACAGAAAGACAATCATCTCATGCTCTCACTTATTTGTGGGAGCTAAAAATCAGAACAATTGACCTCATGGACATAGAGAGTAGAAGGATGGTTACCAGAGGCTGGGAAGGATAGTGGGTGGGTAAGCGGATGGTGGGGATGGTTAATGGGTACAAAAAAAATAGAATAAGATCTACTATTTGATAGCACAACAGAGTGACTACAGTCAATAATAACTTCATTGTACATGTTAAAATCACTTAGACTGTAATTGCATTGTTTGTAACTCAAAGGATAAATGATTGAGGGAATTTTTTAAAAAGTGACTATAGCAAGGATCCTTCAAAAAAACACTCTTGGCCAGGCACGGTGGCTCACACCTGTAATCCCAGAACTTTGGGAGGCTGAGACAGGCAGATCATGAGGTCAAGAGATCAAGACCATCCTGGCCAACATGGTGAAACCCCGTCTCTACTAAAACTACAAAAATTAGTTGGGCATGGTGGCATGTGCCTGTAATCCCAGCTACTTAGGAGGCCGAGGCAGGAGAATCTCTTGAACCTGGGAGGTGGAGGTTGCAGTGAGCCAAGTTGCACCACTGCACTCCAGCCTGGTGACAGAGCAAGACTCTATCTCAAAACAAAACAAAACAAAGAAACAAACAAAATACACTCTCAGCCCAGAGTGCAGTGTCCCCTGCTCTAAGTAGTTTCACTCAGGTGTGATTTCCATCCATTCTCCAAATGATGGGCTAAATCCTCAAGCACCACGACTACATCATGTATAAACACAATACATCACACACACATCCCCACCCCACAACATAGAAAATGCAACAGTGAGCCAGGTGAGGTGGCTCATGCCTGCAATCCCAGCACTTTGGACAGCCGAGGCAGGCAGGTGGATCACTTGAGATCAGGAGTTCGAGACCAGCCTGACCAACATGGTGAAACCCCATCTCTACTAAAAATAGACAATTTAGCTGGGCACAGTGGCTCACGCCTGTAATCGCAGCACTCTGGGAGGCCGAGGCGGGCGGATCACGAGGTCAG
>NW_012118154.1:693845-696434 GCF_000951035.1 Colobus angolensis palliatus
AAAGAAAGAAAGAAAGAAAAGAAAAAAGAAAAAGAAAATTTAGCCGGGAGCGGTGGTGTGTGCCTGCAGTCCCAGTTATTTGGGAGGCTGAGGCAGGAGAATCGCTTGAACCCAGGAGGCAGAGGTTGCAGTGAGCCAAGATAGTGACACTGCATTCCAGCCTGGGCCACAGAGCAAGACTCCATCTCAAAATAATAATAATTTTAAAAAATAAGCTGGAGCAGTGGCTTACGCCTGTAATCTCAGCACTTTGGGAGGCTGAGGTGGGCGGATCATGAGGTCAGGTGATCGAGACCATTCTGGCCAACATGGTGAAACCCCGTCTCTACTAAAAATACAAAAATTAGCTGGGCATAGTGGCGCATGCCTGTAATCCCAGCTACTTGGGAGGCTGAGGCAGGAGAATCACCTTGAACCAGGCAGTCAGAGGTTGCTGTGAGCTGAGGTCGCGCCACTGCACTCCAGCCTGGTGACAGAGCGAGACTCTGTCTCAAAATAATAATAATAATAATAATAATAAAATGCAATAGTGAACAAAACTACATTTGAGCCAACAACCTGCACAGGAGAGGTGCTTGTGGGTGGGGGTTACAGTGAGTAGAAATCCTCATCCCTGGATGGCTAAGCCCATAGATGGATGCATGGCCATGGGCCCCACACATAGACCGCATACACCCGAGAGCGCCAGGGGCTGGAGCGGCAACTTGTGAGTGACTGGTGCATCCCAGGGGCTTGCACCTGCTGTCTTCCTCCTCATGCTAGAAGAGTTTCTGGAAGGGGCTCTTGCCACTTCCCAAGTCACAGCAGTGAGTTCCTGCCAGTGCTCGGAGCAACGCTCAGCCACTGTCTTTCTAGGTTTGGTTTGCTCAGAATGAGGACTGCCTAAGCGGGTGAGACTTCCTGCCCAGTTAGTGGAGTCAGGCACAGGCCTGCTAGCCAGGGCTGATGGTTCGTATTTTCATAATAAAAATTCCCCAGAACCTAAGTGGGCTGCCTGACAATTCCCTGTACACACACAGACACACACACACACAAGCACAGACACACACATACACACATACACACAGGCATGGACCCACACACACACAGAGACACACACACACACAGGCACAGACCCACACACACACATACACAGACACACACACACACACAGACACACACACAGAGACACACACACAGAGACACACACAGACACACACACAGAGACACACACACACCCCGGGATGCTTTGACTTCCACGTTAGACCCCAAGAACTCAGCTCAACAGGAAGTCACTCCTGTTGCCTGTGGCTTCTGGCTAGCAACACAAAACAGCTGCAGCTGCCCCCAGCGGCCAGGCTGCCAGGCCTTCAGTGCCCTCACAACGCAAATATCCCCATGCTGGCCAGAGGAGGGCCCCCTCTCCATTCCACACAAAGACCTGCTCTTGCTCTGTGAACAGAAGTAGGTTCAGCTGAACCAGAACAAGGAGGTGTAGTAGACCTGGATTTCTTTTTTTTTTCCTTTTTTTTTTTTTTTTTTGAGAAGGAGTCTCCCTCTCTCACCAGTCTGGAGTGCAGTGGCATGATCTCGGCTCACTGCAATCTCCCGGGTTCAAGCGATTCCCCTGCCTCAGCCTCCTGAGTAGCTGGGACTACAGGCGGCACAACCACACCCAGCTAATTTTTGTATATTTAGTAGAGATGGGGTTTCACCATGTTGGCCAGGCCGGTCTCGAACTCCTGACCTCAGGCGACCCACCCGCCTCGGCCTCCCAAAGTGCTGAAATTACAAGTGCAAGCCTGTACGAAGGAAATACATGAAGTCATGTGTGCTTTATCTTCCAGCACCCTCCCTTCTTCTGAGAACTATCTGTCCCCAATCCTGTGGGCCCAGAGGATCTGCCTGGAGCAGAGAGAACCCACCCCTGGCCAGAGTGGACTGATCTCAGCAGGACACCTGACCCAAGCCACGCCAAAGAAAGTCCCTTCCCTGGGAATGTTCTCAAACAGGAACTCAGGAAGGCAGTCTGTCTCTGCTGCCACAAGCTATGAAACCTGGACGCATGGGCCGCCACATTCATTCCTCGTCTTTTATGTAGAATGAGAGAGAATGCAGCTGAGACGCAGACAAGCAGAGACAAGAATGGGCCTTGGCATTCCCGCCCCGTCCCAGGAACACCTGAGGCCCAGCAGAGCGGCTACAGGCTGGCTTCCCACACGTCCTTTGGTTGAATGAGGTACCTCAGCCTCTTTCCAATAAATCCCCCTTTCCTTGGCTTAATATATGAGGATTTTCAGAGAGGGCAGGTGGCTCATGCCTGTAATCCCAGCACTCTGGGAGGCCAAGGTGGGCGCTTGAGCCCAAGGGTTCAAGACCAGCCTGGGCAACATGGTGAAACCCCACCTCTGCTTAAAAAAAAAAAAAAAAAATTAGTCCAGTTGGTGGCATGCACCTGTAGTCCCAGCTGCTCGGGAGGCTGAAGTGGAAAGATGGGAGGATCAATTGAACCTGGGAGGCAGAGGCTGCAGTGAGTGGTGATCCCACCACTGCACTCCAGCCTGGGTGACAGAGCGAGACTGTCTCAAAAAAAAAAAAAGAATTTTCAGG
>NW_012118154.1:700835-701439 GCF_000951035.1 Colobus angolensis palliatus
AGAAAGAAAGAAAGAAAGAGAGAGAAGGAGGGAGGGAGGAAGGAAGGAAGGAAGGAGAAAAAAAAAGAAAAAGAAAAAAAATGAAGCCAAGAAAGTCGTAGAGCAAAACAAGAATCAATGAACTAATTAGTATTTCAGAGGAAAGGTCTTTCTTCCTTTCCCTAGAACCCAAATCAGAGACCACAAAGAAAAAGAAAAAATACATCAACTTCTGTAGGGCAAAAACTATAAAGCGAAAGGCAAGTGAATAACAAACTGGGAGAAAATGTCTGCAACCAGCTACTTATCTGCTGTATTTATAAAGCCCTCAGAGAAAGCCATAAAGAGCTGACAAAACCTGGGCTGCCGGCAAATGTAAAAGCACCGCAGGGAAATGGTGAGGAACTCTAGGAGAGAGGAAGTTCTGGATTTGGAGAACAGCACACCAGAGCACAAGGGGAGCTGGTGCCTGGGAAAGAGAGGAACAAAAATGGTAAAAACTCCAAAGTGATTTCAAAGAGGGATAAAAATGTGGAGGGGAGGGGAGGGGGAGGCCACCAGGGTGGCCCCAGGCCCAGGGCTAAGCGCTCACCCTCCCCAGGAGGCAATCTCTTTACCAGCTTGG
>NW_012118154.1:707004-707427 GCF_000951035.1 Colobus angolensis palliatus
AAAAAAAAAAAAAAAAAGACATCAGAGGAAGCATATAAAAGTGAGACATGAGACAGAGAGAGAAGCCCAAGGAGTTCCATATTTAATGTTTTCAATCCTCTCCCAATCCACGGAAAAGCTCCTGTCTCTTAGAACATGGGCTGTGCTTCCGGGTGCCTGCTGTTCCAAAGTCTGCTATCCAGAGGGACAGACAGACATTAAAACAAAGTAGCAGAACAGCTTTGGCAAGGTGCCCTAGGAATTTATAACACAGTAGCTAATCCAGTCTAGAAAGCTCAAAATACACTTTCTCTCCTGGAACTGACCCAGAGCTAGAGCCACCAATTGATCAAATGCCTACTAACAGTGCTCATGTTTAAAGTCCAAGATCACCCAGGTGACAGATTAATTAGGGACTCTCTCATGCAAACTTTGGGTAGAAAC
>NW_012118154.1:708580-710943 GCF_000951035.1 Colobus angolensis palliatus
AAAAAAAAAAAAAAAAAAAATTATCAGCGGATACTGCAGGATATAGGCCAGAGTTTGAGAAGGAACAAGATATTTACATAGTAGCAAAGTATCTCTCCACAAAAGTGCTCCTTGGTTACAAAGTAAAAAACAGAATCTCCACAGTGGAGAAACATGGTGGATGCCACCTTAACCAAGGGGTCAAAGTTAACATCCCCATTACGGGTGAAGTTGATATAATGTGTTTCCTGATACAATGTACCAAGAAAGATCGCTGGTGTAATATTCCTGCCAGAAAAACAAAACCCAAATACAATCTCGTGGGAACATCTGACAAACTGAGGGAAACTACATCATTACTGGACTATAATTTTCAAAAATATCAAACTTACGAAAAATAAAGACAGGTTAAGGAACTAAAGCAAATTAAAGTGATATGGTCCTGGATTGGATTCTGGACAGGAAAAAAAAAACCAAAAAAAAAAACCCTATCAAAACTATCAAGGGCATTTTAGGACAATTGGCCAGATGGGATTATGGACTGTGGATTGGATATTAGTATTAGTATTGTATCAATATGACATTTCCTAAAATTAATAACTGCCCTGTAGTGTATAAGGAAATGTCTTTGTTTTAGGAAACACACACTGAAATATTTAGTGGTAAAGAAACATAATGTCTTCAGCTTGTTCTCAAATGGTTCCAGAAAAAAACACTTAAGAGGGAGAAAGACAGGATGATCAAGCAAATGAGACAAAATGTTAACACATGGTGAATCTGGGAAAAGGGCATGTAGTTCTTTGTACTATTCTGGTATTTTTTCTGTAAGTTTTAAATTATATAAAAATAAAATCTTAGCAAAAATGCTAATGTCTGGGACTCACCCCCCCCCCGTTTCTTATTTTAATTTATTAATTCATTATTTTTATTTTATTATTTATTTATTTACTTTGAGGTCATGTCTTGCTCTGTCACCCAGGCTGGATTGCAGTGGTGCAATCTCAGCTCACTGCAACCTCCACCTCAGGGTTCAAGTGATCCTCCCACCTCAGCCTCCCAGCAGCTGGGATTACAGGCATGCACCACCCCACCTGGCTAATTTTTGCATTTTTAGTAGAGATGAGTTTTTGCCATGTTGGCCAGTCTGGTCTTGAACTCCTGGCCTCAAGTGATCCGCCTGCCTCGGCCTGCCAAAGTGCTGGGATTATAGGTGTAAACCACTGTACCTGGCTTGTCACACTCAATTTCTGATTTAACTGTCTGGGGGCAAGGGGTGGGCATGGGCTTGTCCTAAAGAAATTCTTGCACATACGCCCTAACATAATGTAGAAGACTTTTCATAACACTATTTTTTTTTTCACCTTTTTTTTTTTTAAATTAGCTGGGTGTGGTGGTGGGCACCTGTAGTCCCAGATACTTAGAAGGCTGAGTTGGGAGGATTGCTTGATCCCAGGAGTTGGAGGTTGCAGTGAGCTATGATCGCACCACTATACTCCAGCCTGGGTGACAGAAGGAGACCCTGTCTCAAAAAATAAATAAATAAGTAAACAAATACATAAAATGCAGTATAAGTAGTAATCTATAATTTAAATTCTCGGTGATATTTCATGGAAGATGAAGGGGTAGGGATAGAAAATGAAACACATTCTAAGAACCTCATCTTGTTTTGGGGGCAATCAATAGTTATTAATTCTAGATTTTGATAGAAAGTTACATTTAAATGTTATGTTAAAAATCAGTGAATGGTAGTGGGCGTGGTGCTCACGCTTGTAATCCCAGCACTTTAAGAGGCAGAGGCGGGTGGATCACCTGAGGTCAGGAGTTCAAGAAAAACTTGGCCAACATGGTGAAACCCCATCTCTACTAAAAATACAAAAATTACCCAGGCGTGGTGACACATGCCTGTAGTCCCAGCTACTCGGGAGGCTGAGGCAGGAGAATCGCTTGAACCTGGAAGGAGGAGGTTGCAGTGAGCTGAGATTGCACCACTGCACACCAGCCTGGGCAAAGAGCGAGACTCCATCTCAAAAATAAACAAACAAATAAATAAAATAATTCTGCTACATGCTGTTTGCAAGAGACAACAAAAACAAATTGGTAAAAAGCTGGAAAATGTCGGGCATGGTGGCTCATGCCTGTAATCCCAGCACTTTGTGAGGCCCAGGCAGGTGGATCACCTGAGGTCTGGAATTCATGATCATCCTGGCCACCACGGTGAAACCCCATCTCTACTAAAAATACCACAAAATCAGCTGGGCACCTGTAATCCCAGCTACTCGGGAGGCTGAAGCAGGAGAATCACTTGAACCCGGGAGGCAGAGGTTGTGGTGAGCCGAGATCGCACCACTGCACTCCAGTCTGGGCAATGTGAAAGTCCATCTCCA
>NW_012118154.1:711723-712337 GCF_000951035.1 Colobus angolensis palliatus
AAAAAAAAAAAAAAGAATTCAAAACAGAAAGCGTTAAAAGGGACTAAGGGGGATATTTCATCTTTATAAAAGGTGTAATATACCAAGAAGGTATAATAGTTGTAGTGGGCTGAAGAATGGCTCCCCTCAAAAAATATATTCATATCCCAATCCCTGACATCTGGGAATGTGATCTTATTCGGAAAAAGGATCTTTGAGATGTAAATGAGTTAAGGGCCTGAGATAAGGAGATCATTCTAGATGATCCAGGAGGACCCTAAAACCAATGACGTGTGTCCTTGTAAGAGACAGGAGAGGAGAAGACACAGACACGCAGACGCGAAAGTGATACGAACACAGTAGCAGAGATTAGAATGATAAAGCTCCAAGCGGGGAAAGCGTTGGAATGCTGGCAGCTGCCAGACACTGGGAGAGGCAGGGGCGCACTGTCTGCTACAGCCTCCGGGGGGAGTGTGGCCATGGGGCTTCTGGCCTCCGGAACTGTGAGAGGACACCTTTTTATTTCTGCAAGCCACTCGATTGGTGGTAATATGTCACAGCAGCCGGCAAGTCGACTAGCTAATAGTCATAGGCATCTGTCTATCTAAAAACATAGCTTTAAAATAAAGTAAAAT
>NW_012118154.1:714099-715749 GCF_000951035.1 Colobus angolensis palliatus
TGTTAGCCAGGATGGTCTTGATCTCCTGACCTCGTGATCCGCCCATCTCGGCCTCCCAAAGTGCTGGGATTACAGGCTTGAGCCACCGCGCCCGACGACAAATATTTATTTTAAGGAATTGGCTCACATGATGCATGATTATGTGCGCTAGCAAGTCCAAAACCTTGAGCAACCTAAAGACCGAGGGAAGAGTTTACGTAATCCTGGGTCCAAAGGTAGTCTGGAGGCAGAACTCCTTCCTTCTCAAGGGAACCTCAGTCTTTCCTCCTAAGCCATTCAACTGGTTGGATGAGGCCCACCCACGTTAAGAAAGATAATCTGCTTTACTCCAGGCATACTGATTTACATGTTAATCACATCTGAAAATGCCCTCACGGCAACATCTAGAATAGTGGGTTGTGTTTTCATTTTTCATTTCTGTTTTCTTTTCTTTTTTTGAGACAGAGTCTCGCTGTGTTGCCCAAGCTGGAGAGCAGTGGTGCAATCTTGGCTCGCTGCAACCTCTACCTCCCAGGTTCAATCGATTCTCCTGCCTCAGCCTTCTGAGCAGCTGAGATTACAGGAACCTGCCACCGTGTTTTTGTGTTTTACGTATAATATCCAGGGTTTTGTTGAACTTAGCAGGTGGAATAGGGAAAAGAAAGTGTACTCCATCTTCCCAGAAGCAGAAGTCTCTCAGATGGATTTTTTTTAATATAACTGTTTTTTCTTTCTTTCTTTTTTTTTTTTTTTTAGAGGTGGGATCTTGCTCTGTTGCCCAGGCTGGTCTGGAATTCCTGGGCTCAAGCCATCCTTCCACCATGCCTGGCCTATTGTAGCAATTGCACTCCAGCCCGGGTGACAACAGTGAGACTCTGTCTTAAAAAAAAAAAAAAAACTACAAATCTTGCACAGGCAACCAAAGCAAAAATGGGCAAATGGACTCACATCAAGTTAACGAAGCTTCTGTACAGCAAAGGAAACAACCAAAAAAGTGAAAAGACAACCCACAGAATGGGAGAAAATATTTGCAAACTATCCATCCGACAAGGCATTAATAACTACGATACATAAGGAGCTCAGATAATTCAATAGGAAAAAATCAAATAATCTGATTTAAAAATGGGCAAAAGGCCGGATACGGTGGCTCACGCCTGTAATCCCAGCACTTTGGGAGGCCGAGGTGGGCAGATCACATGGTCAGGAGCTCGAGACCATCCTGGCTAACATGGTGAAACCCCATCTCTACTAAAAAGACAAAAAATTAGCTGGGTTTAATGGCGGGCGCCTGTAGTCCCAGCTACTTGGGAGGCTGAGGCAGGAGAACGGTGGTGTGAACCTGTGAGGCGGAGGTTGCAGTGAGCCGAGATTGTATCACTGCACTCCAGCCTGGGCAACAGAATGAGATTCTGTCTCAAAAAAAATAAATAAATAAATAAAAATGTAAAAAATAAAAATGGGCAAAAGATCTAAATAGACATTTCTAGTTGCCTCCTTAGTGCCACAGGCAGTGCATCAGTCTGATAATCTAAATAGACATTTCTCAGTAAAAGACTGGTCAGGCACGGTGGCTAATGCCTGTAATCCCAGCACTTTGGGAGGCCAAGGCAGGCGGATCATGAGGTCAGGAGTTCGAGACCAGCCTGGCCAATATGGTGAAACCCTATCTCT
>NW_012118154.1:723519-725101 GCF_000951035.1 Colobus angolensis palliatus
AATATCAGATTAAGTAGACTTAAGAGCAAAGAGAATTATCAGAGACAGGGAGGGACATTATATAATAAAAGGGTCAATCCACCAAGAAGACAGAAATCCTAAATGAGTTCAGCAAGGACACAAGATATAAGGTAAAGATGAGAAATCAGTTGTGTTTCCATATACCAGCAATGAACAGATAGACACCAAAATTTAAAATGCAATTCCATTTACAACTGCTAAAAAAACACAAGTAATACGTAGATATAAATCTAACAAAACATGTACAAGACCTTTATGCTGAAAACTACACAATACTGGTGAAGGAAATCGAAGAGGACCTAAATAAATGGAGAAGCATATCATGTTCATGAATTGTAAAGCTAAATATAGAAGAGATGCCAGTTCAAGGTGGGCGCAGTGGTGCACACCTGTATCTCAGCTACTCAGGAGACTGGGGCTGGAAGATCACTTGAGCTCAGGGTTTCAAGGCCAGCCTGGGCAAAAGAGTGAGACCCTGTCTCGGCTGGGCGCGGTGGCTCATGCCTGTAATCCCAGCACTTTAGGAGGCCAAGGTGGAGGGATCATGAGGTCAGGAGATTGAGACCATCATGGCTAACACGGTGAAACCCCATCTCTACTAAAAATACAAAAAATTAGCCAGGTGTGGTGGCGGGCATCTGTAGTCCCAGCTACTCTGGAGGCTGAGGCAGGGGAGTGGCCTGAACCTGGGAGGCGGAGCTTGCAGTGAGCCGAGATTGCACCCCTGCACTCCAGCCTGGGCGACAGAGTGAGACTCTGTCTCAAAAAAAAAAAAAAAAAAAAAAAAATTGAATTCTAAGAAATGTTCAGGTAACTCACAGGAAGCAGGAAAAAGAAAGAGGAAAAATAAAAAGCAAAAAGGACAAATAGAAAACAAACAAACAAACAAAAGGCCCAGCGCAGTGACTCACGCCTGTAATCCCAGCACTTTGGGAGGCTGAGGCAGGTGGATCCCTTGAGCCCAGGAGTTCGAGACCAGTCTGGACAACATGGTGAAACCCAGTCTCTACTAAGGATACAGAATTTAGCCGGGTGTGGTGGCACATGCCTATGTTCTCAGCTACTCAGGAGGCTGAAGTGGGAGGATCCCTTGAGCCCAGGAGGTTGAGGCTACAGTGAACCATGATCATGCCACTGAACTCCAACCTGGTGATAGAGTGAGACTGTCTCAAAAACAAAACAAAACAAACAAACAAAATGCCAGACTTAAACCCTAACCTATCGATAATTATATTACAGGTAAAAGGATTAGTATATTAACTAAAAAACAGAGATTGACAGGCTGGATTAAAAAGCATGACCTAACTTATATTACCTATACGAAATTAACTTCAAATATAACAGTACAGGTAGGTTGAAAGTTTAAAAAATGGAAAGAGGCCGGGCGCGGTGGCTCAAGCCTGTAATCTGTAAGCCTCCCACTTTGGGAGGCCGAGACAGGCGGATCACGAGGTCAGGAGATCGAGACTATCCTGGCTAACCCGGTGAAACTCCGTCTCTACTAAAAATACAAAAAACTAGCCGGGCGAGGTGGCGGGCGCCTGTAGTCCCAGCTACTCCA
>NW_012118154.1:728976-730182 GCF_000951035.1 Colobus angolensis palliatus
CTATCTCAAAAAAAAAAAAAGAAAAGAAAGAAGGAAGGAAGGAAGGAAGGGAAAGAAAGGAAAGAAAAAGGAAAGAAAGGAAAGGAAGGAAAGAAAGAAAGGAAGGAATTACACTAGAGAACTGGAGAACTGGATTAGGGGCCAGGCGTGGTGACTCCAACCTGTAATCCCAGCACTTTGGGAGGCCAAGGTGGGCGGATCACCTTAGGCCAGGAGTTCAAGACCAGCCTGGCCAACATGGTGAAACCCCATCTCTACGAAAACACAAAAATTAGCGAGGTGTGGTGGTGTGTGCCTGTAATCCCAGCTACTCGGGAGGCTAAGGCAGGAGAATTGCTCGAACCCGGGAGGCGGAGGTTGCAGTGAGCAGGAGGTTTCAGTCAGCCGAGATTGTGCCACTGCACTCCAGCCTGACAGAGTGAGACTCTATCTCAACAACAACAACAACAAAAACAAGAACTGGATTAGGTTTCTTCGAATGCGTGCAACAGAAATCTACTCTAGCTAACTTAATCCAACAGAAATTTCTTGGAAAGAGATACAGGAGCTCACTGGATGCAAGAGAACATTGACAACACAGGACAGCTCAGGAATCAGGTAACTTTGGGGACCTTAGTAGCAGGAACGTCTCTACAGCTTTTCCTGCACACTGCTGAAACTAATGAAGACCAGTTCTGCATCCTCTACCCTTATCACCTCATTCACCATGTGGAATCCTAGGAGGAGTACAGTTGTCCACGATTAGGTCACAGCCCTGGGCTAGGCTCAGATAATAAGGTAACCAACCGTCCAATGGGTTCACCTTGCCCACTGCCTAGACAGAGCCGATTTATCAAGACAGGGGAACTGCAATAGAGAAAGAATAATTCACGCACAGCCGACTGTGTGGGAGACCAGAGTTTTAGTGTTACTCAAATCAGTCTCCCTGAGCATTTGGGGTGGTGGGGGGAATGAGAGTTTTTAAGAACAACTTGGTGGGTGGGGGAAAGCCAGTGAGCCGGGAGTGCTGATTGATCAGGTCAGAGATGAAAATATGGGAAGCTGAAGTTGTTCTCTTGTGCTGAGTCAGTTCCCGGGTGGGGGCCACAAGATCAGATGAGCCAGTTGATTGATCTGGGTGGGGCCAGCTGATCCATCAAGGGCAGGGTCTGCAAAATGCCTCAAGCACTGGTCTTAGGGGCAGTCCAGGGAGGGTTAGAATCCTGT
>NW_012118154.1:731432-732455 GCF_000951035.1 Colobus angolensis palliatus
TTAGCCAGGATGGTCTCGATCTCCTGACCTTGTGATCCGCCCGTCTTGGCCTCCCAAAGTGCTGGGATTACAGGCTTGAGCCACCGCGCCCAGCCAAAAAATTTTTTTAAAATAACTGGGCATAGTGGCACATGCCTGAGGTCCCAGCTACTTAGGAGACTGAGGTGGGAAGATCGCTTGAGCCTGGGAGGTTGAGGCTGCAGTGAGCCATGATGGCACCACTGCACTCTACCCTGGGTGACAAAGTGAAACCCTGTCTCAAATCAAACCAAACCAAGCAAACAAAAAACACAGAAAGCTATCTCCAAAATGGCACCACATCCAGATGGGTTTATAGGTGAACTCCACCAATCTATATAGAAGAGAAAATCCCTATCTATAACCGTTTCAGAGAATATAGTTTTCCAATTTACAAGGCTGGCATAACTCTGATCATAAAACCAAACAACCAAACAAACAGAAAAACAGACAAAGATCCCCAAAAGAGATCTATAAGCCACTCCTATTTTCTAACTTAGATGCAGAAGTCCTAAATAAAATGTGAGCAGGCCAGACACGGTGGCTCACGCCTGTAATCCCAGCACTTTGGGAGGCCAAGGGGGGCGGATCACAAGGTCAAGAGATCCAGACTAGCCAGGCGCAGTGGCTCACCCCTATAATCCTAGCACTTTGGGAGGCTGAAGCAGGCTGATCACCTGAGGTCAGAAGATCGAGACCAGCCTGACCAACATGGAGAAACCCTGTCTCCATTAAAAATACAAAATTAGTCAGGTGTGGTGGTGCATGCCTTTAATCCCAGCTACTTGGGAGACTGAGGCAGGAGAATCGCATGAACCCGGGGTGGAGGTTGCAGTGAGCCGAGATCACGCCATTGAACTCCAGCCCGGGCAACAAGAGTGAAAAAAGAGATTGAGACCATCCTGGCCAATATGGTGAAGCACCCTCTCTACTAAAAATACAAAACATTAGCCGGGTGTGGTGGTGTGCCTGTAATCCCAGCTACTTGGGAGGCTGAGGCAGGAG
>NW_012118154.1:732505-736997 GCF_000951035.1 Colobus angolensis palliatus
TCGTGCCACTGCACTACAGCCTGGGCAACAGAGCCAGAAGACTAAATAAATAAATAATCAGGACATTGACATCTGAAGAAAGTAAAACATAGGAGCACTTTAGTAGGTGCCAAAGCATGTGAGTCTACGTTTGGAAAATCCTTCAACTTCAGAATCTTTGGAGAAGTGGAGCATGCTTCAGCTTTCCTAGCTGGAAATGCCAGACACCTGCTTTCCCAGACTCTCTTGCAGCTGGGTCACAGACACACGCCCAATCAGACTCACCCAGACTTTGTTTTGTTTTGTTTTTTCGAGACAGAGTCTCACTGTGTCACCCAGGCTGGAGTGCAATGGTGCGATCTTGGCTCACTGCAACCTCCGCCTCCTGGGTTCAAGTGATTCTCCTGCCTCAGCCTCCTGAGTAGCTGGGATTACGGGTGTGCACCACCACGCCCGGCTAATTTTTATTTTTAGTAGAGACGGGGTTTAACTATGTTGGCCAGGCTGGTCTCGAACTCTGACCTCAGGTGATCCACCTCCCTCGGCCTCCCAGAGTGCTGGGATTACAGGTGTGAGCCACCACGCCCGGCCCAGACTTTGAATTGGGAGCTAGTATCACAAAGGAATAGGGATGGTGTAAGATTTTGTCTGCAGCAGGTGCTGTTGTGATAACACTGTTTCTGGCTCAGCAGCTCAAGTTCTACACGATTCCATAACCTGGTCTTGCAGCAGGAGCAGAATTTTGCTCACCAGACTGGTTCTGCAGCCTGATTCTGGGCACTGTTCCTGGCTGCATAGCTCCATGTCTGCTACTCCAGGCCTCACTGGGAAGTCTTTGAAGTAGCCAGGGTTTTTGTTGTTGTTGTCGTTTTGATTCATTTTGTTTCGTTTTTTGTTTTTTCACCCATGACACTGTCCCAGGAGGTCCTGAGAAAATGTGCCCCACAGGCCGGGCACAGTGGCTCACGCCTGTAATCCCAGCACTTTGGGAGACCAAGACGGGCGGATCACGAGGTCAGGAGATCGAGACCATCCTGGCTAACATGGTGAAACCCTGTCTCTACTAAAATACAAAAAAAAAATTAGCTGGGCGTGGTGGCGGGTGCCTGTAGTCCCAGCTACTCGGGAGGCTGAGGCAAAGGAGGAGGAGGAGGAGGAGGAGAAGAAGAAGAACAAGAAAGAAGAAAGGAGGAAAAGGAGGAAGAAGAAGAGGAGAAGGAGGAGGAAGAAACAATAACAACCTTGGACTAGGAATGCTGGCAGGATGGTGTGGATGGAGAGTAGATTTGAGAGAGATGGGAGATAAAATCAGCAGGACTTGGTGATGGGGATGAAAGACAGGAGACATTAGAGATGGCTATTAGGGATTGTGTCTGTGTTGATTGAATGGTTAGGTAAATGAGTGGATGATGGTGCCATTCACCAGGTTAAGCAACACAGGAGGAGAAGCCATTTGGAGAGAAATGATGACTTCAGCTTTGAACATACTGTTTTGGTGTCTGTGGGACATCCAAATAGAGATGTCCAGAAGGCAACTGTACATATGTGCTTGTGTCTCAGGAGAAGGGTCTGGACTAGAGACATAGATTTGAGAATCATTAGGTTGTAGGTGGTGGTTGAAGGCAAGGGAATGGATGAGGATAATCTCAGGTGGTTGCATAGCATAAGGAAAGAAGAGAAGGCCGGGCACGGTGGCTCCTGCCTCTAATCCCACCACTTTGGGAGGCCAATGTGGGTGGATCACTGGAGGTCAGGAGTTCGAGACCAGGCTGACCAATATGGTGAAACCCCATCTTTACTAAAAATACAAAAATTAGCTGGGCATTGTAGTGCGTGCCTGTAATCCCGGCTACTCGGGAGGCTGAGGTAGGAGAATTGCTTGAACCCAAGAGGTGGAGGTTGCAGTGAGCCGAGATCATGCCACTGCACTCCAGCCTGGGAAACAGAGCAAGACTCTGTCTCAAAAAAAGAGAAAGAAGAGAGCCTAAGCACAGACTCTGGGGGCAGGTTAATTGTTCAGGAAAGGCACAGGAAGGGGAATCTGTGAAGGAGACTGAGAAGGCCCAACGAAACAGGTAAGACAACCAAGAAAATTACAGGGTCATGTGTCACAGAGGCCAAAAGGAGAATCCCAAGGGGTGAGTGGCCATGGGTATGTGGGCTCCTGAAATAAAGTAAGATCACAGTGTCCCATGGACGTAGAGAAGGGAGGGCATTAAAGATCTTGGTAAGAACCGAGTCAATGGAGTAGCAGGGGAAAGAAATCAGCATAGACTGGGATGAGAAGGCAGAGAGAAAGGTGGGAGAGAATTAAAAGTAGGCAACTCAGGCCGAGGCGGGCGGATCACGAGGTCAGGTGATGAAGACCACCCTGGCTAACACGGTGAAACCCCGTCTCTACTAAAAAAAATACAAAAAATTAGCCGGGTGTGGTGGCAGGCGCCGGTAGTCCCAGCTACTCGGGAGGCTGAGGCAGGAGAATGGCGTGAACCTGGGAGGTGGAGGTTGCAGTGAGCCGAGATGGTGCCACTGCACTTCAGCCTGGGCGACAGAGTGAGACTCCATCTCAAAAAAAAAAAAAAAAGTAGGCAATTCTCAGAATGCAGCTGTGAAGAGGAAGAGAAGGTGGCATCTGGAGAGGTTTTTTTGTGATCCACCCACCTCAGCCTCCCAAAGCTATGGGATTACAGGCGTGAGCCACTGTGCCCGGCCCTGGAGAGGTTTTTAAAAGATGGTGGAAGGCTGTTTGGAGGAGTCCACTCCCATCTCCCCTGTGTAAAAGGAAAGCGGAAGAGAGAACCACAAAGAAGGCTTGGGGGAAAGCCGTGGAGTGAGGCGATAAGGGCTTGTGTCCAAGGGATTCCTGGTCACTGGAATCCCTATCAGGCCTGCATTTCCTCCTCACCCCCATCCCCTTCCTTGCCACTGGCTTAGTCCTCCATGGGGCTAGAAGAGAGAAGGACTGAGTCGAGTGGCACCTTAGAAGACGTTGTGTGCCTTCGGAGGTCTTTCCGCCTGCCTGTAAGCCGGGGTCGGTGCTGGGGCAGGAGAGGGGTCGGAGGGAGGGGAAAGAGGAACTGGAGCTAGTAGTTTAAGCTCTGCAGGCAAGGGTGGGAGAGGGGAGTAGGGAGGACAGGAGGTGTGAACGCCGTTTCTGGAAGCGAAGCTGCAGCGGGAAGGGGGCTGGGACCTGGGGGAATGCTGCCAGGGGCTGCAGGGGGGTCCACTCAAGGCCCCCTTGCCCACAGGTCCTCATGCCTCTCCTCCTCTTGCTGCTCCTGCTGCCAAGCCCCTTACATCCCCACCCCATCTGTGAGGTCTCCAAAGTGGCCAGCCACCTAGAAGTGAACTGTGACAAGAGGAATCTGAGAGCACTGCCTCCAGACCTGCCAAAAGACATGACAATCCTCCACTTGGGTGAGAACCTCCTGTACACCTTCTCCCTGGCATCCCTGCTGCCTTTCACTCGCCTCACTCAGCTGTACCTAGATAAGTGCGAGCTCACCAAGCTCCAGGTCGATGGGACACTGCCAGTGCTCGGGACCCTGGATCTATCCCACAATAAGCTGCAAAGCCTGCCCTTGCTAGGGCAGACACTGCCTGCTCTCACCATCCTGGACGTCTCCTTCAACCAGCTGACCTCGCTGCCTCTTGGTGCCCTGCATGGTCTTGGCAAACTCCAAGAGCTCTACCTGAAAGGCAATGAGCTGAAGACCCTGCCCCCAGGGCTCCTGACGCCCACACCCAAGCTGGAGAAGCTCAGTCTGGCTAACAACCACTTGACCGAGCTCCCTGCCGGGCTCCTGGATGGGCTGGGGAATCTCGACACCCTCCTCCTCCAAGAGAACTTGCTGTCTACGATACCAAAGGGCTTTTTTGGGTTCCACCTCCTGCCTTTTGCTTTTCTCCATGGGAACCCCTGGTTATGCAACTGTGAGATCCTCTATTTTCGTCGCTGGCTGCAGGACAATGCCGAAAATGTCTACGTGTGGAAGGAAGGTGTGGACGTCAAGGCCATGACCTCTAACGTGGCCAGTGTGCAGTGTGACAGTTCAGACAAGATCCCTGTCTACAAATACCCGGGAAAGGGATGCCCCACCCTTGGTGATGAAGATGACCCAGGCCTATACGATTACTACACAGACGAGGACACTGAGGGTGATGAGGTGCGTGCCACAAGGACTGTGGTCAAGTTCTCCACCAAAGCCCATACAACTCCCTGGGGTCTATTCCACTCATGGTCTGCTGCTTCTGTAGACAGCCAAATGCCCTCCTCCTTGCATCCAACACAAGAATCCACTAAGGAACAGACCACATTCCCACCCAGATGGACCCCAGATTTCACACTTCACACGGGATCCGCCACATTCTCCAAAACTCCAAAATCCACTACTGAACTGACCCCAAGCCCGACCACCTCAGAGCCCACCCCAAGCCCAACTACCCCGGAGCCCGCCCCAGAGCCTGCCCCAAGCCCGACCACCCAGGAGCCCACCCCAAGCCCAACCACCCC
>NW_012118154.1:737106-743388 GCF_000951035.1 Colobus angolensis palliatus
GAGCCCACCCCAAGCCCAACCACCCCGGAGCCCACCCCAAGCCCAACCACCCTGGAGCCCACCCCAAGCCCAACCACCCCGGAGCCTACCCCAAGCCCAGCCACCCCGGAGCCCACCCCAAGCCCGACCACCCCAGAGCCCCCTCCAAGTCAGACCACTTCAGAGCCCTCCCCAAGCCCAACCATCCTGGAGCCCACCCCAAGCCCGACCACCCCAGAGCCCAGTCCAACTCAGACCACCCCAGAGCCCACTCCAACTCAGACCACCCCAGAGCTGGGCTCAAGCCCGACCATCCCGGAGTCCACCACAAGCCTGACCATCCCGGAGTCTGCCACAAGCCTGATCACTCCAAAAAGTGTCATATTTTTGACTACCACAAAACCCGTATCACTCTTAGAATCCACCAAAAAAACCATCCCTGAATTTGATCAGCAACCAAAGCTCCGTGGGGTGCTCCAAGGGCATTTCGAGAGCTATAGAAATGACCCTTTTCTCCACTCCGGCTTTTGCTGCCTCCTCCCCCTGGGCTTCTATGTCTTGGGTCTCCTCTGGCTGCTCTTTGCCTCTGTGGTCCTTATCCTGCTGCTGACCTGGGTCAGGCATGTGAAACCACAGGCCCTGGACTCTGGCCAAGGTGCTCCTCTGGCCACAGCCACACAAACCACACATCTGGAGCTGCAGAGGGGACGGCAAGTGACGGTGCCCCGGGCCTGGCTTCTCTTCCTTCGAGGCTCACTCCCCACTTTCCGCTCCAGCCTCTTCCTGTGGGTACGGCCTAATGGCCGTGTGGGGCCTCTAGTGGCAGGAAGGAGGCCCTCAGCTCTGAGTCAGGGTCGTGGTCAGGACCTGCTGGGCACAGTGAGCATTAGGTACTCTGGCCACAGCCTCTGAGGGTGGGAGGCTTGTGGACCTTGAGAGAAGAGCCTATGGGCTCTTCTATGGAATCTAGTTGGGGGTTGGGGGGATGAGGAACACAGAGTCATGGGGGAGGGGTCTTAATTCCTTTTTCTGTATCAGAAGCCCTCTCTTCACACCACAGGCACACAACTTCAGTCCCAGCAAAGCAGAAGGGGTAATGATATGGAGTTGGGTGGGTCACAGGACAAAGCTCCCGATGCTGCATCGGGCGCTGCCAGACCTCGCGGTGAATCATTTTGGCAGAATACCACGTGCATCTATGCACAGAAGAAAATCTGGAAAGTGATTTATCAGGATGTGAGCACTCATTGTGTCTGGATGTTACAAATATGGGTGGTTTTATTTTCTTTTTCCCTGTTTAGCATTTTCTAGTTTTCCACTACTATTGTATATTATCTGTATAATAAAAAATAATTTTAGGTTTGGGAGTGATGGCTCATGCCTGTAATCCCAACACTTTGGGAGGCCAAGGTGGGTGGATTGCCAGAGGTCAGGAGTTCGAGACCAGCCTGGCAAACATGGTGAAATCCTGTCTCTACTAAAAATACAAAAATTAGCCAGGCATGGTGGTGCACACCTTTAATCCCAGCTACTCGGGAGGCTGGGGCAGAAGAATCACTTGAACCTGGGAGGTGGAAGACGCAGAGAGCCAAGACTGTGCCACTGAACTCCAGCCTGGGTAACAGAGTAAGGCTCCATCTAAAAAAAAAAAAAAAAAAAAAATGCCTTCTGGCCGGGTGCAGGGGCTCACACCTGTAATTCCACACTCTGGAAGGCTGAGGCGGGTGGGTTGCTTGGGCCCAGGAGTTTGACACCAGGCTTGGCAACATGGCAAAACCTGATCGCCACAAAAAATACAAAGTGTCAGCCAGGTGTGGTGGTGTGTGCCTGTGGTCCCAGGTACCTGGGTGGCTGAGGAGGGAGGATCACCTGAGCCTGGGAGATGGAGGCTGCAGTGAGCCCTGACTGTGCCACTGTACTCCAGCCTGGGTGACAGAGTGAGAGCCTGTCTCAAAAGAACTTGGTTTCTTTTGGTGAAGAGTACCTGGGGCACCTGTCATGATAATTCACAAGGCTCCAACTGCCCCTACAGTGGTCACAACTTATCCAATAGACCTTCAGTTATAGCCTGCACTTCCCCTGCCTGGGGTGCCTCCTTCTCTCCTCCAGGGCTGGCCACCCACCAGGCCACCCTAGGCATCAGATCCAGCTCAAAAATTGTCATCTTCCTGGAGTTTAACGACAACTGCTGACACTCACCTGGCAGCAGCCTGCAGTACTAGGGGCAAAGGTGGGTGCCTGCTTTGCACCTGCAGTCTCAGAAGTGTAGCTCTCACTGCCCAGGTCAGCAGGACAGCAAGGGGTGGGCCTTGCAGCATGCACCATTTGGTGAGTGTGACTGAAGAGTCTTGGGTTTCCTGCTCTCAGGTGGGGACACAGGCAAACGGAACCCCATTTTTCTCATAAATCCTGCCATTCCCTAAACACACTGGTGTGGCTTCCTCTCCTGCCTTGTCTCCAGCCCAATCCGGGACTTGGGGCCCACAGAATGGGACCATGGAGACCCCCATCCCCCTCCAGATGGTCCCGGAAGATCGCCCAAACCTGAAAGTCTGACTGCATCTCTCCCCAGGTGGAGGACCAACTCCTGAGCTTGGCAGTCAGGGAGTGCCACGCACTGTCCCCATCTGACAGTCCAGCTTCATCTCAAGGCAGATCACAGCCTGTGCTCCAACTATCACAGGCCTATAGATCACCTGCTCCCTGACAGTGTTTTACTCTAGGCCTTTGCCCTTAGTCCAGCCAGGTGTGCTGTCCTTGCCCCCTCCCCAGCCAGTATAACCACTCAGTGTGCAAATCACTTCTCCCAGGTGAGGTCAGGTGCTTTCCAGGTTACCCTGCAACACTATTGCTACACTCAGTTTCCCAACTGCTCCGGTATAATCTTGCCTTCTGGACTGGAAACTCCTTAAGCACAAGGTCTAGGCTTCAAGTGTCTCACAATAGCCACTAAGGCCCAGGACAGAGTGTACACGGAGGCAGCAGCAGGGGTGCCACGATGCTGAGCTCCACCTCTTCTGCTGATGAGGCTCTGCCAAAGGGACAGCTCCCACCTGCTGCCTGCCTGTCCCCTAGCCTGGCCAGCACTCCTCAGTTTGACCTTCCCAAGCTCTTTTATGACCCCAAGAGGTTTTAAGGCTCCTTGAGGGCTGGCTTGGGAACCACACATCTTCTAAAGAAACGGATAAGGTTCTTACTCTCCCCAGCCAAGGACCCAGATCAGGTCTCTGGCCAGCATCCCCCTTTCCTCAAGCTTCCAGTGCCCACCCACTTAAGCCCAGGCCCTGCACGCGCACTGCCTCCAGCCCACAATGGTCTGACTTCCTCTCTGAGTCTCTTTATTTCCTCCCTCTTTAGGCTGCAGAAACAGTCATCAGACCGAGGGGCTTTTCCTGGGGATTATGTGAAATGATCTGTGCGTCTGTGGCATTCTTGGGCAAGTGGCTGGAGGAAACACACCGGGCCTGGGATTTGAGTTTTTCTAGCCCTGTCAGCTGCTGTGGCATGACAGATTTATACAGCATTTGCATAAAACCAGCGGCTGCTCTTTCTTTAACCATTTTTCTTAAAAACTCCAGTTCCTATTCTCCAGGGGCACCAGCTTCTTTGTCCAGTCTCCTCCCCTCTCCTAGCCACCCCCCAGACTCTCCAGATTTGGGGCTGGTGTCATCAATCCGATTTATTAAGTCCTCAGTGAGGGGGAGGAAGGGCCACATCTCCCTCTGTAGGTCCTCTGACCATCTTGATGGCTTCTGCTCCTCCCTGTCCCCTCAGTTCTGCCTTGGTTTCCCCACTGAGAAGGGGGATCTTCTGCTGTCCTGTGTGCCCTGAAACTAAAACCCAGGGGGAGGCCAGAAATCCTCAGGAAGTTTTCCAGCTCCCTGCAAGAATAGCCAGGGACAGAGAAATCACAGGATCAGGAAGAGCAGGGCAAGCTGGAGCAGGGGGTAGAACAGACCAAGTCCTTTACCGCAGAGGAAGAAACCACACTGTGGAAGGGAAATAAATAGAGGGGTCCAGGGAAGCAGAGCCCAGGTCCCCAGGGCGCAGTGGCCATAGACGCAGCAGGCAAGTGGGAGCCCCTGGCCGCTTCAGCCACTGAGGAAGAGACGCTTGTAGGCCTTGTTCATCTGCTCCAAGAAGATGAAGGTGAGGACGGTGTGGGGGCCCAGGCGGGCATAGTAAGGTGTGAAGCCTTTCCACAGGCTGAAGAAGCCCTCGTAGCGGACAACCTTGAACAGGACATCCTAGACACAGACAAGCAGGGCGCTGGGGCTAGGACTCTAGGGCCCCATCCCCCTTACCCAGCTGCCTTCACACCTTTCCCAGGGGATCTGACACCCCACCCAGTCTCCCAGAATGGCTTCCTCACCAGTCCGTTCTTATATTCCGGCTTCCCATCAATCATCCGCATGTTCTGGATTCTGAAGGGGAGGAGGCAGGGGCATGAGAGACCGAAAGGACACCTTCCCCACCCACCTCCAGGACCAGACTGCACACTCACCGGGTCTTGGCAATATCCACAGGCATGGAGGCAGCAGTGGTGACAAGACCGCTTATCATGCTGGCGCAGAAGTGGCACAAGATGTTGTCAGAGAAGTAGCCTGGGGGAGGTGAGGTGGGGGTGGCAGTCAGCTCAGAGGTGGCTCAGGCCAAGCTGGGAGCTAAGGGCCCAGCTCTGGGTCTCACCTGAGTCCAGCAAGAACTGCTTGGATTGGGAGTAGGAGGCCAGCTGGGCAGCATTGACGACGACCGCCCGAGCCATGGTAGGGATGCAGCCCTGGAGGGAGGGGAGCGGGCAGGAGTCAGAAACCCCTAAAACCGGACTTCACAGCCCCCAAGTCTCCAGCCCCTCCACTCACCCGCCACAGTGTGAGGACTCCCTCTTCCCGGGTAATCCGAATCAGGGCATTAAACACATTTTTGTAGCCACGGCGCTGGTCAGGTGGAAGCCTGATGGGAAGGCAGGAAGAGGTCAAGATCAGGATAGCCCACAGGGGCCCACAGATGCAAAGAAAGGAAGGCCAGAACAGGTAAATGTTCTGCTCTAGATCTGGGATAGAAAAGTGGTCCTTTCATTCTAGATTCCAGGGAATGGGGCTGGGGTTAGGCTCAGACTTGGAACTCACCGGCCATCCGCAGTCATGCGGATAAGAGCCACTTCTGCTGGTGTTCCCACAAAGGCACCAGTGGCACCTGCGGTCATGCCAATCACAGCCTTCAGCAGAAAGCCAGGGGGAGTACCATCAGCCCCAGTCAGGCGCTCAAACAGCACGGTATAGATGCCAAGGCGGGTAGTGGTATAGGTGGCCTGGCGCAGCAGGCCAGCTGACAGCCTGAGGAGCAGAGGGGTCAGCATATCAGGCCAAGGTCTGGAGCTACCAACCCACAGCCTACCCTCCATCCTGAGGCCCCAATACCCGGTGTAAATGCCCCTCAGGCCTTCTGCCTTCAGGATACTGGTGAGGGCATGGAAGCTGGTTTTGTACTCTCGAGTCTTGGCCCCTTCCCCGCTCAGCTGCATCCGGTTCTTCACAAGGTCCAGGGGCTGGACAAAAACCGTAGCTCCCATCCTGGGGGAAGACAGAGGTGGAGTGAAGGGCCAGGCATTCCACATCTACCAGTGCCCACTGGAGCCTGGCAGCAAGAGGTTTCAAAGGTCAGGGCCTGCCATGCGATTCAAGAATCAGGATGCTGGTGAGCACGTGTGTAAGAGTCTACATGTACACCGAGTGCAACGGGTCTGAAAAGTCTAGTTGTCCAGTGGGGGCCATGCAATGAAAGTGCTCCAAGTAGCTTCATGACAGTCAAGCAGTGACCTGGGGCTGCACGCAGTCCGACACAGGGAGGGGACGAAGGGGCGTCCAAGATTTAGGACTCCAGGTAGTCCTCCAGGAGCCATTTAATGGCCTGGAACCCCCTGTAGCCCGGCCAAGCTTAGCAATGCGCTGGGAAACTCAGGTGGCCCGGCGGGGGTTGTGCAACGACCCCGCATGCAGTCCAGAACGGGCCTTGCAATGGGGCCCTAGCAGCCCACTGGGGAACTCGCAATACGCTGGAGATCACGCTGACCCCGTGCCGGCACAGTTCACTGCAACAGACCCAGAGATGAACCGGGCCCAGTTCCTTGCACCCGTCCCTTCCTCCTCTTTTCCCATCCCTGGGGCCTGAGCTTACCCGGCCAGGCCCCCAAACAGGAACTTGACGGACTTAGGGGAGGTACGGGGCTTCCCGTCCATCCCGCCGGCCCCGGCACTCGCCGTCGCCGCCATCGCCACTCAATGGCCCTCGGCTCCGGGTCCC
>NW_012118154.1:743468-752969 GCF_000951035.1 Colobus angolensis palliatus
CCCCTCCGGCTGTCAGGTCCGGCACCCGCTGGAAGCCAGCGCGGGCGCAGGCGCGCAGCGCAAAGGCGGCCGGGAGTAAGGCGGAGCTGAAGGAGGAGCTTGAGGGAAGCGTGCGAGAAGGGGTGTAACTGATTTAGGAAACCAGAGGAAAGGCGCAGTTTTCACCAAATTGGAATCGCGGGAAAATAGAGAAGAGTTTGTCTCAAGGTCTCGCGAGATCGAGTGAGTACAGCTCACCAGAGTAGGAGAGCTCTCGCGATAGACACACCAAGCGTTCAGCAGCGAGGGGACGGGGGAGGTGAGCACTCTCGCGAGATTTGAAGGAGCGGTGGCGGCGGCCAGCGGGAGGAGAGGTTTGTAAACTAGGCGGCTCCAGGTTTCCGGGCACCTTTATTAGGTCGTCTTCTGGGCCACCAGTGCTCCTTCCATTTCAACAGGCACTCCCTCCATCGCTGACCTTTTTTTAACCGGCCTTTTAGGACCGGAAGTTCTTCATCTCAAGCATCAAATGCTGAAAGCGGCCTGACTTTCTCTACCGGAAGCCCTTTTCCAGAGGCTGGGAACACGGCCCACCTGGCAGGAAGTCCCACCTCCTTGAGCTCCGCCACCCTTCCCGAAGTTTTTCTGTCACCTGTGTTAGGCTTCGTCCCCTTTCCCCGTTTTATTCCCGTACCAGAAAAGGATACATTTAGTGCCTCTCACCCAGCTCCACTAAACGGGTTGGATATCTCATTCTTTGAGTCGGGGTTCCTTCCCCGGCGCCCCCATGTAGCTGGGAAGTGGGACCTGGGGGTGGTTGGACCCCTGGGATCCTAAAGGAGGGGTAGGGAGGGCGCAGAACTCCGCTTCTGCTCCTTGCTACCAGGACGAGCGGCCTCCTCAGCCTCTTTCCTCCCGCTGCCATGCACCCTGCAGCCTTCCCGCTTCCTGTGGTTGTGGCCGCTGTGCTGTGGGGAGCGACCCCCATCCGGGGGCTCATTCGAGCGGTGAGTCCAAGGGACGGAGGGGGAAAGGGCGCTGAAGGGAAGGGTTGCAGGCTGAAGGGGAACATTGCCTTTTTTGTCCGCAGACCTCGGACCACAATGCCAGCATGGACTTTGCAGACCTCCCAGCTCTGTTTGGGGCTACCTTGAGCCAAGAGGGACTCCAGGTGATTTTCCTTCTTTCTTTTCTTTCTTCCTCTCCTTCCCCCCCTTTCCTTCCTTTTCTATCTTTTTTCTTTTTTTAATATTTAGCAAGATCTTCCATCCTGGGCTGGGGTTGGGAAGGTTTGTCCTGGGTGAAACTGGAGGTAGGAAAATCAAGTTAGGAACTGAGCACGTCTAGTGTAGAATCCAGAATCCAGAGGGAGAAGACAAAGTGTCCACCCCCGGAACTCCGAGGTTATCAGAGAGACTGAAAGTGGACAGAGACAGAAGGCAGGATCAACGGTGCTTATCAAGAGGGTCTCAGGAGCTAGTTATTGCTTGTATGACCTTGGGCAAGTTAATTTCTCTTTGAGCCTTAGTTTGTTTTACTGTAAAATGGGATATTAGAAGTTTTCCTAGGGTTATTGTGAAGATTAAATTAGATACACAATTTTTGTAGTACTTCATCCCAAAGACTGCCACATAGCAAGAACTCAGTTGGGCCGTAGTAGCAGTCGAGTTGTTTGTGAGATGGGTAATTAGAAAATTGAAGAGGCCGGGCGCGGTGACTCACATCTGTAATCCCAGTTCAAGACCAGCCTGGCCAACATGGTGAAACCCTATCTCTACTAAAATTACAAAAATTAGCTGGGCATGATGGTCCATGACTGTAGTCCCAACTACTTGGGAGACTGAGGCAGGAGAATCACCTGAACCCGGGAGGTGGAGGTTGCAGTGAGTCGAGATCGCACCACTGCACTCCAGCCTGGGTGACAGAAGGAGACTCCATCTCAAAAAAAAAGAAAAAGAAAACTGAAGGAAGGGGAATGTGTTCTGTATGAGTATGTGTTGGAGAGGGGACTGTGAAACAGAACTTGAGAGTTGGAACATTAGAAGACAAAATAATTGCATTAGCTTGCAGTTTAGGGTACAGATTAGCCCATCTGGGACAGCGAGAGGGATGATGGGAGAGTTTGGTGAAGGGATGTTTTATGTCATTGCCTTTTGAAGAGGCTAAGAGAAAGTTGTGAGGTTGGGATGCTCAGACCCCAGGAAGGAGAAGGAAGTGAGAATAGAGGATGTGCAGCATGTGGCCCTTGTAAAGAGTGAAACCCAGGGAGGAGAAATCTCACTGTTGTTTGCTTCCATCCTTCAGGGGTTCCTTGTGGAGGCTCACCCAGACAATGCCTGCAGCCCCATTGCCCCACCACCCCCAGCCCCGGTCAATGGGTCAGTCTTTATTGCGCTGCTTCGAAGATTCGACTGCAACTTTGACCTCAAGGTTGCTGAATGTGGAGTGGGAGCTGGGCAGCTGAGGGTAAAAAAAGGTACCAGGAATGAAGACAAGTCAGGCCTATGATGGCTGTTTGTCCTCTGCCTTGTCTCCCTAGGTCCTAAATGCCCAGAAGGCTGGATATGGTGCCGCTGTAGTACATAATGTGAATTCCAATGAACTTCTGAACATGGTGTGGAACAGTGGTAAGGCTGGGGGAATCTATACAGCTGGGCTTTCAGTAGGATCCAGAGATGGTGGGAAGGCTGAAGGCTTCAGGAAAGAAGCCAATCCTTTAGGTGGGTTGGGGCGAAAGTGCCAGATGCCAGGGTTCCCAAAGGATTTGAGTAGAAGGTTGTGAGTTTCCAGAGTAACACCTTGATCCCTGCAGAGGAAATCCAGCAGCAGATCTGGATCCCATCTGTATTTATTGGGGAGAGAAGCTCCGAGTACCTGCGTGCCCTCTTTGTCTACGAAAAGGGGTAGGACATATGCCTCCTTCCCATTCTTCTTTCAGCAAGCAGTTCCATGCCAACCTGGAGCCCAGGCCTCATTACCTGAACCATCCAGCCTCCTGTCCTTCCTTCCCTGCCTCTTTCTTCCCATTCCCATCCCCATCTATGGGCTTTGTCCAGAGCCAGTTGCTTTGTCCCTCTTTTTTTCTCCCTTTGCCTTTCTCGCCCTGCTGAGACTGGTCATCCTTTCCCCTCCCCAGGGCTCGGGTGCTTCTGGTTCCAGATAATACCTTCCCCTTGGGCTATTACCTCATCCCTTTCACAGGGATTGTGGGACTGCTGGTTTTGGCCATGGGAGCAGTAATGGTGAGTAGCTGAGGGAACATCATGGGAAGCACTGAGGACTATGAGGCCAGACTGGATCTGGAGATGGGAGATGGGAGTGGCTTGTCTTAGATTGTCTAGTTTTATTCCTAAGCCTTGTCCGTCCACCCCCTCTTCCACCAGATAGTTCGTTGTATCCAGCACCGGAAACGGCTCCAGCGGAATCGACTTACCAAAGAGCAACTGAAACAGATTCCTACACATGACTATCAGAAGGGTGAGGGGGTTAGGGGAGGAGAGGGCTTTTCCCACGGGTTTACCTGGTTCTGAAGGACTTTGAGCCCAGAAGATAGGGTATACAAAGATGGCAGTGGCTGGGCACAGTGGCTCATGTAACCCCAAGTGCCTGTAATCCCAGCACTTTGGAAGGCCGAGGTGGGTAGGTCACTTGAACCCAGGAGTTTGAGACCAGCCTGGGCAACATGATGAAACAAAAAAATCCCACCACTTTGGGAGGCTGAGGCAAATGGATCCCTTGACCCCAGGAGTTCCAGGCCAGCCTGGGCAACGTGGTGAGACCCCATCTCTATAAAAAATAACAAAAATTAGCTGGGCATGGTGTTGTGCGCTTGTAGTCCCAGCTACTTGGGAGACTGAGAAAGGAGAATCACTTGAACCAGGAAGGCGGAGGTTGTAGGGGGCTGAGAGTGCACCACTGTGCTCCAGCCTGGGCGACAGAGGGAGTCCCTTTCTCAAAAAAATAAAATAAAAATAAAGATGGCAGTAAGACGTTTTCAGCTTGAGACGCTGTCTTGTCTTGTTTTTACCCATAAATACAGTGAAGATGGGAGAGAGAGATGCAAAGATGATTAAGTGAAATAATTGTGGGAAACAATAGAGGGACAGACTTTGCTTATGGGGGATGTGGAGAGGGCAGAAAAATGGGAGGAATGGGGAGGATTCAGTTAGAGAAGGAAGAAACCGGTACTGTGGGGCTGGGGCTTTAGGCCCTGGGGCCTCCAGTGCCCGTATAAGGCTATGGCAGAAGCCCTGCCCATTTCCGTCCCTTCCACTCCCTATCTCCACCCTCACACCTCCCCAAAAACCACTTCCCTTCTTACCTCTGCTTCTCTTTGCTTGTCCCTTTTAGCCCTAAATTCTTCCATGTTCTGCCCTGACCTGTCTTAGCTCTTCCACTGGCTTTGTAGGTGAGGGAAAATTTTCACAAGGCTTTAAAAGCCGTAGCCCTGGGTCATGGTGGCTCAGTGAAGGACTAGATTATTTTCTTTCTGTCCCAGGAGATCAGTATGATGTCTGTGCCATCTGCCTGGATGAATATGAGGATGGGGACAAGCTGCGGGTACTCCCCTGTGCTCATGGTGAGGCCCTCACTGCCTGCCCATGCTCCTCTGCCACTGGCAGCCACCAGGTGCTTCACCTTGTTCCTCTCTGCAGCCTACCACAGCCGCTGCGTGGACCCCTGGCTCACTCAGACCCGGAAGACCTGCCCCATTTGCAAGCAGCCCGTTCATCGTGGTCCTGGGGACGAAGAGCAAGAGGAAGAAGCTCAGGGGCAAGAGGAGGGTGATGAAGAAGGGGAGCCAAGGGACCACCCTGCCTCAGAAAGGACCCCACTTTTGGGTTCTAGCCCCACTCTTCCCACCTCATTTGGTTCCCTAGCCCCAGCTCCCCTTGTTTGTCCTGGGCCTTCAACAGATCCCCCACCCTCTCCTCCCTCTTCCCCTGTTATCCTGGTCTAATAACCCTCTACACGTACACTTCTGGTGACATATTTGCACAGACCATCTTCTTCCCTCCAGTCTTCTAAGTTGAGGGATAGGGGACATTCCATCCTAAGCTGCTCCCTTACCCACACCTATCCTTTTGAGGGGCATTGGGGTGGGGCTGGGGCAAGCAGGCCTTCACTTCTTGGGCTAATAAAATTGTTTTGTGTGGACTAAGGAAGGGTGAGATCATTTTCAGGTGAACTTAACCCTTTGGGGGAATCACCCCTTTAGCCATAAGGAGCAAGAGAATGCCGAGACACTAACCTATAGTCATGGGGACAGCCCCAGTAGGCATTTGCTATGACTCAGGGGGAGCCCCACCCACAAGGATGACTCAACTAGCCCTGCCTTGCCTGCAGGCCTGCACCCATTCTCTGGTCCAGATGGCTCTATTCCATTATCCACCAATTTAACCAGCACACTGAGGACTTAGGCCTGGAAATGCCACTGTGGAGGGGCAGGGCCACCTGGCCAGAAGCTTAAATTCCTGCACCTTGTAGTGCCTCAACCTTCCTGCTCCCAAGCCATGATAAAGGAGGCAAGTCACAGTGCCTGTCCCCCATTCTGACACCCAAGCTCAAATCACACAGCACCTTGTTAGAATCTTTTTTATTCATCAGAAAAAAAAAACCAAAAAACAAAAAAGTTTTCCAACCACACACAGGAGGGGTATGGGTAGGGGGAGGTGGCTGTCCATCCAGCCCTGGTCCCCAGCCCATGTGGTTTTGGCAGCAATAAGGGGTATGGGGTAATGGCCCAAAAAATAAAATGGTGTATGTGTGTATGGGGGAGGAAAGGGGTGCAAAGCTGTGGGGAGCGGTGAAGGGGAAGGGACAGACGAGGTCAGTACTGGGAACGCCGAAGGTGGGAGGCCATTTCATAACATTTCTTGTTGATCAAACCACCATGGACACCTTCTTTGCCCATCAGCAGGACTAGCGCTGGAGGAGGAGGAAAGAGAAAGGAGGCTAGGACCCAGGTGTCACAGTTCCACCCCCTGCCAGCTGTTCAGCAGCTGTCCAGCCCTGGGGGCTGTAACCCAACCTCATCTCTCCCAACCCCCCCCAACACACACACACAGGCAGGCTGTCAGTCACCCTGAAACAATAAGGCTTTTCAAAAGAGAAAAATCAAGCTTAAATGCTGGAGAGGAACAGACTAAAAACTTAGGGGTCAAAGGCTCATAGACTGTTGACTCGTGTTCAGGCTAGAAAGGGCTGTGGATGAGCATGCCACCTCCAGGTTCTAACAAAAAAGCTCAAACGATTAACTAAATGATGATTCAGGACCCCAACAATCTACCTAATACTCCTAGAAAACAGCTTCTAATCTGAGCTCAAGGCAGGAAGTAACTTAAGAGGTAATGCAGTTCAACAACTTCGAATTACAAGATGAGGAACTGAGACAAAGGGAGGGACTATCCCATGTTCCATCCAGCAGCCAGCAGCCAAGGGGCAGAATACTGGTCTGACTCCCTTCATGCTGGGGAATCACACAAAAAAGCACCCTCAAGATTGCCAGAAGGCGGTACATGAGATCTTGGCGCTAGAGGAAGGGTAAGACTCAGGAACTCACTCTTGTCAGTCTTGGTGACAGTGACATTGAAGGTGGGGGCCCCACCGGTGCTCTTGGTACGAAGATCCATGCTAAACTCCCCATCCTGCAGCAGTGAGTCCCGGATCACCGAACATTTCTGGCCCCCAAGTGTCAGCCCATTGACGTAAAAACTTGACCGGTCTTTGCCAACCAGGACACCCACCTCAGCTGGCTGGAAGAGGAACCAAGCGCCCCTCAAGTTAGTCAGTGCACGAAGATTCCCACCTTGTTCTCCAAAGACCCACCCCGCGAAGTTACATACTCGGTACCCATCAATGAACTGTGAGAAACTCTGAGGACTGTGGAACGTCAGTGCAGAAAACGATCATGATTCTCAAACCTAGAATACGGGACCAGGGAGGAAGGGATGACATACTCCTCTAGAGATTTAGATCTCAGTGTTAACGGGGAAAGTAAACCCAGGAAATACAGGGAATCAGTGAGAAAAGTGAGGAGCCTTTGGATGCTCACAACTCTCCTTCAGGAAAAGCAGAAGCGGAGAGGGGAAGGGAGGGGGGCGGGCGAGGCAAGAGAAGCAACTTTGCCCTTATTTGGTCAAAGGTTCTGCAGGAGCTCTTAGGGCCCGGACGCCTGGGTCTCCCAAGTAACCTAGTTTAGCTCCAGGTATGTCTGCCCTGACATGAGGAAGCAGACCCCTGGGGGCTTTCCGGGAAAGTTGGAAAACTTTTGAAGGTGGACGGGGGCTAGACCCGGCAGGCCAGCTCTCGGGTCTAGGTACCCCGGGAACCTTTTCCCCCCTCCCCCTTTCACCCCAAGCCCCCACATCCGGTCCCCTCCCGCCCGGAAACCCCCTTCCCCCCCTTTCGAACTTCCGCTCCCCCTCCCCACTTCCGGGCAGTGTGGACAGGGAGATGGTGGTGGGAGCAGCGGTAGTCAACCCATATTCTTTCGCTTATGCTGTCTCAGAACTTCTCACAAAGTTCCCCTGCTCCAGGCCCCGCCGGATGGCGGGAAGGGAGGGCGAGGGGACTTCCGGGATTGGCCCCGAAGGAATGTTGAGTCCAACGTGCTGAGCTGGGGGGGCGTGTGGTGGCCTCGCCCTCTCTAACGGAGTTGGGAGGGGCCGGGAGTCCACAGAGGGTGGGCAAGGGACCAATACCACGCGCCTGGGGCTCCCTCCCGCACCAGGGGAAACAATGGTAGAGGGGCGCGAGCTGGCGGCCGGACGGGGAGCTGGGGGTTCGAGGGTCCCCAGGTCCCTTCTCAATCCCAATCCCCAATTAAAATTGAGGCGCGTCGCCGCCCCGCCCTGGGAGAGGCGGAAGTGGGCCGCCGCACCGGGCGCCGCGCCCCTCCCCGCCCTGTGCCCCGGATGTAACGCCCCGTCGCGGAAAGCGGGGTAGCGGGCGGGATGGGCGCCGCCGCCTGGGGCATAGGACTTAGGGGCAACCGAGGGACCCGCTCACGTGCAGCCGCCATTCGCGCCGCTTCCAGGGAAAGCACCCAGTCAGGGCCTCTCGCTGCGCGCTCTAGACCGCGCCCGCCCCCACCCAAGTCCCTCCCTCAGGGTCCAAGCCCGACCAGTGCCCCTGACCGCAGGCCTCGCAGTACCGTGATGTTGACGAAGGTTTTCCCGGGGACGGCGGCCCAGACGGAGGGCGAGTCCTTGTAACCCACGATGGCCGCGTCCTGACAGGTCCCGTCCGCCATGAGGTTGTCGATGTAGGCGTTCCACCCGGCCATGGCGCTGCTACTGGGGCTGCTCTCGGCGCTGCTTCTGGGGCCGCGGGCTGGGTTCGAGCTGCCTCGGCTGGCGGGCGGCGGGAGGCGGAGAGCTCGAGACACGCGCTGCCGTCCGGACCGCGGCACTGCTCACTGTGCAGCAGCCCTCGCACCGCCACTTCCTGCTCCTCCCCCCCGCCCCGCTAGATTTTTATTTGCAAAGGACGGTAGGGGCGGGGCCTACTCCCCATTCCCTCCCTCCCCCACTCGCCAGCCCAGACACCGAACTTTGCAAATGCAATTTTAAAAATCCCTCCCCCTATTGCAAAATTTGCAGAGTTCGATGGAAAGCAATGTAGAAAGATGGGGGGTGGCGGGAGAGAGGTGAAGGGTAGGGTTTGCTCCAATTTGCATTGAATATAAACCAGACTTTGGTATCGGGGCAGGGAGTGAGCCAGAAGGAAGGAAGGGAAGAGAAAGGAGGAAGAATTAGCAAGCCGCAAATTTAGCAAATTAAGGAGAGTTCGGGGAGTCCAGGGTTAAACGGGATGACTCCTCCTTCCCCCACCTCCGCCGAAGGGAAGGACCGGCGGGCGGCGGCGCGTGTGCCCGCGCCTGCGCCTGCGCCAAGGCCGGGAGGGAGAGCGCATGGGGCGGTCGGGGCCGGAGCCGGCTGCACGGGAGCGCGCCCGGCCCGACCCATGTGGACCCTCCGGGAAAGGAAGGCGGGCTGGGGACGTGTCTCCCGCCTGGCGGAAAGGGCGGGGGCGAAGCCGTGCACGCTGCCGCCTCACCACCCTTGATTTTACTTATTCAATAGGAAAGCAAAGGGGAGTTTGGCCAAATACCCTAGTCGCTCTCATAGCTGAAGGCACCCACCGGGGCCACTTCTGTCCCCAGCGTCTTCCCGGGTAGTGCAGGTTAAGTTCACCAGGGCCCATTCTCAGTCCAGAGGATTGTCCCTTCTCTGGATCGGCTCTAGCCCAGGGCCTTATCCCATATCCCAGCCATGCCCGCCCCGGGCAGGCAGTGTCTGGATCACCGGCCGTGCCCCTTGGCCTGAGTCTGCAGAGGTCACTGAGCGCGGACACCCGCGGGGCTTAACAGGCGGGGCTATTTTTCGAAGCGGAAGAATACTCAAGTTGCAAGAGTGGCAACTTTTTCAAGAAGGGGAAAGTCCCACTTCGGGCCCTTTGGGTTTCTTCTCAGTCAGATGTGCGCTCGCCGCCACCTGGGGAGGGCGGGGCGGCCGGGCG
>NW_012118154.1:753709-757973 GCF_000951035.1 Colobus angolensis palliatus
TCCCCGCAGTGCTACGGCGGGGCGCCGGAGGAGCCCCAGGCGTGCAGAAGCTCACAAAGGGCCACCCGTCCTCGGTCCATTCATTTTCGTTCACTGTTGATTCAACCCCATTCATTGATGGGCTGGGGCCGTGCGCTGAGCGCCCACAGTCGGTGGGGAGAAGGGCTCTGACCAACAGTCCCCACGCCGGGCGACAAGTGCTGTCCCAGCGTTATCAATCGGGCGCCGCTCCAGCCTAGAGGGCCGGTCTAAATTCGTCTCCTGGCCCCTAACTCATCCCCACGCTGGCTGGCCTGGAGAGGGTAGGATGGGGCGGCGCCGATAATGGCCGTTATGAGGACCCTAAGAGGTGAGACCCTCTCGCCTTCTGGGGTGGGGGGGTTCAATTTTAGACGTCAGAGCTTGCCCAGAAGTCCCCTCCCTTCCCCCACTGAGGGCAGAGGCCCGCCCAGCGATCTGAGCATGTGTGGACGTCAATCCTGCAGCCCCTCTTCCAGGCCCCCTCCCCAGCCTTGCAGGGCTCAGGTTACCCCTGGCCTTTCCTAAAGGTCACACATTCCTCTTGACGTTTGCAAAAGGGGAATGTAATCCTGGGGTGGGGGAGACCCCTCATCTGAAGCCCCTCCCCTGCTCCTCCCAAAGGGTGGAATTAAAACAGGGACTGTTCCTTGGGGACAGAAAGAAAGTGGGGGGATAGTAGTTGACCTTTGGTAAGGGGGCAGGTGCCCAGGGCCAGAGGCTTCTGCTTTAGGCTGTAGTGGGCACTTGGCTGCCAGCCCAGTGTGAAGGGGGGAGGATGGAGAGAGAGAGAGGCGGGGCTGGCTGGGGACCCAGTGGCTCAGGGATAAATGCGCAGCCTGAGAGGGGGTGAGCTGACACTGTCCCAGCTGCCACCTAGACTCGGAGCTCCATCCAAACCTCCAACGAAGACATCCCAGGTCAGGTAAATCTTCCAGCCCCGGGGGTGGACGTAGTAAAGGGTGCGCGTGGTGTTGACTTGGAGGAAGAGGGGAACGTTTCTGCTTTTTTTCCTCCTGGGACTGGAGGTGCTTGAAAACGCTGGGGGAAGGGGCGGCTGGAGCAAGCAGATGGGACCAACTCCGGGAGCACCTGAGGATCTAGGGAAGGGAGGCTGTGAGGAGGGCAGCAGGGATGGATAGAGAAGGGCAGCTAGAGTTGGAACCTGGTAGGGAATTGGGGGCCCAAGAGGATTTCGGAGCAGGAAAATGAGAACCAGAAAGGATTGGAAGGCCACCAGCCACGGAGAAGAGACTGCTTGACCAGAGGGTGGAAGGAGAAGGCCTCAGTGCAGCCTTGGGGGAGGTGGGGGCTTGCGGAGTGATGGCATCCTAGGAGCCATAGATGAGAGGCCCCTGGATTCTTAGGATGGGAGGGTGGAATAAGAGCTGTTCTGAGTGGGGGAGGGGGCTGCGCCTGCCTCTTTGGTCTGTGACCTTTTTGTAGGGTATTTTTAGCTCTAGCACCTGCCTTCTTGGAGTGGGGAAGACTCTTAAAGGGCAAGGGATTTCTGGTTCCTTAAGAGATCAACTGTCTACACTCACACCTCCTGTCCTGCAGCCATGGCCATGCAGAAAATCTTTGCCCGGGAAATCCTGGACTCCAGGGGCAACCCCACAGTGGAGGTGGACCTGCACACAGCCAAGGGTAACATGAGGCCCATTGGATAGGCTCGCCTCAAAAGACCACAACCCTTTGGCCTTCACCCCCCAATTCTGTGCCATATCCTCTCCTTTCTCTCGGGTTCCCTTTCCCAGACTTCTTCCCAAGCCCTCTTCCAACATGGAACCAGAGCTGGAAGCTGGGAGAAGGGGAGAAGCAGGAGTCTCTCTCTGCACTGCCTCCTGTCCCTGAGCTCAGAGAGGATACCTCAGCCCTTTGAGGGGTAGAGGGGACTCCCTGTGAGCTCTTTTTTTTTTTTTTTGAGACAGAGTCTCGCTCTGTCACCTGGGCTGGAGTGCAGTGATGCAATCTCGGCTCACTGCAACCTCCATCTCCCGGGTTCAAGCGATTCTCATGCCTCAACCTCCCAAGTAGCTGGGATTACAGGCCTGTGCCATCACGCCCAGCTAATTTTTGTATTTTTAGTAGAGACAGTTTCACCATGTTGGCCAGGCTGGTCTTGAACACTTGACCTCAAGTGATCTACCTGCCTAGGCCTCCCAAAGTGCTGGGATTACAGGCATGAGCCACTTGGCCTAGCCATCCCTGTGATCTTCCAATTTCTCCTGTCCCAGGCCGATTCCGAGCAGCTGTGCCCAGTGGGGCTTCCACTGGTATCTATGAAGCTCTGGAACTAAGAGATGGGGACAAAGGCCGCTACCTGGGGAAAGGTGAGGAGACACCAGTGCAGAAGGAGTCTGTGTGGGTGGCTGTAGGACATGGGTGCACATGGGTGCACAATGGGGGCACAACCCCCAAAGCTCTTGAGCTGGGAGTCCACAGAAAGAGGCCCAATTGATTGAGATCCAAACCTCGTCCTCTGGCCTGTCTAGGAGTCCTGAAGGCTGTGGAGCACATCAACAAGACTCTAGGCCCTGCTCTGCTGGAAAAGGCAAGTGGGGAAGCCTGCTCCCTGCAGTCTCCTCTCCATGCCCCTGCTCCCTCACCCCGGACGCGCCTCTCCCCATTTTCACTTCTCCTCCCCCTGTGCGTGCCCTGACTTCTGAGAAATCTGACCTCTGCTCTCCCCTCTCAAACCCACCCTTCCAGAAACTCAGTGTTGTAGATCAAGAAAAAGTTGACAAATTTATGATTGAGCTGGATGGGACCGAGAATAAGTGTGAGTGAAGGGCAGCGGTGGGGAAGGGTTGAGGTATGGGAGAGATGGTGAGAGGCCACAGGGGTGAGGCCTGATGGGTTATTTCTGGGTCCCCCATTTTGGGTCACACCGCAGCTGGATGGTTGTGTTCATTCCACAGGCATTTCCTAGGCCTGCCCTCTGCCAGGCCTGGGCCGGGCCGTGGACACAAACATGCAGCTGACACATTCCCCCGGGGTGGGGGCTCCCAGAGCTACTCAGGCGGTGGGAGAGAGATCTGTTAACCAATTCTTCATGCTCAGTGGTTTGGAGCTCTGGCGTCTTCCTGAAGTAGCCACCCCAAACCCGGAAGAAGCTCTCATCCTTTCCTCCCGCTTGCCTCCTTCCAGCCAAGTTTGGGGCCAATGCCATCCTGGGCGTGTCCTTGGCCGTGTGTAAGGCGGGAGCAGCTGAGAAGGGGGTCCCCCTGTACCGCCACATCGCAGATCTCGCTGGGAACCCTGACCTCATACTCCCAGTGCCAGTAAGTGCAGCTACCCGCCCCCACTAGATCTCGCCTTGACAGAGCCACCCCCACCACCCAGCCAGGGATGCCCCCATGGAAAATCCACCTTTCAGACCAGCTCCTAAGAAGCAGTTTCCTGAAACTGAATCTCTCCTGCTGTGGTCCAGCCCCTCCCCTCTTTCCCACAATCCAAACCTTCCCTGAAGCCTTTATGTGCTTCCTTCCCTGCCGTATAACCCAGTTCCTTCCCATTCCAATCCCAGGCTCAGTAACTCCAGCCTCATTCCAACCCCGCACCCTACACCCCACACCCCAAGTCATATTGAGAGTTTCTTTGAGGCAAAGATCTTGGCATTTCTTCGTATCTTCTTGAGTCCTTCTTACACCAGTGCCCTCTTAATGAATGGAAACTCTTTGAATTTAATCTCAATAATAATGTTACCATTTCTTGTTACTTACTAGGAAGATTGCATAAGAGCAGGGACTCTAGAGATAGATCGCTGGGTTTGAATCCTGGCTCTGCCTGTTACTAGTTGTATGGTTTTAGGCAAGTTCTTTAACTGCTCCGTCTCGGTTTCCCCATCTGTAAAGTGGGGGGTAATAATGATACCAATGAATAGAGGTGTCTTGAGAATGAAATGGGCTTATGTATGTAAAGTACTTAGTGCCTGGCGTGTAGTAAATGCCATATAAAAGTGTTAGCTATGGCCGGGTGCGGTGGCTCACCCCTGTAATCCCAGCACTTTGGGAGGCCGAGGTGGGTGGATCACAAGGTCAGTGGTTCGAGACCAGCCTGACCAACATGGTGAAACCCGATCTCTACTAAAAATACAAAAAATTAGCTGGGTGTGGTGGCAGGCGCCTGTAATTCCAGCTACTGAGGAGGCTGAGGCAGGAGAATTGCTTGAACCCGGGAGGCAGAGGTTGCAGTGAGCCGAGATTGTGCCACTGTACTCCAGCCTGGGCAAAAGAGCAAGACT
>NW_012118154.1:759528-761022 GCF_000951035.1 Colobus angolensis palliatus
GTGGTCTCCATCGAGGACCCCTTTGACCAGGATGACTGGGCCACTTGGACCTCCTTCCTCTCGGGGGTGAACATCCAGATTGTGGGGGATGACCTGACAGTCACCAACCCCAAGAGGATTGCCCAGGCCGTTGAGAAGAAGGCCTGCAACTGTCTGCTGCTAAAGGTCAACCAGATTGGCTCGGTGACTGAATCAATCCAGGCGTGAGTGTCTTCTGACCCTGAGGCTCACCATCGCCTCCCTCTGCCCCAGCTCTGCCCACTCCAGCTACCGTCTCACCCACTACAAGCTTACCTCCTTTCCCCGGCACCTGACCTACCCACACGTTGATCTCAATGCTTTGACTAATCCTTGGCCTGACTCCAAGAGCTTTGCCACTGTGGCCCTGTCATGACCCCCTACCCGCAGCCCACACCATTCCTGTCTCAGATTCTGCTGTTCTCACCAGCATCTCAAGAGCCCAAAATCAAGATGAGAATTCTTTTCCTCTCCTACTTCCCAAAGAACTTAGTCACTGCCCTCCCTGCAGAGTGCTTGCTACCCAAAACAGCAGGGACAGTCCCCACCCAACCCCTGCTTTCCCACTGAGGAACCTCTAGAAGGCTACATCAAATGTCCTTTCCACTCAGGTGCAAACTGGCTCAGTCTAATGGCTGGGGGGTAATGGTGAGCCACCGCTCTGGGGAGACTGAGGACACATTCATCGCTGACCTTGTGGTGGGGCTCTGCACAGGACAGGTACTTGCAGCTTCTGTCTACTGAGTGTCTCACCAAGTTTTCTTGGGGTCCCTGGCCTCCTGCCTCTGAGGTGAATGTTCCCTTGGGGCCAGGTCCAACCCCTCCTCTCCAGCCTCACCCAACCCTCCAAATCCTTCTTCCCTCATCAGATCAAGACTGGCGCCCCCTGCCGCTCAGAGCGTCTGGCCAAATACAACCAACTCATGAGGTACAGCGGGAACAGTGGGCCTGGGCATTGGGGTGCTGGAGCCCGTTAGGTTGGAAGGCAGCAGCCCCGACCTTGCCTGCATTCTAGGATCGAGGAGGCTCTTGGGGACAAGGCAGTCTTTGCTGGACGCAAGTTCCGTAACCCGAAGGCCAAGTGAGAAGCTGGAGGCTCCAGGACTCCACTGGACAGACCCAGGTCTTCCAGACCTGCTTCCTGAAATAAACACTAGTGCCAACCAAGACAGCTGTGTGCTTCTTTGTGGGCGCGAGGGGAGGGATGCTGGTGTCTGGGCTGAGCTGGGAAAGACAGGAGGTGGAGAGATGGGAGCAGGGAGGGGAGGCACATAGATGTGTAACCCACTAGGACAAAGAGGAGGTGAGGGACTCAGAGAGGAAGCTGGGTGGATCTAGAACAACAGAGGTGTTCACATTTCCAAAGGAGGTAGGGGGAAGCAGATGCTATATGGTAAAATGAGGCAGAGTTGCCAGTGGAGCCAGGCATGGTAGCGCATGCCGGTAGCCCCGGCTACCTGGGAGGCTGAGTTGAGA
>NW_012118154.1:762437-765197 GCF_000951035.1 Colobus angolensis palliatus
TCACCGTGTTAGCCAGGATGGTCTCGATCTCCTGACCTCATGATCTGCCCGCCTTGGCCTCCCAAAGTGCTGGGATTGCAGGTGTGAGCCACTGCACCCAGCCAATTTTTTAATTTTGTAGACAGAAAGTCTCACTATGTTGCCCAGGCTGATCCTGACCTGGCCTCAAGTGATCCTCCAGCCTTGGCCTCCTAAAATGCTGGGATTACAGGTGTGAGCCACTGTGCCCAGCCTCTGATTGCACTCTTAAAATACTGCATCTTATAAAACCGTCTAGGCTGGGCACAGTGGCTCACACCTGTAATCCCAGCACTTTGGGAGGCTGAGGTGGGCGGATCACAGAGACCAGCCTGGCCAATGTGGTGAAACCCTGTCTCTACTAAACATACAAAAAATTACCCGGGTGTGGTGACACATGCCTGTAATCCCAGCTACTCAGGAGGCTAAGGCAGGAGAATTGCTTGAACCCTGGAGGCAGAGGTTGCAGTGAACCGAGATCACACTACTGCACTCTAGCCTGGGCAAAAAAAGACTCCGTCTCAAAACAAACAAAAAACCTCTGATAGTGTCAACTGGCCATGTTTAACCTACACCAACAGCAATTTTATGCTGTTCAACTGAAACTTATTCCCCTTCTTCTCTCCCAGTGGCTCCGGGACCCACCTTTCTGCATACAAACCAACCAGGACATTGGGTGAAACAGCATTTATTGAATGTAAAGTACCCCAGCCCCATGGGGAAGAAAATTCCAAGAACGGGGAATCATACGGATTAAATACCCATTGTGCATTCACACTCTCACACCAACACACACACACCACGCACACATCCACGCTCCAACAATGACAAATCAAACACCTGTTTTCCCCCAGCCCGCGGGACAGCTGGTAGGAGGCGGTTCAGAGGTGGGGCTCCAGGATGGGTTCTAATAGCAGCAGCCTTGTCCCTCCCTGCCCCCTGCCCTGCCCCAGGGGTCAAAGGGAGCTGGGCGGGGCGCCTAGGAGGTTGGTGGCAACTCTTCCCCACTCTGCCGCAGACGCTTCTTGGCTCTGATCTCATTCATAGCCTCTTCAATGGAGCGTGTGTCCCTCTTATTGGCCACGGGCACTAGGGGCAGAGAGGAGGGTAGGGAGGACCTAGAAACCCGTCCCTCAGCCTCCACTGCCCTCCCACCACATCCTATGCTCCTCTCCCAGCCACCCCCGGCCGCACTGTGGCCTCACCACAGCCGTAGGTTTTATTGGCCTGCAGCATGTGGGCTGCGTCTTTCGCTGCTCCCTTGCCAATGAGGTGGCTGTACTTGTCCTTGTAGTCGCTAGCAGGGCTCACCACCACGGGCCCCTGCTGGGCGGCCTCCTCCTCCTGCCTCTGAGCCAGCTCCTAGGGGTGAAAGTGGGGGCACTGGTACTCAGGGCCCCAGCCCAAATCCCCACCCCTCCCAGGTGGTGGGCTTCTGGGCCCCAAGGGCTGCCAAGCACAGCTCACCTTCAGCTTCCGCTTCTCCTCAGCCTTCTGGGGATCCCATTCCTCTCCACGACGGTAGGAGTCTAGCTCCTCATCTGAGGGTGCAAACTCCTGGAGAAGAGCACAGTGATGGAGTCAGACTCCATACAAATGTTTCATTTCATTCCTTCGTCGGGGAGCGGGGAGAAGGCCACAAAGGGGAGAGGAGAGAATGAGGAACTCAGGCCTTTTACCTTTTTGAAGATCATGACATAGCGACAGTCATCATCTTCCCCAAAGGAGAAGGATGTCAGGCCAGCCACTTCCACTACATCATGTCTGGGATGGGACGGCAGAGGGGAAAGAGTATCGTGAGCCAGGAGCAGGCCTGGTGCCCTCCTCTGGAGGCGCCCCCTGCTGGCCCTTTCGTGCCCCAGGAGCCACCCATTTCCTTCTTCCCCCAGCCCACAGACACTCACAGTATGCTCCTCTCGATCTTGTTCATTGGCTGAAACTTTTTCTTGATCTGCCCACTGTCTTGAATGAAATCTGATACCTCCTTCTCCATCTTGGGAGAGGGGAAAGGAAGAAGATATGAAACAATGGCTCCACCCAAGTACCCCCCTCCCCAGCTGAGTCGGCGGCCCGTCTACGCCTCCCCAGCACCCTCCCCAGCCTCCATGCCACTGGCTTCCAGGCATCACCTCTCTCAAGACAGTTTCAGCGAAACTGAGTCCTCAACCTTCCAATTTTAACTTATTGGAAGTCCTTCCTGAGTCTGCCTTTGATCACTCCAGTTGTTCTCACCCTTTTACGAAACTCCACTTTCTGTTGTTTCTCTTGCTCTTGTAGTTTCTTCAGGCGGGCAGCCTGTTCTGGGGGTGAGAAATGGCAGCATGAAGCCGGGGCTGGAAGCATGGATGGGGAAGATTTCTAAGGCTTCAAGTGAAGTGTGGTGCCCCCTGGGAAGTGTCAGGCTGGGAAGGCAGGATTAGCGTTTATTCATCAAGCATTTATTGATGTTTATTCTACCTAATAGTCCCCCTTATCCATGGGGGTTCATTCCAGGACCCTCAGTGGAGGCTTGAAATTGTGGATAGTACTGACCCCTATATGTACTATGTCTTTTTCTACACATACATGGCTATGATAAAGTTTAATTTATAAATTAGGCACAGTAAGAGATTAAGAATAACAAATCAGGCACAGTGGCTCAAGCCTATATCCCAGCACTTTGGGAGGCCGAGGCGGGTGGATCACCTGAGGTCAGGAGTTCGAGACCAGCCTAGTCAACATGGTGAAACCCTATCTCTACTA
>NW_012118154.1:772692-773190 GCF_000951035.1 Colobus angolensis palliatus
AGCTCGCTGCAACCTCCGCCTCCCGGGTTCAAGCGATTCTCCTGCCTCAGCCTCCCAAGTAGCTGGGACTACAGGCACACACCACCACACCGGGCTAATTTTTGTATTTTTAGTAAAGACGGGGTTTCACCATGTTGGCCAGGCTGGTCTCAAACTCCTGAGCTCAGGTGATCCACCCACCTCAGCCTCCCAAAGTGCTAGGATTACAGGCGTGAGCCACTGCACCCGGCCTATATATTTATTTATTTTTGGGACAGGATCTCACTTTATTGCCCAGGCTGGAGTGCAGTGGCACAATCACAGCTCACTGTAGCCTTGACCTTCTTGGCTCAAGGGATCCTCCTACCTTAGCTTCTCAAGTAGCTGGGGCCACAGGCGTGTGCCTCCATGCTCATCTATTTTTTAAAAAATAATTAAACAAAAATATTTGTGAGATGAGGTATCACTACGTTGCCCAGGATGGTTTTTTTTTTTTTTTTTTTTTGAGACGGAGTCTCA
>NW_012118154.1:774445-787060 GCF_000951035.1 Colobus angolensis palliatus
GAGTGCAGTGGCATGATCTCGGCTCACTGCAACCTCCATCTCCTGGGTTCAAGCGATTCTTCTGCCTCAGCCATCTGAGTAGCTGGGACTATAGGCACCCGCCACCACACCCAGCTAACTGTTGTATTTTTAGTAGAGATGGGGTTTCACCATGTTGGCCAGGCTGGTCTCAAACTCCTGACCTTGTGATCCACCTGCCTCGGCCTCCTAAAGTGCCAGGATTACAGGCTTGAGCCACCGCGCCCGGCCAGAAAGGGGAAATTCCTATATTTTGTAAAATCCCCCATTTTCCACTTCTACAGACAGGATAAAGCCGAAATGGATAATCTGACACCCTTCTCCTTTGGGAGTCCAAGGTTAGCTGTGAAGGGTCTTTCTTTTCTGAACTCTTGGGCTCAAGAGATCTGCCTGCCTCTTGCCTAAAGATGCCCAAGACCCCATCTTTACAGAAAACTTAAAAACAAAACAAAACAGCCAGCTCTGGGTGCAGAGACTCAAGCTTCTCAAGCAATTTGAGAGGCAAAGGTGGGAGGATCACTTGAGGCTGGGAGTTCAAGACCAGCCTCCCAAAGTGCTGGGATTACAGCAGTGAGTCCCCTTGCCTGGCTAAGGGTCTTATTTAACTTTCTTCCTCTTCCTTAGATCCTGCCTCTGCGCCAGATCTCCTCTGCCTCTGGAGGAGGAGGAGGAATTTCTAACCCGGGCCCTCCATGCTTGCCTGTCTTCCCCACGATGTGATTTTACTACCTCTTGAGATTTGGGTGGACGCTTTTTCCTATTCCTGCTCCTCAGCCTGAAATTTTTCTCTCTTTTGCCATTTCAAATCCTTTACATCCTTAAGGCCTCCTTCTTCCACAGGATCTGAATCCTCTCCAGCTGCACTGAACCTCTCCCCATCATTTATTTATTTATTTATTTCAAGAGACAGTCTCGCTCTGTGCCCAGGCTGGAGTGCAGTGGCGCGATCTCGGCTCTCTGCAACCTCTGCCTCCCAGGTTCCAGTGATTCTCATGCCTCAGCCTCCTAAGTAGCTGGGATTACAGGTGTGAACCACCACATCTGGCTACTTTCTTTTTCTTTTTATGAGATGGAGTTTCACTCTCTTTGCCCATGCTGCAGTGCAGTGGCACAATCTTGGCTCACTGCAACCTCTGCCTCCCGGGTTCAAGTGATTCTCCTGCCTCAGCCTCCCAAGTAGCTGGGATCACAGTCATGCGCCACCACTCCTGACTAATTTTTGTATTTTTAGTAGAGATGGGGTTTCTCCATGTTGGTCAGGCTGGTCTCGAACTCCCAACCTCAGGTTGGAGTTCATCTATCCGCCTCAGCCTCCCAAAGTGCTGGGACTATAGGTGTGAGCCACCACACCTGGCCATTTTTTTTGTATTTTTCTTAGAGACGATGTTTCACCATGTTGGCCAGGCTAGTCTTGAACTTCTGACTTCAAGTGATCTGCCTGCCTCAGCCTCCCAAAGTGCTGGGATTATAGGCATGAGACATGGTGCCCAGCCCTCTCCCCATTTTTTTAAATAACTCCATGCCTTTGCACATGTTCCTCTGCTTTAATGCTTTTCCTCCTCTTGCAAACATTGAGATCTACCATGAGTCAGAGTTACTTCTTCCCCTGGGCTCCAGGCTCCGTTGGCTCAGACACCCAGCATAGCATAGAGAACATATCATAACTTTTTGTCTCCTTTAGCATAGTATGAGCTCCTGGAGGGCAGGGATCCTGTTCATCTACTGTTCGGTTATCCTCTGGAGCCCCAGGGCCTGACAGCCTAGGAGCTGTCATCCCTCTGCCCTCACTGACCATCGGGGCATTTCATTTTTTGTTGTTGGAAACAGTCTCAATTTCACGGCCCAGACTGGAGTGCAGTGACGCAATCACCTCTCACTGCAGCCTCAACCTCCCAGACTCAAGTGATAAGTGATTCTCCCCCCTTTTGGAATTCTCCCAAGATTCTCCGGAGAATTGGGACCACAGGAGCGCGCCACTGAGCCCGGTTATTATTTATTTATTTATGAGACGGAGTCTCGCTCTGTTGCCTGGCTAATATTTATTTATTTATTTATTTATGAGATGGAGTCTCGCTCTGTTGCCCGGCTAATATTTATTTATTTATGAGACGGAGTCTCGCTCTGCCGCCAGGCTGGAGTGCAGTGGGGCAATCTTGCCTCACTGCAACCTCTGCCTCCCGGGTTCAACCTATTCTCCTGCCTCAGCCTCCTGAGTAGCTGGGATTACAGGCACGCGCCACCATGTCCAGCTAATTTTTGTATTTTTAGTAGAGACGAGGTTTCACCATGTTGGCCAGGATGGTCTTGATCTCTTGGTCTCATGATCGCCCGCCTCGGCCTCCCAAAGTTTTGGGATTACAGGCGTGAGCCACAGCGCCCGGCCAATTTTTGTATTTTTTTGTAGAGACGGGGTTTCTCCATGTTGCCTACACTGGTCTTGAACTCCTGGGCTCTAGCGATCTGTCCGCCGCAGCCTCCCAAAGTGGTGGGATTACAGGTGTGAGCTACAAGGCCGGACCCCACTGACTGTTCTTTAACTGGTTTTCGAGTCTTCTCTGCATCTAGAGAAGTGGCATAAGATTATGGTCAAGAACATAGGCTTCAAGCCCAGTCATACCTGGGTTTGAAACTCTGCCACTTACCAAACTAACCATGTGACCTCAGGCGAGTGACTAACTTAAGCTTCCTAGTCTGTCAATGCCGCCGGTGATCACCCACTTAGACAGTCAGTCATCAGAGAATTAAAGAATTCCAGTTCCCCATTCCCATCATGCTTCCTCCTTCCTCAGAGATTTCAAATAGACTCTTCTGCCTGTAACACTTTGCTTCTCTCTCTCATTTACAGAATTATCTGTTCTGATCTCGGCTCACTGCAGCCTGGGGGAGAATCTCAGGTGGCCGCTCTCACACTTATTTTTCTCTCAGAGCACTTATCAAGTTGGTTATTAAACTTCCGTGTGATCACTGCATCAATGAGAGCCCCAGCCCCGGAATGTGGCCTCCCTGAGGGGTACCCCTGGCCCCTAACAGTTGTTCAGGAAATAACGAGACGAAGTGTAGGCATCCAGCACCCCTTGAATGCTTGGAAGGCGTCCTGCCTGCCCTGGCCCCCCTGGGGCACGTGAGGAGCCGGGACAGGGCTCGTCCGCGGTCAAGGTGCGCAGGTTTGGGAGTTGGGGTCCTGCATTCCGCCAGGATCATCCCAAGCCCCAACACGAGCAACCCCGGGGAGGCTCCCACCGCCCCGCCAGGCCGCGACCTACGCCGGCCGCCGAACTCCAGCCAGCCCGCAGGGAAGCTACTCAGAGAACGCAGGCGGAGACAGTGGCCAATCGGACCCAGCGGGCACTCTCATCCCTCCAATCAACACTACGATCCGCCCGGGCAGCTCGGGAATTTAAGGACACAGATGGGAAAAAGGTTGTAGAAAGGAGGCAGAAGGGACTGGGTTAAATCAAGCAGGAGGGGCAAGAAGACACACAGGACCCAACAACCAATGGGAGTTCTGAGGCTGGGGTGGGTCCGAAGGAAGGTCGAACAGGCCTAGGAGGCAGAGCTTTAAGTTGAGATAGCCAATGGAGATGAAGGCAGAGTAGATGGGCGTGTCCTAAATCCAATGGAAACAGAGCTAGAGGCGGGCGGGGCAGGAATGCGGCAGGTTGGAGACACCCTACCAATCAGACCAGGTCAGCAGCGGACAGGCTGGCCGGTTGGCTAATGGGAAACAAGGACTGCGGAAGGCCAGGGTCGGGAGAAGAGGCAGGAGGCTGGCGCTATCTTTCAGGTAGCCAATCACTGTCCGCTAAGAACAGCGGGCGTGTCAGCAGCGCTTTTAGGGACTCTGAGGGTCTCGGAAGGGGCCTGTGAGGGGTCTTTCAAGATTGAGGAGGCGGCATCGTCCAAAGAGGGAAAAGTGCGGTCCTGAGAACCGGGCGAAGGAAGGCGGTTGTGAATTTGGGATCCTCACCTCGGGCCTTGCGCCGAGTCTCCTGGTCACCGAGGCTGGGTGGCTTCTCCATGGAGCTCAGGATGGAGCCCAGTAGGTCCGCCATCTTGGGAGTGACTGAGAGGGGGCGGTGCGTCTTAAAGGGAAGGGCGGAATGCCTTTAAGGCCGGAAACACGTCGGAGGCGGAAAATCCCGAGCCCGCCTGGCCCGGGCGCAGATCCGAGGCCAGCGGCGCCTGGCGACCTCCAGCTGGCCGAGGCCCCGCCCCGCCCCCGTAGACAGAGGCCGCAGGCTGGCTGGTGCAGCGATGTTTAATGGCAATTCGTATAAACCAAGCCCATGCACAAATAGAAAGTGCCCGTGGAGCCGGCAGGAGGCCCCCGCCGCGCTAGAGAACCACAAGCCCGGCCGTGCAGCCCTCCCCGCGGCGCCTTAAATAGATTCTTCACTATACTCTGTATGTTACAGTATGTACAAGACCCCTCCCCTCGGGGGACGGGGCGGACTCCGCAACGCGTTCCTATGTACACCACCTCCCCTTCGGCCCTGAGGTCGGTGGCCAGAGTCGGGTGATGGGGTAAGACAGGGCCAGAAAGGGAGGAAACAGACGCAAACATGCGGAGTCGGGTGGGGGCATGGTCAGCCCTGAAACACGAGGGGCGTGCGCAGCGAAGGCAGAGGTGGGAACCGAGGCGGATACATTCAGAGACGCGTCGAACAAATAAATAAGGCAAGTCAGGAGGGGACCGAGTCGGGTGCAGGCAGGAGGAGCTGGGGAGCAGGGGCAGGCAGGGCTCTGGAGGTCACAGCGGAAGATGCAGGTATGTGGGGCGCGGCTCTTCTGGAGCCAGGACCAAAAGAGATGGGGCACGACCAGGAGGGACGAGGAGAGGGGTGTGGGAGCAAGGCGTGGGGAGGAGGGAGGAGGCCTACGAAGGGCTCCAACAAAGGTGAACGGGAAAGCTGCCGACAGGGGCTCCCCCTGCCCCAGAAAGCCCTCTCCCTGTTAAGACTGCACGAGGCGACCCCAGGGTGGTGAGAAAGGCGGTGGCCAGGTCAGGTGGCCAGTCCCGGCTGGGGCAGCCCTTCCAGCTCCTGGTTCTGCTTCAGTTCCCTCATCCTGCAGAGAGAGAGATAGGAGTCAGAGAAGACTGGCGATCAGGACAGGTGGCAGAGCAAAAGCCCAGGGGGAGAAGGGATGAGTACCTGTGTCGGCAGCGCCGCAGGAATCTCATGATCTTCCGGGCTGCCTGGTCCTGCTTCTTGGTGAGAAAGGAGCCTCTGGTGAAAGAGATAAAAGATGGACCTCACAGAACCCCCCAGGCATTGCATGCCTTCCGCCCCCTGGAACCCTAGGCAGGGAATGGCAGTGAGGCAAGCTGGTCAAGAAGATGAATAAGGGGGAATGGCGTGGACGCAGTGGGTGGGCACAGAGGGCTGGGGCTGAGCCCTACTTGTTGCGGGCAGGCAGGGTGGCCGAAGGCCGGTGGGGAGGGCCGGGCCTGCGGCGGTAGGAGCGGTAGTGCTGCTGGATGAGCACAGCCGCTCGCCGGCTCTGCTGAAATCGCTTCTGTTCATAGTAGCTTCGGAACTTGCTCTGGATCAGGATGGCCGCCTGGGTCATCTTCTTATAGAGGGCAAACTGCAGGGGTGGGGAGGAGGGACGGGGCTGAAATCAAGGGACAGAGACCCAAAGCCCTGGGGCTCACCCCAGAGAGGCTGATGCACGGCTCTTTCTGTAACCCACACACTCAGGGAAAGTGTGACTCATCACAGACCTCACACTCAGATCTCATGCCTAATACCTTAAGTGCAATCCAGGTCAGCTTGTGGAGAGAGAAGGGGAGTTAGGACTCTGGCAACGTTCTGGAACGGTTAGGCGTGGGTGTGGGTTGGTGGGTTGGTGGGTATGCTTTTGAGGGAGAAGGGTCTCACCTGCTTGTACTTCCGGTAACAGCGCTGGATTACAGCTGCCGCTACCTCCTGCTGCTCCTTCAGCCGCCGGCCCTGAGGGGAGAGAAGTCTCAGCACCTCATGACCCACATAATGGGATGTCTGACTTGTCCCTCCAACTTTTCTGGGGTTCCCCTGACCCTTTACCCCATCCAAGGCCTGTCTGCATGACTGCTCGTCCTCCAAACGCCCTGGGGGCCCGGTCTCCCCTGACTGGAGACGGTATAATTCATCCTGAGCCCCCTGTCCCTCTGACCTTGTACTTTCGGAAGGCCGTCTGGATGACTCGGGCCGCCTCATACAGTTCCCGCTGCTCATGATCGGATAGTGTCAGCAGGGCAAAATCACTTTCCATCTTGCCACTGGTAGATGCAGAGAGAAACTCTGCCCAGGAGGGTGCTGGAGGGACAGCCAGGCGACCTCGCTCAAAGGGCAGTTCGCTGTAGGGGGCAGGGAAAAAGGCTGTCATGAAGCATCTGAAGTCTTTCCTCTGCTACCTATGGATGGCTATGAAGGAAGACCACCAGCAACTGAGTCTGGAGAGTGACTTCAGAGTTCATTAGCCAGCTCAGTTCGCTTCTCCAAGGCCCTGGGGGCCTCAGCCAGAATGGAGCTTTGGCTGTGGAAAGCCACCTTTCTCCCTTCCTCCCATCTTTGAAGAATCTGGAGGCTTTGTCCTGAGCTAGTCACCTGGGAGGGGTTGAGCTGGGGAAATGGTCCACATTCTCCAGGTAGCTGGCCAGCCAGGACATGGTCTCACTGAGTCCCACAGCCCCTGTCCGCTCCCGCATTGAGGCTCCAGCCTCAGGCAGCCCCACAAAGTCCTCTCGTTTAATCCGCTCTGGTGTGGCTTCGATGATCTGCTTGGCCAGTGAGATCATGTCCACCTGGATGAAGGGAGAAGCTGAGTGAACCCTTAGGGGCCCCAACTGCCAGCTGTAACCTCCGTCCATTCCTGTCCCGTTCCTTCTCTCCCTGCCAGGTGCTGCTAACCCTGTCTTTCTGGGCCACTGTTCCAGACTCCTTCATTGATACTGGTGGGGCTCCCACTTGGGGGTCCCTCCGTGCTGAGATGCTATGGAGAATACAGGATAAAAAGGAGATACTCCCAAGTGGGGATTCAGAAGCTCAACAAATGGAGGACTTGACCCCCTTTCAGGCCAACCATCCACTGTCCTACCTGGGCCTGCCCCATGCCAGCTGACCAGCACATGCTCCCCATAGGCTTGGCTGTGCCCACCCCCAGCTCCCTTTCAACTCTCCAAGAACCATCCCAACACTTGCCAACTACTGCCCTGATGAATGGCTCCAGTCTGGCCTTTGCTCTAGCCCTGAAGCCTATGCTCCAGTACTTCCTGCTGGACACACTCAACACGGTCTACTTGTGGAGTTCTCTTAAGCTTTTTGTACGTAAAGTGCCACCCACTTACTCCCATTAGTCTCTCTAAACCAGATATGTTCCCAGTCTCTAGCAGAGAAGTACAAGGCTATACTTGAAGATTTACTTTCATTCCACAGACTTTCTTAGCTTTATCATGTGCAAGCCTCCTTCCTGCATCAGATCACTGCCAAATACCCCCATCTTGCCAACCTTACTTCTCCACACAACTCCCAGCTGCCCTGCGTCATCTTGGTTCTCCTAGAACCTTGTCCCTAGATGGATCAACAGGTAACTCCTACAAACCAGCTCTAACTGAAGATAGTCCCCAGAATTTTCGTGTGTTATAGGGACAGGGTTTCTTGCCCAGGCTGGAAGGCAATGGTAGTCAGCTCACTGCAGCTTCATACTCCAGGGCTCAAGGGGTTCTCCTACTTCAGCCTCCCAAGTAGCTACAACTACAGGTGTGTGCCACCATGCCTACTTTTTAAAAATTACTTTTTTTTAAGTAATTGGCCAACGTCTTATTTGAGACTGGTCTCAAACCCCTGGCCTCAAGTGATGCAATCCTCCCACCTCGTTCTCTAAAGTGCTGGGATTACAGGGGTGAGCCACCGCACCCAGCCAGAATATTTTTAAATGCTTTTTATATTTTAAATCTTACTATTTTGTCTTTCTATTTTTTTTTGAGACAGAGTCTCACTCTGTCACCCAGGCTGGAGTGCAGTGGTGCAATCTCAGCTCACTGCAGCCTATGCCTCCCAGGTTCAAGTGATTCTCATGTCTCAGCCTCACAAGCAGCTGGGATTACAGGCACGTACCACCATGCCCAGTTAGTTTTTGTATCTCTTATAGAGGTGGGGTTTCGCCATGTTGCCCAGGCTGGTCTCAAACTCCGGGCCTGAAGTGATCCACCTGCCTCGGCCACCCAAAGTGCTGGGATTACAGGTGTGAGCCACCCAGCCCAGTCAAAAAAATTTTTTTTTCCAACATCTGAATTGTGGGATCAGCCAGAATTTTTAACCTCCACTGCCTCATGACTTCCAAGTCACATGGTCTGAAAGGAGCTAATAAGCAAAAGCAAACCTTGCCTGTCCCAAAATGAAGTAAATGGGTCCTTCCTAAACGGAAGCCAGACTTTGATTGTGCTTCATGGAAGTTGGCCTCACCCTACCTACTCCACCTCTAGCCCCCATAACTCCGTCGACAGAAGCAGTACCGGGATCACATCCACAGCCTGTGGGCTATCGGCGTCCTCTGGAGCGGCCCCATCATCTGAGGCTGGTGGGAGAGCAGGAGGGGAGGACAGGGGCCCCTTGGAGTTGGTAGCCTCATAGTCCATGATGAGTAGGGGAGCCTCTGGGACACCAGCGGAAAGCTGGCCTGGGGCCACATCCTCCACAGTCATCTCAGAGGCTGGCAGAGGTGCAGGGGGGGGACTGCCATCTGGGGCACTAGAATAGGCTGATGTGACGGAGAAGGTGCCATCCGACAGCTCCGAGGGTGAGGAGACGCTGCTCAGACCTGTGTGGGGAGGGAAGAGAGTCAGGGCAGCAGGAGCCACGGCCATCCCTCAGTCGAGTCTCCTGCCTCTGCCATCCTGTTATCGGTCCCCCTGTCTGCTCTTGCTTCTGTTATCTCATCCCTGCCTCTGTGGTTTGTCTCCTCTTTTACTCCTTTCCCACCCTTTGGCTTTGCCCTGGCCTAGCCTCCTGCCCACATCCCTCTCTCCAAAAGATTAGGGCCACCCTCACCAGTGTCTGGGCTGGAGGAGGGTGGTGATAGGGCAAGTGGGGGCTCCACCGAAGCCTCTTGTCTCTGTAGTTCCTCAAGGCAGCGGGCAAGGCGCACATGACCCCGGGAATGAGCCACAGACAACGGCAGACGGCCCAGAGAGTCGGGAATGCTCAGTGCCTGTCGGTTCCAACGGAAAAGGAGCACGGCAGCTTCCAGGTGTCCCAGGGCACAAGCCCACATCTGAGGAAGGGGGCGGGACAGGAGGTGGAGGTTGAGGCCCGGGGCTCTTCCTCCAGTAGTCAGGTCTTCAGACCCCAGCCCACCCCACTCCCTGCATTCCTCAGGATCTTCCTTTTCAAGGGCGGTTCCCATCGCCCAGTGCCCCATGTGCACTCAGGAATTGTCATCCTCACCAGAGGGGTGCAAGAGAAATGATCCACGTTGAGCGGGTCAACCTCTTGCTCTAAGTCCAAGCTTCCAGTCTCCACACTCCTGGAGGGTTTGGGAGAGAGACAGCGGAGCCCAGTGAGGGAAAAAGTGGGCAAAGTAAGAACGTCAGAAGTAAAGGCACTAGGAGGCAAGCTGTACAGGGCCGGTGGGAAGAGGCAGTCAAGGACACTAGTTTAAGGAGGTCAAGAAGTCAAAGTGTCTTAAGTCAGGATATGAAAGTTCCCCAAAATGTGAAGTCCTCTCCCAGCCCCCTCCCTTCCCACAATGACCCCAGCTCCCACTTGGTAGGGCCCCAGGTCCTCCAGTTCCTCTTCAGTCCCTCTTCTGTCCCCTGACAGTTCTGTCCCAGAGGCTGCCCAGCCCTCACCCAGCTGCCCTTGCTCACCGCCACTGGCTCAGGGTCTCGATGAGGCGGGCATAGCCCTGGGCAGCAGCCAGGTGCAGAAGGCTCATGCCCCGGAAGGGGCTTCCGTGGGCCAGACGTTCAGGACCCTTCCAGGTGGAGCGTGGGATCATGCTTTCTACCAAGACCACTACCCGTGCCTCGAACCCAGGCCCCTGGCCTTCATCCTGCGATATACACACTCTTAGGCAGAGACCCGGGTATCTGCTCCCCTGGCTTGGGATGGCCTTGGCCACCTCACATCTGTCCTCCCAGCTTCGCATTTTACCCCCTCCCCACGCGTCCCACTCTAGGATCCCATTGGTTAAAGTTCCTGTGTGGCCTCAGTGTCTCCTGCTCCCATAGCCACTTCCTCCAGCCCATCCAGCAGCCAGAGCTCACACCATCTTGCCCATGTGCCTTCCCATCAGCTCAGATGAGTGCCATATTCACACACGGCTTCTTCCCCTCAGAAGCCAGAGCCTTCTCTGAGCCGTTCCTCAGTCCTCTTCTTTCAGAAACTTGGGACCCACCGCGATCCAAGCCCCAAAATGCTCCTGGCCCCTCCCCCGCCCCCTCCTTCACCTCCACTCTTCTTCAGACCAGAAATAGTCTGAAGCCCGGCATGCCAAGAGGATGCCCAGAATAGCCACTCTATCCACGAGGTGGGGATGGGAACGGGGTGACGTCAGGGAGAGGGAAGACAGGCTGAGGAGGCTGGGGACAGGGGAGGGGGGAGAGCCACGGGCGCTAGACGTTTTCTTCAGCTGCGTCCTCCCCCTGCTTCCCACCAGAGACCACCTCCCTCCTCACAGAAGTACCTGAACTGGAGGAGCGTCAGGACCCCGGCAAGGCGCCTGCCCAGCTGCTGCGATCTCTGCCATCCGCTTCTCCATCTGCTCCAGTCGCTCTAGTATGGACATCCGGAACTGGTTGTCTGAGGGGGAACGGGTGTGGGAGGCTGAGTGGGCAGAGTCTAGGTGATGCCCTGAACACCAAAAGCAGACCTGTCCCAAGATCTGGGGATGAGGACACAGAACCATATTCTTTTATCTTCCCTAAAACAGCAGCTCCTTTACCCCAGTAAAGCCCACCAGGACTCAGTCCTTAAGCTGGGGCTGTGAATACTGCCCACTGACCTAGAACCCGGATCTGGAACCAAAACTGTTTCCTTTAAGGTACAGAGGTAGTAGGAATTCCCAAATGGCCATCTAGCCTTCTGCAGTCCCAAATCCCAGGCATACACACTCTTCCCCCCAGCCTTTTCCTAGGTAAAATGTTCCGTCCGTCTTTGCAGCAGACACTACCTTTGTCCCCCATGGTGAAGGTGAAGGATTCCAGGGTCCCACCTCTTTAATAACCACTGCCCCAAAGAGCTCAGGGACTGTGATTTGAAAAGCACCTCTCCCTCCTCCCAGCCCCCTGCAGCTGTCCACAAAGATGATGGTGGGGGAGGGAAGGGGACGGAGATGGATAGCCATGTCCATTTCTCCTCCTCCTCCTCCTTCTGCCCCCCATACACAAATACACAAACACACACACACACACATCCCCCCAAGCTGTGTGTGTCCCGTCTTGAGATCAAACAAGGACAAGAAGGGGAGGCGGGAGGGGATCAGAGCCGTAGGAAAACAGACACAGAGAAACAGCGTGAAGGTTGGAGATGTTCTGAAATGCCAGGATAGAAGGGGATGAAGGTACACAGGTGATAGTAAGGGAGGAGGACAGAGAATGATGAACAGAAACCCAAGTAAAACAAGGGGAGGAGAGAGAGCAAAAAGATCAAGTGAAGGAGAATAGAGAAAGGACAGAGGAGGGCTGGGGGAAAGTGCCAAACAAGCAGTAAGAAAGGATGATCAAAGAGAGGCAAGTTAAGATACTGGTTCAAGAAGAAATGGAAAGAAGAGGGATGGAAGAGACTCATAGGAGAGATGGTAAAATGCAGATTAGACAGGGACAGAGAAATAAGGTAACGAACAGTCACAGGGCAGGACAGAGACAGCACAGGACTGAGAGACCTGGCCAGATCCCAAGGTAGGCAGACTCAAGTCAGAGACAAGCAACCCAGCACACACGCAGGCTTCGTGTGGGGGCCAGCTCCAAGGCCGAGGCAAAACTAGGGACCAGAGCTCCGGAGAGAGAAGTAAGGACAGAGAGAGACTAAGATAACACAGACGGCCGCAGAACTGAGAGGAACCAAGAGGCACCAACAAAGACACCAAGAGGAAGAGAGGGAGAAAAGCAAAGCTTGAGAAAGCAGCAGGTGCAGACAGAAACAGCGCTCAAGGCCACAAGAGAGAGAACCAGTAACAGGAACAAAAACAATCCCAGATTTAAATAAATACACACACATATATATATACATGTATGCATGTGCCTCCGTGTTTGTGTTAGTACACCATGTTATTAGCAATGGATATCACTGAGAAGTAGTAGTATAGGAAATTTTTCTTTTCTTTTCTTTTTTTGAGATGGAGTCTCGCTCTGTTGCCCGGGCTGCAGTGCAGTGGCACGATCTCAGCTCACTGCAACCTCCGTCTCCCGGGTTCGAGCAGTTATCCTGTCTTGAGCTCCTGTGTAGCTGGGATTACAGGCACAGGCCACCATGCCCGGCTAATTTTTGTATTTTTAGTGGAGACGGGGTTTCACCATATTGGTCAGGCTTGTCTCAAACTCCTGACCTCAGGTGATCCATCTGCTCTGGCCCCACAGAGTGCTGGGATTACAAGTGTGAGCCACCGGGCCCAGTC
>NW_012118154.1:788615-798903 GCF_000951035.1 Colobus angolensis palliatus
AAAAAAAAAAAAAAAAGAGAGAGAAATCACTAATGAAACAGGAATTGAAAAAAAAAAAAGAATGGTAAAGTTGGGGCTCAGTGGTGGTCGCCTGAACCCTGAGGGGTCTAGGAGCATGTCATGCTCAAAGGCTACGGGCCCGATACTTGGGGTCAGAGGGCTAGGTACTCACCGTCCAGTGACAGCCAGTCAAGTTGAGTACTAGGCAGAGACAGGAATCGGCGGGCTCGATACTCAAAGAGCACAGAAGCAGAAAGGGGCCCCTCCCGCCCTGCCACCTGCAAAGACACCAGCCCTACCTCATGGGCTGGAGAGGGCAGGATCAGCGAGAAGGGCTCTCTTTGCCTGGCTCCTTCTCTGGCTACCTGGGTCAGCCACAGACAATTAGTCCATAGCCATTTCCCGTACTGTCCTGCTGTGGGCCAAGAGGCCCCTGGCTACAGTGGCCTTGGCACTAACTGGGAAGGGAGTCCATTTGTTTGAGAACTTAATACATACTATGGGCCAGAGAGCCCTTCGATTCTAGACCCTGTAGTTGAAGATATTTGTTATTCAGTAAGAAGGTTTGGAAACTGAGCGTCAAGAGACTAATTATGAACAATTTGATGTTGGAAAATCCTCTTGATCCCTGGATCAGAGTCCAGAAGTTATGAGCTTGTTACTGAGATGGAGGAAAGGGGAGCTCGCTGCTCATAAACCGTGTCCAGTGGCCATAAGGATGGAAGCAGCAGGCCCTGATCCTAAGAGCAGGTGCTGAGACTTTTTCTCCCAGTCCCCAGATTCTCTGGTCTCATCCCCTTTCCATCCACACATGCTGGATGCCGCTGTAGAGACTGGGGGCAAACACACTCACAGACAGCAAAGCTGCCAACCTGTCACTTTGGTGGTCCTTGAGGTCCCCTAGTAAGGCTGATTTTTGAGTGTAGGGTAAGGGCAAGGCTGGTGGCAAAAGGGCAGAGATGAACCTTGGCAATGAAGTCTAGACCAGTGCTGTCCAAAAGAACATTTCTGCAGTGACAAAAATGTTCTATGTCGTCACTATCCAACAGGGTAACAACAGCCACGTGTGGCTACTGGGCACTTGGAATGTGGTCAGTGAGACTGGGGAAGTCCATTTTAAGTATTCTTTAGCTTTAATTAAATAGGCTCATGTGGCTAATGGCTACCATACTGGACACCACAGTTCTAAAAGCCAATGTCCTTCAGTCCCAAGACTGGTTAGAGGACACCCACATGTCTTCTTTCTCCTTCCCCCGGGGGGTGGAGTGAGACACTCTGGCTCTAACTAGGCCAGAAAGCCTGGACGGACATTAGAAATCCCTTTGGTCAATGCCTAACCCTACAGGAGGGGAGGCCAAGGACCTCAGGAAGGATCAGAGTTATCTGACGTCACTGGTTAGCTAAGGAGTAGATTTCTTGGACCAGAACCTAGATCTGACACCTAAGTCCAGGCTCTTCGGCCTGCTGGGAGAGCATGGGGCTCAACCTCAGGACTGCATGAAGTCCTTGTGCTCTCAAAACAATCCATTCCTTCCCAGTGCTTTCTGGAAGCCTGGAGGTCCTGATCTATCCTAACTGCCCACGTCAGTCCCTCCCCCTACAGTTCCCAATCCTCATACCGGGACAGTAGCAGCGTAAGACACCAGGCTGGACAAGTGAGGCTGGTACTGCGATGTGATCAAAGACACAGGAGTAATGCTCGGCGGCCTCGGTCCAAGGACCTGTGATGAGCACCTTGACCCCACCCTGCAGACAGAAGTCAGAGACCATGTGACTGGAGGTGGGCGTTCATCCACTCCCTCATTCATGTATTTAGACCCTTATAGGGTTTGGCAGGTCCTGTGCTAGAGCCTGGGGGTACAGGGATAGACAGGACCCAGTGGGGTGAGGTCAGTTAGTCTATCCCTCCCCAACATTCCTGCTAAGGGGTTGCCTGGTCTCTACCTGAATCTGCCAGCAACTGGGAATTCAGGGCCTCCCCCAAAGCTACCACAGAGCTGTCACCAGAAGGAAGTTCTGTTCTTGGTCTAATTCACCCCCACTGCAGTTCCTCCTTTCCCTCTCAAAGGCAGCAGAAAACAGAACTTCTGCACTGCTGAAGACAGTCTTTCAGCTACTCAAAGTCTGCAATCACATCCCTGATCTTTCTTTTCTTCTCCAGGCTGCACAGCCCCAGTTCCCTACCCCTGAAAACAGTCAGGAAGGGAATGAGGTCCCAGGAGAAAAAAGGTTAAGTTGCTGAGGACTCTGGAAACAGGAAAGCAGCTTCACTCTACGTAAAAAAGAGATTGGCGCCCAGGCGCAGTGGCTCACGCCTGTGATCCCAGCACTTTGGGAGGCCAAGACAGGCGATCACCTGAGGTCAGGCGTTCGAGAGCAGCCTGGCCAACATGGTGAAACCCCGTCTCTACTAAAAATACAAAAATTAGCCAGGCAGGGTGGTGGGCACCTGTAATCCCAGCTACTCAGGAGGCTGAGGCAGGAAAATCATTTGAACCCAGGTGGTGGAGGTTGCAGTAAGCCGAGATCATGCCATTGCACTCCATCCTGGGCGACAGGGTGAGACTCAAAAAGAAAAACACAAAAAGATCTCAAAAAGAAAAAAAAAACACACAAAACAAGACAGGGATTGGGTAGAGAACTAAGAAGCCTCAGAAGCCATGAAAACTGAGGGAAACTAGGTCACAGACCACGGGGTAAGCATTAATACAATTTGTTTTGGGCAGTCAGAAAACAAACGGGAGGGAGAAGGGAGGAGATCAGCCTGAGCCTCACCTCTGGGTAGGACCACTCTGGGGAGAAGTCTGTGATGGTGCTAAGAGCAGGAGAGAGCTGGGGGGTTGGAGCAGGGATGCTTGCAGCTTCCTCACTGATGAGTTCTCCCATAAGGTCTGGGAATGATGAAAGACTGAAGGGCTCCAGTTCGCTGGCCCCAACAGGTCCTCCAAACAAGGCCTCTCCTCTTCCTACCCTGCTTGATGGCTCCAAGGGGGCAGGTGAGGGTGGGGGTGAGGGAGGGGGTGAAGGTATGGGTGGGGCAGCCCCCTGACCCTTGAGCTCCTCCCCACTGTCATCATCTTGGATGAAGAAGCAGTTTCCTCTTCTCCCACCTGCTCCCGACTGTGGGGGGGGACCCCGAGCAGCTGCCTGGGGCTCCAGGGCAGCAGCAGGCTCTAGGGCAGAACAGGGGGTATGAGCGGCCTCTGCCTCGGGGAAGTCTGGGCTTACTCCCTGCCCCCCTCCATATGTCTGGCCCCTCTGGGGGCTGTTGAGAAAACGATCAGGGTCAAAGGCAGGACTGGGAGGAGCTGGTGGGGCAGACGGCTCAGTGCCTACAACCACTGCCAAACTCATGGAAGGCCTAGGATCAGCCTGGGGAGCCAAGTGCCTGGTGGGCGTCAAGCCCCCAGCCCGCTGCTCCAGTCCTGTCAGGAGGAGGATAGCTGTGCCTCCTCTTGAAGAACCCCCTCGAGAAGTGGGTGGGCTAGGTCTGATTTCCAGGGACTCTGCAAAACCCGATGAGGAGGAAGAAGAGGAAGAAGATGGGGAGGTGTGTGCCTTAGGGAGCTCTGGGGGAAGTGGGGCTATCAGTGGAGGAGGCTCTGGGGGGTGAGTGTGGGGGATAGAGGTCAGGGTTAAAGCTCGGGGCTCCACTTTGGGAGAGATGATGCGGTGTTTCGTGCTGCTGCATTTGTGGGTAAGGCTCCCAGAACCTGGAGTGGAGAGGAGTAGGAAGGAGAGAAGGTAAGACACATCATTCCGCACCCTTCTCTACCTTGAAGCCCTCAGAAGTATTTCCTGGGACGTCCCTATAAACCAGAGGTGTAATACTGATTGTAGCCACTGGGAGGCATCAGAAATGTCTGTTCTCTACCCCTACCCTTTATTGCCCCTCCCCCTCTCTGTTTCCCCCCAGAACAAGCAGAACCAGAGGAACACTGCAGAGGAGAACTGAGGGCTTGGGAGAGTAGCTAAAAGCCAAAGGTAAAGGCATAGGAAAAGGAAAAAAGAACAGAACCAAGGGGGTGCCAACCAGGAGGAAGGCTAAGGCTGAGTGTCCTTGGTGGTGCTGAGGGGACAGGGATTGCTGAAAGTAGAAGACAGGAAGGGCAGAGGCTGCCAGGACAGCTGAGTGCGAGGCTGCAGCCAGTGTGCACCCAGATGGGACATCTCTGTTCATCTGGCCCATCTTTCTGGGACATGCAAAAGACTTGCAAATCAGCATGCAAATCCCATCAAGACGGATATCCCCCTGGCTTGCGTAAGAGCAGGGTGGCTAGGTGGGAAGACAGCCAAAAGGTCAGGGAGTAACTTACCAAGTCCCCCACTGCAGAGGCAGGCGTGGGTTCGGGGCGCAGGCTTGGTTGGGTGGGTGTCCAAAATCTGCTGCACCAGCTGTTCTACAGAGAACTCCTCTGTTCCATTCCCACAGCTCCACTTGATGCCATGAACTAGAGAAGTTAGGGGGAAGTGCTGTGGGACCCCCACGAAACAGGCCCCAGAGTACCTTGATGGCTCCTCCAAGCACCTGACACGCTTCAAGACTTCTGGCCAGGTGAACAGAGGCCAGCAGCCTCAAGACTGCTCAGACATGTCGCTTTAGTCCTTTCTCCGTATTCTAATACCTGAGAACACGCCAGGAATCCTAGCACCCTCCCAGCTTGGAGGGAGACGATCAGCCCTCAGGCTTTGGGTCCAGAACCATGGCCCCTCTGGGAGCCCTGTTTCTACTCTCCCCTTGGAGCTCTATCCCCACCCTGCTGCCTTACACATGGGCTTCAGCTGTCCCAACAACTCCTCCCGGGACCACTTCAGCCACTCTCGACGGTCGCTGCTGATGGAACAAAAGATGGGGCTGCAGCCCTTTCCACAGTCCTCCAGGGCTGGGACGTTCAGGTAGTGCACAAGGACGATGTCAGGGTTCTGAGAGCATAAGGGGACACACAGAGCCATGGGGTCCTGAGGTCCAGGGGCTCAGCTTCCTAATCCTCACTTCTTCCTGGGCACCCTCCTAACCTCACCCCCAATTTCTGACTCTCTCCATCCCCAAGCCCCTTTCTCTTCTTCCCAGGCTCCTTTCCTCACTCAGAACTTAGTTATCCTTTCACTTCCTTCTTTCAGACCCTCAAAAAACCAGGAAGAGTGTGGCTCCCTGGGCTCTTCCGTCCTTACCTGGAGCAGCCAGTAGCAGCGCCGATGGAATGTGGGGACGATGGAAGAGTGAACGTAGCAGCCATAGAGACACTGCCAGGAGACAGGCTGGGGTGGGGGGAGGGCTAGTCTGCTCCCCAACTCTTCCTCTGTTCAGTCCCTTTGCAGGAATCCCAATCTTTCCACCAGTTCCTCTTCAACCCTTCCCCCACCCTCGCCCCCACCTAGTCCCCGTCCCTTTTGAAGCCCAGCAGCCCTGAGTCATAGATGAGCAGTGGGGCTGGGGCCTTACAGCGAGGACCAGATTTGAGATATGGGACTATCTAGCAACCAGAGGGCAGAGCAAGAAGGTATCGGAGATGAGGGGCAATGATCTGGGGAAGAGAAACCTGTGCTGAGAGCATCACTGCTGGGATCCCTGAGGGAAACACAAGAGCAGTGAGGGGCCTGGGCATCAGGGTTCTGGAAGGCAGGCATGGCCTACGGCCTGGAGAGTTGAGTCGTGGAGGGAAATGGGAAGTGGAGCGTGGCCAGAGCAATGTCAGCCGACCCAAAGTGAGTGAGAAGGGAAGAGTAACTGGGAGGGGGCTGAGGTGGACAATGCCACCAAGCCCTGGTAGGGCGAGAGTCCAGCTAAGGGTGGAGGAGGGCAGGCTCGGGAAGATGAGCTGAAGGTCTGACTCTCTTACCTCCATGCCCTGGACCTTCAGCTTCATGTGGTCCTCTCGGGTGGTCTTCCCATCCTTCCGCTTCTTCCAGAGGTAGCCGTCCTTCCGGTATTTCACCTTCTTGCGATTGTAGAGGATGATGGAGCCATTCTGAGGCCTGTGAAGGGAAGGGCTGCCCTGGAATTCTGTGAAGAGAACCCAGAACCCCTGCCACTCCCCCACGTTCTCAAACTTTCTCACCTTGTCTTTGGGGCACAAGACAGCCACTCATCATGCTTCTCAAAGGTGATCAGGTAGGATGCAATCTCCTGTAGAAGAGTAGGCACTCAGGTGGGTGTCTCCTTCATGGTCTCAGCCTGGCCTCTTGGTCATCCTGTCAGTGTCTCGCTCTCTGCTGAATTGTGGCAGCTAGTGGAGGATGCTTCTAGGTATCTGGACCCAGCAAGACCCACTGCCCTCCTAAGAACCCCTCTTTTGTCCTAAGACAAAAGTCTAACATTTTATCCTTCCCTTACTCCCACCTGGGGCCTTTATCTTGGGGGCAGGCCCACATTCTTCATCGTCCATTCATCATACTGTGAATTATTTTACCCTCCAAAAATCTCATTTCTGTGCCTCTTGCTTTTTTTTTTTCTTTTGAGATGGAGTTTCACTCGTGTTGCCCAGGCTGGAGTGCAATGGCGCGATCTCAGCTCACTGCAACCTCTGCCTCCCAGGTTCGAGCAGTTCTCCTGCCTCAGCCTCCCAAGTAGCTGGGATTATAGCCATGCGCCACCATACCTGGGTAATTTTGTTGTTTGTTTTGTTTTGTTTTGTTTTGTTTAGAAGAGCCCTGTTTCTACTCTCCCCTTGGAGCTCTATCCCCACCCTGCTGCCTTAGTAGAGATGGGGTTTCTCCACATTGCTCAGGCTGATCTCGAACTTCCAACCTCAGGTGATCCACCCGCCTTGGCCTCCCAAAGTGCTGGGATTACAGATGTGAGCCACCACGCCCAGCCTTTTTTTTTTTTTTTTTTTTGAGGCAGAGTCTCACTCTGTCATCCAGGCTGGAGTGATCTCGGCTCACTGAAACCTCCACCCCCCAGGTTCAAGTGATTCTCCCACCTCAGCCTCCCGAGTAGCTGAGACTACAGGCACTTGCCACCATGTCTGGCTAATTTTTGTTTTTTTAGTAGAAACAGGGGTTTCACCATGTTGGCCAGGCTGATCTCGAACTCGTGACCTCAGGTGATCCGCCTACCTCAGCCTCCCAAAGTGCTGGGATTATAGGCATGAGCCACCATGCTTGGCCTCTGTGCCCCTTCCTAACAAAAAATTTCAGTAGTTTGACACTACCAGGAATTTCAGATTCTTTTATTGATTGATTGATTGATTGATTGAGACAGAGTCTCACTCTGTCGCCCAGGCTGGAGTGCAGTGGCACGATCTCAGCTCACTAAGCTCTGCCTCCTGGGTTCACACCACTCTCCTGCCTCAGCCTCCCGAGTAGCTGGGACTACAGGCACCCGCCACTACGCCTGGCTAATTTTTTGTATTTTTAGTAGAGACGGGGTTTCACCGTGTTAGCCAGGCTGGTCTGGATCGCCTGACCTCATGATCCGCCTGCCTTGGCCTCCCAAAGTGCTGGGATTACAGGCGTGAGCCACTGTGCCTGGCAGGAATTTCAGATTCTTTAGCCTGACTCCAAGGTTCTCCCCAACAAGGGATCAAACTTTCACTGTGCCCACTATTTACCCATATTGCTCCTACAATTCCTGCCAGATGGGTCCATTGATTCCTTCCTGAACATGCTTTAACAGTTACCTCCTGCATGTTAGTGCCCTACAAGGCAGGTACCATGTGCACACCTCTCCGTGTCTGGAAATCCTAGCCATTCCATAAACCAAACCCCTTTTCAGATGCTCCATGAAGCCCTGCTGACCACACCAGCCCTTCCTAAAGGCTCTATAGCACTTACAACAATCACACATACACACATACGCACACCCTTTTACTGACAGTTCTCTTCTGACATCAAATTGATAAATATTAACAACCAACTACATACAAGGCACTAAGAAATATGCAGAATACAGAAGGTGTGTACACAAGGACTGTGCCCCCTCCAGAAGGAGCCAGTATCAGTGGTGGTTAAAAACAAAGGTTCCGGCCAGGCATGGTGGCTCACGCGCGTCATGAGGTCAGGAGATTGAGACCAGCCTGACCAACATGGTGGCACACGCCTGTAATCCCAGCTACTTGGGAGGCTGAGGCAGGTTGCAGTGAGCTGAGATCTCCGCGCCATTGCACTCCATTCTGGGCAACAAGAGTGAGACTCCATCTCAAAAAAAAAAAAAAAAAAGGGCTCTGGACTAAGTTAGATAAACTATGAGGTAAATCAGTTTCCTCATCAATAACATAGGAGCAATAACAGGGCTTGCTCTGTAGCATCCTTAGAGGATTAAACGAGAGAAGGCAGGCCAAGTGTTCGGCACAGTGCCCAGTATGTAAGGAATATTTTATTGGCAGTAGCTTTTGTTTTTACCCAGGGGGCTATGCCATCAAAAAGAGGGCTCCTACAAGAGCCATGTCTTTTTTTTTTTTTTTTTTTGAGACAGAGTCTCGCTCTGTTGCCCAGGCTGGAGTGCAGGGGCGTGATCTCGGCTCACTGCAACCTCCGCCTCCCTGGCTCAAGTGATTGTCCCCGCCTCAGCCTCCCGAGTAGCTGGGAAAACAGGCGCACATCACCACGCCTGGCTGATTTTTTGTAATTATAGTAGAGACGCGTTCCACCATGTTGGCCAAGCTGGTCTTGAACTCCTGACCTCAGGTGATCCACCCGCCTCAGCCTCCCAAAGTGCCGGGATTACAGGCGTGAGCCACCGCGCCTGGCCAAGATCCATGTTCTTTATACCTCTCCTATGATCCCCAAAGAGCTCAGAATGGTGCTCTGCAGTTAAGAGTGTGGAGAGACACAGAAAGACCCCCCACTCACCCTCCTCCAGCCTACTAGGTCTTGCTGGGCCCCATCCCCCAGCCTCCCTAGAAAACCTCATTTGTATTCCACCGTAGCCTCTCTGGAGGCAGCAGCGGGCAGCGAGGAAGACACTCCAGCAGCTTCTTGGGGAGAAAGATCTTCAGGTGGTGGCTGTTTTCTAAAGGGAATTAGAAGGGAGGGTTTAGTGTGCTACCCCGGTGCTATCCCTGTCCAAGGGGAAAGGGCTGAAGGCAATACAGAGCACTGAGGAGAACGGAAACCTCACTAAGGAGAACAAGGAATCCAAGAATTACAGGGCTACTAAGGCATGGGGAGAACGCAAGGCTGTGGCCACATTTGGAACCTGCTTTGTGAACTTACCAGCAACCTCGGTGGTGTCCTTGGTATTCATGGTGAGGGTTCCAGGGGGCAAGGTCACCCCCGGCCTGAGGGGCCGGGGGGAGGGGGAGTCTGTGCTGGGAAGGGAGAGAACAAGGTCATGGCAGAAGCCCCCACATTAATCCAGGATGAGACGTATGAGGTGGGGAGTGAGTATAGAACTGGGTCATAGTATCTGGGGAGGATGAGGAAAGGGAGGGAGGGGCTGACTGTGATGTGACAGTAGAAAGGAGAACCAGACACGGTGCCGGAGTCAATATGAGTGAGGAGACTGGACAGAAAGAGTGAGCAGGAAGAAATGGGTTGGGGTGGGGGAGGGGAGAAGACACGCAGGTCTGGGGCCTCAGAGGCCCTAAAGCTTGAGCTTTTGCACAGACTGGGGCTATGGCTGGGTCAGGTCCTGGGGGTTGGACTCAGGCCATCCGGTCCTTGGAGGATGGTTTGGCGAGACAGCCAGGATCCTGGGGGCAGGGCAGGAGATTCTACCTCCGGTAGAGAGCTAGGCCTTTAGAAGACACGCCCTGAGTTCCTTCTCTATTTGATTTTTCCAAGGGGGAAGGGCAGATCTGATAACTGAGCCTAACCTATTCTCTCCTCCAGGTTGGTTAGGACCTGATAGAATCTAGGCCAGACACCCAGATTCCCACCCTCAGGACCACCCGCCCTCCAGCTGACAGCCCTCTCTACCTCCCTCTCCCCAAACGCCTCTTCCTCCCCTGGCCTCCAGGCCTAGCCTACCCCATCTACCGCTCTGGCTCCAGCCTGAGCCCCCCGCCCTTCTAGGGGAACAGATGGGAGCTGGAGGAGGCTCTCAGCACGGGCTCCGCCAGGTGTCCAGGATGGAGATGGGAGGAGGCCCGTCAGGCTCGACTGTGTGCAGTGAAGCTGGGGTTGGGGTAAGGACTCCGCCCCAGGGCGCAGGTGCGCAGTCCCGGCTAGGCAGCCTGCCAGGGTGCGGAGCGGGAGCGGGTCCTTGGGCTGCACTTGGGCGGCGCCGGATCGGACGCTTGGCACTCTGGGCGGCCCCCCGGCGGAGTGGTGGTCCCAGGAGAACCTTCGAGGTGGGAGGGTCCCGCCCGCATAGAGGGATGTTCTGGAGAAGCCGGGAGCAGAG
>NW_012118154.1:799233-802736 GCF_000951035.1 Colobus angolensis palliatus
TGCGCCCCCTGGCGCGGGGGCGGAGAGGCGGGCGAGAGGCCCTGGCTCTTACCTCCCGGGGTCCCGCGGGTGACGGCGGCAGCGGCCATTCTACCCCACACCGACCCCCCCCCAGCGCCGGCTGACAGCGGCGTCCGACGTCACTGCGCACGGGGCGGGGCTTCCCAATTAAGGAGATGGGGGTCAGGAAGGGAACCTGGGGTCAGCACACGTGGGGTTCTGGGTGGGGCGCTGGGCAGAGGGACTCGGCTTCTGAGGCTCTGAGCCAGACCGAGGGACATACTACTGGGAATTCCCCAAAAGGGCAGCAGCGCTGAGGGGCAGGATTCCAGGGTCCTGGAGGCGGAAGCTCGGCCGGCTGACTCCCAGTCCGAGAGAACGGGGCAGGGGCGGCCGACCAGTGCTGGAACCCGAGGGGCCGGGCGAGGAACACAGGACTGGGAGCAGGACCCTTCTCGCCTCGGACAAGACTCCTTGAATTTGGGGACCCAGCCCGACTTCATTGTAGCTGAGTCCTCGAGAAAGCGAAAGGAGCCCTCCTTCTCCATTGGCCTCTCCATCGCTGCATCCCAAGAAGAAAGACAACTCGGGCTCCACTTGCTTGCTTTTTAATAACAGAGCAGAGAAAACACAAGGCCAGGGGCGGGGCCTGGAGGAAAACAGAACTTGGGGTGCTCCTGTGAGAGCGGTGGGTTGATTTGGGAGCCCAGGGGGGCTGTTAATGCCTAGTTCAGAGGATGGGAAAGGCAGTTGGAGAGGCTAAGGAAGGGGAAACGCCTTCATGTCAGCAATGGGGGTGACTCTAGTGACGGAACTAGTCTTGGGTCCCTGGGGCACCACCAGTATCTCGGCACCGGTGGTTTCTCTTTACTCTTCAGACGCTGCCAACTCCATCCCCCAGGGATTGTGAAGGGGGTTCCTCCTGGCTGTGACAGTGCTGAAGGAGGCCAGAGAGTGCAGCGGCCTGGAGGCACAAGCCACCTCCTGACCCAGGGGACTCCAGGGAGACCAAAGCAGCTGTAAAGATGAGAGAAATTGAAAAAGAGAATGGAAAAGTAGATCTTTTTTCCAGATTTCCTAGTACCCAAGCTTAGGTACCTCAAAGTCTCTGGCTCTCAGCTACATTATTTTTGTTCCTCTCAAATCCAGTTCTCCAACCTAGCTCTCAGCTTCTACTGCATCTCCATGCAAGACCAGAAACCCACGTCACTCCCTCTCACTCCACCCAGTTCCACTCCAACAATACCTGGGCCCTGCCAGGAGTGAGAAAACTGTTCTCTTCTTGTGGATAGGTTGCCCTCTCCTCTTCCAGATCAGGGTATTCATTAGTGCTAGGAAATCCACAGCCCTCTTCGCCAAGCACCACTGGCTCAGATGCAGCCCCAGAGCTGCCCCACTGGGCCTTCTTCAGTCTGTGGAGACTTTAGGCTGAGGAGAGAAGTACCTGGAGGCCAGGCTTCCTGTCTCTCCATTCTTCACCTTTCTGTTCTGAAATACTTCCTGCTGGGACTCCAGGGAGTTGTCATTTCACCTCTAACTCTCCACTCCCAATTTTCTGCTCCCCTCAGACTGAAGCATGTTGTCTAGGAACCCAGAGGTGACCCCAGCCTCCCCACTGTCCTTCAGTTCTATGGTTTGCTTTCCTGTCTTCAGTGATCCAGTTTCTACTCCTTCCAGCTCATGTGGCTCATCCTCCTTACCGCAATTCCCTCCTTCTTTTCATATTACAGAAATCTGTTTCAATCACACCAAAGCCCACAGCTTCCTCCCAAGCAGTCTCCCCTCAAAGCTCCCCTCAAACCTCCCCTCAAAGCTCTCAACCCCTTCCTTAGCTCAAACTGTTCTGCCCCCAAATCCTGCATGACTGCCAGAGCCTAGATGTCTCCCTTCCTTACTCATTGATGATGCTCTGACGTCTTCTTAGGTCCTCCAGGTGGTAAGTGACAGCCCTCACCCGGGCGGGGACCCCCCCAAGCCCCTGCTGCTGCATTCTTTCTAAACATGGCCTCCTCTTCTTTCTTCTCCAAAGCATTTCAGGAGGTGGGAGCTGCTCAGGAGGATACAGACCAAGCTGGGAGCAACCAGTGGCTCTCTGTGCCAGAGAATGGGGAAAAAGAGCTAGAAAAAAGAACTGGCTCTCTCAAGGGAGCTTGGATTGAACTAGGTAGGGAGTCCGGGGTCTTGGGAAGACCTCTGTGATATCTCGAAAACATGATGACTGATTCATAGAAAGGAAGTGCACTGGTTGGGGAATACCATAGGGAAGCAGTAATGAGGAGAGCTTGGGACAGGATAGCAGTGGGTGCAATTTTAACAGAGAAGTGTTGAAGGCAGAGGGTCTGTCTTACCAGCATGGGTGGAATGTGCTGCTCCTCCAGCCAAGTGAGGCTGTGAAGAACAAAAAGGGGGCTGTAAGTGCAGAGGGGAAACATCCATCCATACTGCTTATTTAATAATCTCTCCCAACCTCGTTTCTATCATTAGGAGCTACAACGTCCACCAGCCAGTGGGAAATTAACCCCAGACTAGGGCCTATTGCTATATGGGTTTATGGTAGTTTAATCCAGTTAAGACCACATCCAGTTGGTATCCATTTTCTCCTCTACTCACCTGGGCCTTTGACTAAGGTTCTTCCAGAAGACATCTCCATAACGCTGGGGCATGAGTCTGAGGCTCTGGGAAGGCAACCTTGGTGGTGGAGATCGGCTGACCACCCTGGAACACCTGAGGGGAGGACAAGGTAGGCTCAGGTCTGGCTCTTCCCTTACAGCAATCTACTCACCCGAAGGATTCAAGGGCCATCTTTCCATGGGACTATAAAGCTGCCCAGCTTCCCTCAGGCCATGTCCTCTCTTAACCACTTTAGCTGAAGAAGGTGGTAAGGCCTCTGCCTTGAAAGGAAATTGAAGCTGGGTTGAGGGTGGAGATTGGCTATGGTTTGACCCTCAGATCTCACTGAGTCTAAGCTCTATACGGGGGATATCCAATCTTTTGGCTTCCTGGGCCACATTGGAAGAAGAAAAATTGTCTTGGGCCACACATAAAGTACACTAACACTGGCGGGGTGTGATGGCTAACGCCTGTAATCCCAGCACTTTAGGAGGCCAATGTGAGTCGATCACTTGAGGTCTGAAGTCCAAGATCAGCTTGGCCAACATGTTGAAACCCTGTCTCTACTAAAATTACAAAAAATTAGCCAGGCATGGTGGCAGGCACCTGTAATCTCAGCTACTTGGGAGGCTGAGGCAGGAGAATCCTGCCAGAGGGTGGAGGTTGCAGTGAGCCAAGATTGCGCCATTGTACTCCAGCCTGGGGAACAAGAGAGAAACTCCGTCTCAAAAAAGAAAAAAAGGCCAGGCGCGGTGGCTCACGCCTGTAATCCCAGCACTTTGGGAGGCCAAGGCGGGCGGATCACAAGGTCAGGAGATCGAGACCACGGTGAAACCCTGTCTCTATTAAAAAATACAAAAAATTAGCTGGGTGCAGTGGCAGGTGCCTGTAGT
>NW_012118154.1:803501-804176 GCF_000951035.1 Colobus angolensis palliatus
AAGTGCTGGGATTACAGGCTTGAGCCACCGCGCCCGGCCGTGTTTTATGTTTTAAATAGTACCCATCATTAGCTGAAATTTTATTTGTTTACACATTCTAGAATGTGTTCCCCTCTCTAGAATGTAAGCTCTACAAGAGCAGGACCTCTATCCTGCTAATTGCTGAATCCCCAGTGCCTAATACAGTCCCTGGAACACTGTAGTGTTCAAACTATTTGTTGAATAAATTAATGAATCATCAATCCCCTGAGACCAGGCATTGCATTTCCTGTTTTTTATTTCCTAATCCTCTTAGGGAAGGACCCAGGCATGCAATATTCCCTCCATCCCCTCCCCATGCTCCCTACCCAGTGGGAGGACTCACTTGGCAAAGGGGATGAGGTTGCCTCCATCATCCTGCACCTGCATGACTGGACTGGGCTGGGTAGCTAGTTTCCTTTTTGGTGCTGGGAGGATAATGGAAAAGAAGTCATTCATTCCAGCTGGGCGTGGTGGCTCACGCCTGTAATCCCAGCACTTTGGGAGGCCAAGGCAGGCGGATCATGAGGTCAGGAGTTCGAGACCAGCCCGGCCAATATGGTGAAACCCTATCTCTACTAAAAATACAAAAATTAGTAGGGCGTGGTGGCGTGCGTCTGTAGTCCCAGCTACCCACAAGGCTGAGGCAGAAGAATC
>NW_012118154.1:804386-807081 GCF_000951035.1 Colobus angolensis palliatus
AAATTGCACCAGTGCACTCCAGCCTGGCAACAGAGCAAGACTCTGTCTCAAAAAAAAAAAAAAAAAAAGAAAAAGATACTTGTAGTGCTGGACTATTAATTGAACATTAGGTTGAAGACAGTGAGCACAGGAAAAGTGAATATGGTAAAAAGATAAAGGAGAAAGCAAATCTTCTGAAGCTAAATGTGCAAAATAAGTGAAATTTACAGAAGTGCACTCCAGCCTGGCAACAGAGCAAGACTCTGTCTTCAAAAAAAAAAAAAAAAGAAAAAGATACTTGTAGTGCTGGACTATTAATTGAACATTAGGTTGAAGACAGTGAGCACAGGAAAAGTGGATATGGTAAAAAGATAAAGGAGAAAGCAAATCTTCTGAAGCTAAATGTGCAAAATAAGTGAAATTTACAGATGGCAGTTAAGTGACAACTGGCAAAAAAAAAAAAGAAAGTGACAACTGGCAATATGGAACAATGAAATTGAAAAATGACAGTGGAGATTGGATGGGGCGGAGGCATTTGGGGGTAAGGGAAGTGACAGAATTGAGGGTTCTCAATGAATCAACTATGAGTGGTTAGTGAAAGTTAAGTGTGTGGACTGGGCGCTGTGGCTCACACCTGTAATCCCAGCACTTTGAGGGGCCGGGGCGTGAGAATTGCCTGACCTTAGGAGTTGGAGACCAGCCTGGGCAACACAGAGAGACATCATCTCTATTTTTAAAAAAAAGTTGGCCGGGTGTGGTGGCTCATGCCTGTAATCCCAGCACTCTGGGAGGCCGAGGCGGGTGGATCACCTGAGGTCGGGAGTTCGAGACCAGTCTGACCAACATGGAGAAACCCTGTCTACTAAAAAATACAAAAATTAGCTGGGTGGTGGCAGGTGCCTGTAATTCCAGCTACTCAGGAGGCTGAGGCAGTAGAATTGCTTGAACCGGGGAGGCAGAGGTTGCGGTGAGTTGAAATCATGCCATTGCACTCGCACTCCAGCCTGGGCAACAAGAGTGAAACTCTGTCTCAAAAATAAATAAATTTTAAAAAGTTAAGTGTGGACATAATGGTCAACTGGTGACAGGGAAGGAGGGGGCAGTTGGGAATGCCTGTGGATAGGAAGGTGAGCAGGGAGGTCAGTTGCATATAGCTAAAATTAGGGACGGCCAAAGATGACCTGAAGGCCAGTTGGGGTGGGGAGAAAGGGCAGTTAAGGCTGGGGACAGTGGCTCAGGCTTGTAATCCCAGCAATTTGGGAGGTGGAAGTGGGTGGATCACTTGCGCCCAGGAGTTTGAGACCAGCCTGGGCAACATGGCAAAACCCCCTCTCTACAAAAATACAAAAAAATTTAGCCAAGTGTGGTGGTGTGCACTTGTACCTGGGAGGCTGAGATGGGAGTACCATCTGAGCCCCAGGAGGTCAAGGCTGCAGTGAGGTGAGATCACACCACTGCACTCCAGCCTGGGCGTCAGAGTGAGACCCTGTTTCTAAGAAGAAAAAAAAAAAAGCCAGGCACGGTGGCTCAAGACTGTAATCCCAGCACTTTGGGAGGCCAAGGTGGGCGGATCACTTGAGGTCAGGAGTTCGAGACCAGCCTGACTAACACAGTGAAACCCTGTCTCTACTAAAATTACAAAAATTAGCTGGGTGTGGTGGTGTGCACCTGTAATCCCAGCTACTTGGGAGGCTGAGGCAGGAGAAGTGCTTGAACCCAGGAGGCGGAGGTTGCCATGAGCCGAGGTCGCACCACTGAACTCCAGCCTGGGCGACAAAGCAAGACTCCGTCTCAAAAAACAAACAAACAAACAAAAAGACTAGAAAAGTTAGGAGAGAGTGCCTGCAGGCTCCTGAAGGACAGAAGCAGCCAGCTAGAACTGAACTGTAGAGGTGAACTAGCATTTATCCAAGGGAACTAGGGATGGGCTGAGAAAGCAGGTGAGGTCACAGGCGGAGGTCAAAGGTTGGAGTTGAGCTGAAAGGGCCTAAAGTGGGGTGTAAAGGGGATGTCCTGACTCGGAGGGGGGTCAGCAGAACGCGGGAGGGGGGCGGTCAGCGGGAGCTGCGGGGCATTCCGGCCACAGATAAGTGGGGCCCAAGCGGGTGACCTAGATCCAAGGGCAGGAGAGAGCTGAAGGAAGCCAGGAAGGATCCTCCACAGTTGACTTCGGGGTAGCCACGGCCCGGGCCGGCAAGGGAGGATGAGGACCCGAGAGTCAGGCTGGGGCTGAGGGGCTGCCTGGAGCCTGGAGCCCCGCTGGAGGGAAGCGCCGGGCCGGAGGGGGCGGCGGGCGCCTGAAAGGGCGACCGGGACCCTCGACAGGTGGACCGGGCGTGGCCGGACCTTCCGGGCAGCCCAGCCTGGGGGCTGCGACGACTGGGGGCTGCGTCCCCCGAGAGGGGCCCGAGGTGGTGGGCCCAGGCTGAGCGGCAGGCTGGGGCCTGAGGGGAGCCCCGGGTCTGAGGGGGCAGCTCCGGCCTTAGGCGGCACTCGGGCCTGAGGAGATTGTTTGGGCCTGAGGCGGCGTCCCGGGCGGCCGAACTTGAGGGCCAGGCGGGGACAGAGCGCCCAAGTAGCCGCGCCACGGCCGGCCGCACTTGGCCCCAGCACCTGAAGCAGCTGCGCGGCGAATTCTAGAACTCGGCGGGGCGGGGAGGAGAGAGACGGCGATTCGAGCCGCGGGAGGAGCCGGCGGGCGGTGCTCGCCTGAGGG
>NW_012118154.1:807631-812913 GCF_000951035.1 Colobus angolensis palliatus
CCCGGGGACCCGGCGAGGGGCGGGGGCAGCTTCGAACCGGCCCCAGATCCTTCCCGCTGCCGCCTCACGCTTCCCGGAAAGCTTGTCTCTCTCCGCCGAGCCGCTCCGGGAGCCCCGCCGCGCCGAGGTGAGGGCTGGGGAAGGGGGAGGGAAGGGACGCCCGCGGAGGAATGTGCCGGGTTGGGGGGCGGGGAGCCGGGGTCCGGCGGCGCGATCTAGGCTCGAGAGCCGGGATCATGTGCTGTTTGTTCCGCGGAGGCGCAGAGAGGTGCCAGGCCCGGGCGGCCGCCGGCTGGCTAGACAGGAGGACCGGTCCGCATGGCCGCCCAGAGAGGCCGGGCGGGGACCTGTGTGAGAACTGCCGGGTGGGCAAGGTGCAGGTGGCCCAAGACTCCCTTTCGGGCCGGTCGGCCCCACCCCAGCCGCCCAGTATCCTCCTTGTACCCCACGGCTCCTTCACAGCTGCACCGGCTGAGCCCTGTCCCTACCTCTGTTCCCTTACCCTGCTGGCCCCCAGCCATGCCACCCCATTCCCTGTCCCATTAGCTGCAGCAACAGCGTCACCATCGCTTGTCCCCACCAGTGTCCTTCCCTCCCCTGGTCAGGGTCTGGGGGGTCAGGGCTGTTCTTCCTGAGCCAGCTTCTGTGATTCCAGCTACTCCCTTCCTGTCCTGGGACAGACCAGTCCCTCACCCTCCCATGCTCTGCCCAGGAAGGCTGGTGAGGGGAGGCCCAGTGTGACAGGAGTTTGGGGCCCACTGGGGTCACAGGAGGGGGTTCAGCATCCCTTATTTCTCTTCGTGGTTCTCCTCCCTGTTGTCCATGGGCGTGGGCTGCTCAGCCTCTCCTCCCAGGGTGTGGGCACCCGATCACCCACATTCCTGGGCTCCAGCCTGGCACCTTCCCCAGGGCAGTGGACGCCATAGCACTAGCCCCAGGCTGGGGCTGGCACTGGCCAGCCGGCTTCTTTTTCCTTTTCTTTCTCCCTTTCAGGGAGGCCCCAGGGACCCTCTACCCTCAAACACAGGTATTTCTGGGCACCCCAAGGGTGGAGCTCTGAGGATTGGTCTGATGGCTACAGGATGACCCCACCCTCCCCTGCCCATTGTCCTGGATCCTGAGGAGGAAGTGCTGGGGGCTGGGCAAGGGGCTTAAAGCCCACACAGCTGGCCCTGTGGATCCCAGTCCTGGGCCCTACCTACAGTCCTTGGACTTTGCCCATCCGCACTACCGGCTTGGCGTGTGGAGGTTGTGGGCCTTAGGTGGGAACTGGATTCTCCCTTGCCGACCCTGTGGGGAATTTTAGGACAGGTTTGGCATTTGCAGTTTCCTTTCTGATCTCTCTTCTGCTCTCCCAGTTTGTGCTTTGGCCCCGGAGTTCCTGCCTCTTTAACAGCTTGTGTTTGCTGTGCTGTGTCTCTTTCTCCTTTCCTCTCCCATTCTTTCCTTCATAGCATGACCTCAGGCTTGCCTTTTGTCTTATTTCTCTCATTTTCTTGGTGTCTGCGACTCTCTACCCCTCCTCTCCCTCTTCCCGCCACCCTCACGTCTCTGCCCGTGTGCCCCTCTCTCTGAATTGCCCTCTGTCCAGCCTCTTTCTCTCTCTCTCCTCTATCTGAACATTCAGTACACTTGCGAGTGACGAGGAATAAAAATATCACCGTCCTTGCCCTTGGATTCACATTGCATGCCGCCACTCCAGAGGGGCAGCTGTCCATACTTTTCCTACTCTTCCCCCCTAACCTTGGCCCTCCAACCTGGGAACCCCAGACAGGTCTCTGGAGCCACAGGTGCCTCCTAACAACTCTTCCCCCACAACCAGGGTGTCTCCCAGAGCCCCAGCTGGTGTGGCCAGGTCCCAGTAGTAGGATGGGGCTCCCCCTACGAGGGCCAGTGGCAGCGAGAACTGATACATCCCCCCTGGTCTGGGGCCAGGACGCCAGGTAACTCTGGGGGAGGCCGCCCAGCTTCCTGCAAGGTGGAATGTGGCTGGGGAGAGAGGCAGAAATACCTTTGGGAGTCTCTCAAGACAGTGACGTTTGGGAGGAAAGCCAGGGGAATCAGAGCTGGGTCCTTGAGAGCCTGGCTGGCTCTGGGGGAGATGTGAAGAGACTGGTTCTGGGAAGAAGCTGGGAGGCAATGTCTGGGTCCCCCCAGTGGCTCTGACCCCACCACTCCTTTCTCTGTCCTCCAGCTGAGGAGGGCAGGAGTGTCTGAAGCCATGGCTGGTGCCTCGGTGAAAGTGGCAGTGAGGGTTCGGCCCTTTAACGCCCGTGAGACCAGCCAGGATGCCAAGTGTGTGGTCAGCATGCAGGGCAACACCACCTGTGAGTGAGTCCCCGGGGCCTGGCTGGGCACAGACAGGGAAGGTCGGGCCCACCACACAGGCCAGTCCCAGTGGGCCAAACTAAGAGGAGGTCTGTGCCGGGCACAGAGCAGGTGCTAATCGTAAGGGCGGGGGCTGGGGCAGGCTGGCCTTTCCCGTGTTCCCAGTCTCTGGGAGGGGGAATGTTGGCCTGGAGCCCTCCATTGCCCAATCCAGGGAGGCAGCTCAGTGGGGGCGGGTCCTAGGAAGCCAAAATTAGCTTTGGTGGCTGGAGGGGGTGGGGAATATTAAAGGGGAGAGATGAGTCAGGGCAGTGGTGAGGAGTGGGATGCTTGGATTTCAGGGGCTGGTGGGGGTATGGGCAGGGGCTGGGAGTACCTGACCTTGACTTTCCTTCCTTTACCCTCTCCTGCCCCTCAGCCATCACCAATCCTAAACAGAGCAAGGATACCCCCAAAAGCTTCACCTTTGACTACTCCTACTGGTCACACACTTCGGTGGGTTGTTGGGCTGGGGGAAGAGCAGGGCAGTGAGAGACAGTGGATTTAGGTCCTTGGGAGGGGACATGTTGAGAAATAGGACCCCCAGGGGATTATTCAGGCTGAATTGGGAGGATGATCCTGGATGGGGGTGGTAGGACCTTTAGGCTGTGATTGAGGCCAGGACAGGAAGGCAGAATCCCTTGGGTTAATTAGGACTAGCAGGGGCTGGATAGGGTCCTCGGGGTGATTAGGACAATGATGAGGGTGGGAGGGCACACAGGACCTTTGGAGAATCATCAGTGATGGAAGCAAGAGGCTTGGGACAGACACAGAAGATACAGACATCCAGGGTTCCTTCTGTTTTTCTCTGCCCCCGCTTTGTCCTAGGCGGAGGACCCCCAGTTTGCATCTCAGCAGCAAGTGTATCGGGACATTGGAGAAGAGATGCTGCTCCACGCCTTTGAAGGCTACAACGTGTGCATCTTTGCCTATGGGCAGACCGGGGCTGGGAAATCCTATACCATGATGGGGCGGCAGGAGCCAGGACAGCAGGGCATCGTGCCCCAGGTACACCTAGGACCTGGTGGGGCAGCCAGGGCAGGAACATCTTTAGCTGCCCCTTGAGGAAGGAAGGACTGGGGTCTGAGGATTGTGGAACAGAGACCTGGCTCTGAGGCCACTGGTGATGGGAGATAGAGGTTGACTGCAAGCTGGACAGGCCTTTGGGGTGGGAGGGTCTTTGCCCCTATTGGAGGCAACGAGCCTCATTGAGAAGAGCAAGGTTTTGGCATCAGTGAGTCTTGGGTTTGAGCACCAATGTTACCACTTACTACTGTTTTACTTAGTTTCATAATAATTTGTGAGGATGGTTCTCCTGCGGGCTTGTGTACCATCGCAGAGTGTTAACTGTGGAAACGCCAATTGCGATAACAGAGTTGACCATAATTGTCCCTGGCTGTCCAGCATAGCAACCTGGCACACAGGCTTGGGAGTCAGGATGCCTGGGGTTTGCGCCCTGGCTGGCTGAACGCTAGCCTGTGTTCTTGGGCAAGTGGGAACCTCTCTGAGGTTGTTTTCCCATCTGTGAAATGGGAATAACCCCTCCCTCAGGGCTGTGGCAAGGGTTAAATGGGGTCACTTGGGACTGGGCCTGGCCTGTGGCTGGATACTTCAGGTGTGCCCTAAACTAGGAGCTTCTCTGTATTTCCCTGTGTCCCCCTCCAGCTCTGTGAGGACCTCTTCTCTCGCGTTAGTGAGAACCAGAGTGCTCAGCTGTCCTACTCTGTGGAGGTAAGCCCGGGTCCTGGTAGCGGAGCTGAGAGCGGTCCAGACTGCTGAGGGCCATCACTGAAATCAGACAGCCTGGGATCTAATCCTGGCTCCGCTGGTTATAAACGGTGACTTTGGGGCAGTGATTCTGTCCTTCAGCTTCGTATGTTTGTCTGGGAGATGCTAATGATCGGACGCACCTCCTGGCTTTTGACAGGTCGCTGAGCTAGCATCTGCAGAATGCTTCACACTGTGTATTAGCTGCAGTCACCTGGATCACGTCCAGTAGAGTCAGATTAAGTTTCGTTGTCATTGTTGTTGCTAGTTTTGTTACTTCTCATTTGCTTCTCCCACTCAGGTGAGCTATATGGAGATCTACTGTGAGCGGGTACGAGACCTCTTGAACCCCAAGAGTCGAGGTTCTCTGTGGCCCCAGGAGCACCACATCCTGGGCTTCTGCATGCAGGCCCTGTCCAAATTGGCTGGGACCTCCTACGCAGACATTGCTGACCTCATGGACTGTGGAAATAAAGCACGGTGAGGCAGGCTGATGGAGCAGAGGGCAAGGGGGCCAGGGTTGGAAAGGTGAGAGGCAAGATCCAGTGACTGCTTCCTTTGCCCCCAAGGACTGTGGCTGCCACCAACATGAATGAGACCAGCAGCCGATCCCATGCCGTCTTTACCATCGTCTTCACACAGCGCTGCCATGACCAGCTCACTGGGCTGGACTCGGAGAAGGTGAGACTGCCCCCAGCCCTGCACTGGACGCAACCTCCCCTGGCAACAGGGACAGTGACATGGTAGAAGGTCTTGGGCCCTCCTTGCCCATGCTGGGTTGAGTGCCTCCTCAGGCCTTCCATGACCCTGCCCCGCCCCTACCCCGTTTTCCCATCAGATCAATCTGTCCCTCTCTACTGTTTGCTTGTCTTTTTTTTTAAGGGTCTTGCTCTGTCGCCCAGGTTGGAGTGCAGTGGTGCTGTGGTGCGATCTCGGCTCACTGCACCCTCCACCTCCCGGGTTCAAGCGATTCTCCTGCCTCAGCCTCCCGAGTACCTGGGATTACAGGCATGTGCCACCAGGCCTGGCTAATTTTTTTGTATTTTTAGTAGAGACGAGGTTTCGCCGTGTTGGCCAGGCTGGTCTTGAACTCCTGACCTCAGGTGATCCCCCCGCCTCAACCTCCCAAAGTGCTGGGATTACAGATG
>NW_012118154.1:812963-819681 GCF_000951035.1 Colobus angolensis palliatus
GCCATTCTCCTGCCTCAGCCTCCCGAGTACCTGGGATTACAGGCATGTGCCACCAGGCCTGGCTAATTTTTTTGTATTTTTAGTAGAGACGAGGTTTCGCCGTGTTGGCCAGGCTGGTCTTGAACTCCTGACCTCAGGTGATCCACCCGCCTCAACCTCCCAAAGTGCTGGGATTACAGATGTGAGCCACCGCACCCGGCTGTTCTTACAAGACCCAGGACAGGGCTTGGATCCCCTGTGTGTCCCTTGTCCGTGCCTGCGGTGGGCCTGTAGCTATTTGTAATTGAGTGAGTAACCACCGTCTCACTGCTGTCATGTATTCTGTTTCCCCTGGCCTCCTCCCTCGCCTCCTCCTGGCTCTCTCTAGCCCTTGCCAGCTGCCCACATTCCTGCTGGGTGCTTCCCTGATTTGCCTGCCCCATCCCCCACCTGCACCTTATCTCCTGCCTGTTTCCTCTGACCCCAGGTCAGTAAGATCAGTTTGGTGGACCTTGCTGGGAGTGAGCGAGCCGACTCCTCAGGGGCCCGGGGCATGCGCCTGAAGGTGAGGGGCTTTAGAGGGTGGTTTGTGGAGCAGTGTTTTGGGCTGTGTGTGGAGGTCTTCGTTCGGAACATGAGACTCTCACTGGGGAGGTGGGAAGGGGAAATGGATCAGATTGGGAGAGGAGGGTCTCATCCCCACATTCCTTATCCTTTTCCAGGAGGGCGCCAACATTAATAAGTCGCTGACTACTCTAGGGAAGGTGATCTCGGCCCTTGCAGATATGCAGTCATAGAAGCAGAAGTCGGATTTTATCCCCTACAGGGACTCTGTGCTCACCTGGCTGCTCAAGGAAAATTTGGGTGAGGGCCTCTTCCTCTCTCTCTGCTGACCCTGACACATCCCACAAACTCCTCTCATACGTCTGACAAATCCCCTTGCGATGCCAAGAATCCCAGATCCCATTGTCTCACTTCTCCCCCTGACCCTTCAAAGGGAACATCCTTCAAAGATTTCCTGATGCTGAGAACAAGGCCATACCCTCCCGCCAAGCCAAGGGCCTCACTGACCTGGCTACTCATGACCCCTCCCTGATCCCCAATCCCTGATCTCACACCCACTGCTGCGCTGCTGACTTCATCCCCCTTCCATGGTTCTGTGACTGTCCTGTAGATGTATCTCCCTGACCTCATTCCCTCCCACAACCACGTCATGGTTAGTTCCACCCCACTGGATTCCCCTACCTCAGACCGTGACCCTATAAGACCCCCGCCTGGACAGTGGGCCCCAGCCCCGTGACCCAGTCTGACTTTTCTCAGCCCCTACCTCAGCTAAAGCTTTTCCCTGCACTCCATTCACAGGTGGGAACTCACGCACAGCAATGATTGCAGCCCTGAGCCCTGCTGACATCAATTACGAGGAGACTCTCAGCACCCTCAGGTGTGGCTTCTGGCTCTAGCAGGGATGGGGCAGCATAGGAAAAGTGCCAGGAGTTCAGCAAGCTGCTCAGGACCCTGCTCGTGAGACGAGACAGGGGAGATGCTCGAGCCCTGCCACAATATCTTGAGACCTGGGAGAGAGGGAAGGAGAAACAGCAGACCAAGGGTCCCATGCACCCAGGCCTCACCGACCCTTCTCTTCTGTCACCCAGGTATGCTGACCGCACCAAGCAAATCCGCTGCAATGCCATCATCAACGAGGACCCTAATGCCCGGCTGATCAGAGAGCTGCAGGAGGAAGTAGCCCGGCTGCGGGAACTACTGATGGCTCAGGGACTGTCAGCCTCTGCTCTGGAAGGTCGAGTTTCCAGGGAGGGGCAGCTCAGGGATGCCCCTTGGCCCACCCCATCCCTCCTCCCTTGCCTTTGCCCAGTCCTGGAGCCAGGGAGGGACCACGCACGATGAAACCCTCCATGTGCTCAGTGACGTGGACACAGATGTGGAGAGGGCACGTATGTCTTCAGATGTTACAGGGAGGGACTGATACTCTTGGGGAGAGTCAGGATCCAGAGGGGCCTGTCAGGCTCCTGGAACTAATGACCGTTATAGGAAAAAATGGCAATCTGGACTTAGAGGTCAAACGGTACATTGTTGAGAAAAGGCTAGGCTACTGTAACTTTCTTGACAGAAGTTCTTGTAAAACACCAGAGTCCAAGTGGACCATAGCTTAACAGTTCGCAGTGGAGAGCTTTCTGGCGTGTCGTTCTCAGCCTCGCTGATGGAAACAGCGTCCAAGTCAGAGGATGTGTAATCCATGTTGACTGGGTCAGGAATGGGCCCTGCATTCAGTCTGGAGATCATCGCACTGAAGATGGTTAGGGTGCTGAGGGCACAGTGCGGAGAATATGAGTGTTCTTGGGAAGAGAAGGAGAGGGTAACTAGGATGTTTGCCTTCCAACATTTGAGGGATTGTCTTGCAGAAGAGAAAGCAGTAAGACCTTTTTATCCCAGAGGGCAGAACTAGAAACACCAGCACACATGACGTGGGGCCAGTTTCAGCTCCACACAGCTAAGAATTTCTTTTTAATTAATTAATTTATTTTTTGAGACGGAGTCTTGCTCTGTCGCCAGGCTGGAATGCAGTGGCTCGATCTTGGCTCGCTTCAACCTCCGCCTCCTGGGTTCAAGTGATTCTCCTGCCTCAGCCTCCTTACAGGCGCCTACCACCACACCTGGCTAATTTTTGTGTTTTTAGTAGAGATGGGGGTTTTGGCCTGGCATGGTGGCTCATGACTGTAATCCCAGCATTTGGGGAGGCCAGATCAGGCAGATCACCTGAGGTCAGGAGTTCGTGACCAGTCTGACCAAATGTGAAACCCCGTCTGTAATGCAGTGGTGTGGTCCCGGCTCACTGCAACCTCCGCTTCCTGGGTTTAAGTGATTCTCCTCCCTCAGCCTCCCAAATAGCTGGAATTACAGGTGCCCGTCACCACACCAGACTAATTTTTGTATTTTAGTAGAGATGGGGTTTCACCATGTTGGCCAGGCTGGTCTCGAACTCCTGACCTCAGGTGATCCACCCACCTCAGCCTCCCAAAGTGCTGGGATTACAAGTGTGAGCCACCACACCTGGCCCCACCTAAAAATTTTCTGATGGTGCAAGTTATGTAATAGTGGAAAGGACTGGCCGCCTTCTTCAGTAACAAGCTCTCCCCGCTGGAGTTCATGCAGAGAGACTGGGTGCCCGTTTGTCATGGCTGCAGTAGGAGAGCTCCCTGCCTGGTAGGAGGCTGACCAGCGGTCTTCCGTAGTCCTTACAGAATGGGCTTCTGTGAAGCTCTTGGTCTCCTGGATGTCTCTCATCAGCTCCTTCTTTCCTTAGCCTCATTCTTTTTCCCCTGTCTCCCTCCCAGGCCTGAAGGCGGAGGAAGGGAGTGTCGGAAGCGCCCTGCCAGCTGTGTCATCTCCCCCGGCTCCAGTTTCACCCTCATCACCTACCACACATAATGGGGAGCTGGAGCCATGATTATCCCCCAGCACAGAGCCCCAGACTGGGCCTGAGGAAGCCATGGAGAGGCTACAGGTGGGAAGATGGAACTGGCAAGGGCTGGGGGTCTGGGCGTTCCTGGGAGTTTACTTCTCCAAAGTCAAGCTTGAGAAAGAAGGAATTCTAGGAGTAGCATGGCCACAGGGTAGATTGTCCCTACCCTGGGTCTGCTTGTCCCAGACCATCCTGAAACCTACCCACCCTTACACTCCCAGGAGACAGAGAAGATAATAGCTGAGCTGAACGAGACGTGGGAGGAGAAACTACGCAAGACAGAAGCCTTGAGGATGGAGAGGTGTGAGGGCTGACTGCTGGGGTCCTGGGAGGAGTTGGAGGCCGCGAGGGAGATCAGGTCCCACAGGGAAGGAGGTCACGGGCAGTGAAGGTAAGACTGACATTTGCCTCTCCTCTGCCCACAGAGAAGCATTGCTGGCTGAGATGGGGGTGGCCGTCCGGGAGGATGGGGGAACTGTGGGCGTCTTCTCTCCAAAGAAGGTGAGTGAGGAATCGGGCGAGGAGGCCCGGAGAGCCTCTAGATGCTTAGAAAAGAGGCAGCAGGTCCAGGGTAGTGAATGCTGTCCCTGATCGCTCCCTTCGAGGTCCCTGGCTTGTCCCTCCATCATTTCTGCCCCCACCCTGCCACCTCCTCTCTGTGTTGTCTAGTCATCCCTGCCTTTTCCCTCCAGCCACTTGACAGTCAGCCTCAGGAGAGGGAGAGGACCTGGGAAATCGGAGGTTGGTTGGGATAGAGACTGAGGCACTGTGCATGCTTTTGTATCATTTGAGTTTTGTATTCTGTGCATGCTTAAAAAGATAAGGAATCTATTTTCTTTTTTATTTATTTATTTATTTTTTTTGAGACAGAGTCTCGCTCTGTCGCCCGGGCTGGAGTGCAGTGGCCGGATCTCAGTTCACTGCAAGCTCCGCCTCCCAGGTTTATGCCATTCTCCTGCCTCAGCCTCCTGAGTAGCTGGGACTACAGGCGCCCGCCACCTCGCCCGGCTAGTTTTTTGTATTTTTTTGGTAGAGACGGGGTTTCACCGTGTTAAACCAGTATGGTCTCAATCTCCTGACCTCGTGATCCACGCGTCTTGGCCTCCCAAAGTGCTGGGATTACAGGCTTGAGCCACCGCGCCCGGCCTAGTAATCTATTTTCAAAAGGATAACTTGGGAAGACTAGACTAAAGGGAATAGAGGAGGCGTAAGCACTGTGCTGTAAGACAGTGGTTGCCACTGCAGCGTGGGGTTGGTTATAGATGGAGGCACCCATGTGGCTTGGAGCTATGCTGCAACTGGTTTCCTGGAGAAGGTGGTTTGGAAAGTGGAAGCTGAAAGACGGACAGGACCTGGGGGGTATGGAGGAGTAGGGCCGACATGAGGTTGAACAGCCTGGGGTACGTGTTGGGGTGAGTGGGACATGCCACTGCCCAACGCGTGCCTGCCGCCAGGTTTTAGGTGCCTAATAAATCTTTGCTGAAAGGAAGGAAGGAGCAGGGCAGGAGAGGTCAGGCTCAGGTGGAGGCAGGAATTATACTCAAAATATTAATAACCATCCGGCAGAGGGACTGACCAGTCAGAAAGGACACTGGCTATAGACAGCCACCCCGCTGTACCGGTGCATACCGATGAAGGGATGGTGCAGAGGCCAGTTTGAGCAGAGCATGAACTTCCAGTTCCACCAGGGAACCAGCCCAGCCCGTTGGACCATGGTGTGAAGCAGCAGAGGATCAGGCCCTAAATCAGATACACTGTGCTCTGGGCTGGATAGGGTCACTGGGGGCTACCTGGAAGAGGTGATGGATTATCAGAACAAGGTTCTTCTCTGTTTTGTAAAGTCAGGTCCGTCTGGGGGACTAAGCAAGCAGGGATCACTGAACCCCTGTTCTGAAAAGAGGAGAGGGGTTTTGCCTTGCCTGGCCCAAGCCACAGTGAGGGAGTGAGAGAGCTGTGGGCAGCAGGCCAGGCTGCTCGTCGGGGGTCTTGTCTGGGGCTGGGTACCCTGGACTTTGGGGTCCTTCTGAAAGAGCCAGACTCTTCTGGGACCCAGCCACATCTAGGTGGAGAGAGGGGCTACAGGCGCTCTCAGCATGGCTTCCAGCCACCTTTATATACCTGGAGCTGGGCCACTTCCACCACGGTCGCAAGGATGGAGAAAAAGCAGAAAGGAGTGGGAGACTGGTGGGGTGGAGGTTTGTTCCTTGGAGAGCTTGCAGAGATGCCACCTGCCAAAGCCTGGAGACCAAAGAAGGGGGTTCTTGTTTTGTTTTTTAATTGTTCTTATAAAGGTAATACACACCAGAGAGAATATTCTAATAGTTCTAAAAGGTGTGTACAGTGAAAAGTCTCTCCGTTTACAGCATTTTGTTACAGAAAACAAAAAAGTAACTCTCCATCCTTCCCACCCTTAAGTTCCCCTCTCAGAGGCAGCCTCATTATAAGTTCTTTTTTTTTTTCGAGACGGAGTCTCACACTGTCACCCGGGCTGGAGTGCAACGGCATGATCTTGGCTCACTGCAAGCTCCGCCTCCCGGGTTCATGCGATTCTCCCACCTCAGCCTCCTGAGTAGCTGGGATTACAGGCCCACACCACCACACCCGGCTAATTTTTTGTATTTTTATTAGAGATGAGGTTTCACTATGTTGACCAGAGTGGTCTTGAACTTCTGTCCTCGTAATCCACCCACTTTGGAGTCCCAAAGTCTTGGGATTACAGGTGTAAATCACTATGCCCGGCCCATTATGAGTTACTGATATATAACTCATCTTATATATGGCTGGGTGCGGTGCTGGGTATGGTGGCTCACACTTGTAATCCCAGCTTTTTGGGAGACCAAGGCAGGCCGACCACGAGGTCAGGAGATTGAGACCATCCTGGCTAATATGATGAAACCCCGTCTCTACTAAAGATAAAAAAAAATTAGCCAGGCATGGTGGTGGGCGCCTGTAGTCCCAGCTACTAGGGAGGCTGAGACAGGAGAATGGCATGAACCCGGGAGGTGGAGGTTGCAGTGAGCAGAGATCACGCCACCGCACTCCAGCGTGGGTGACAGAGCGAGACTCCGTCTCAAAAAAAAAAAAATGTTCTCCTAGAAATGCTGTCTAGAGCATTATAGTACGTGTACAGATATGTGTTATATAGAACTATACACATTTGCACACATTCACAGCCTCTCTTAATAGTTGTAGTTGCATAGCTTATTTTATTTTATTTTATTTTATTTTATTTATTTATTCATTTTTGCGACAGAGTCA
>NW_012118154.1:820729-825779 GCF_000951035.1 Colobus angolensis palliatus
TATTCTCATGTTTGAAAGCCATGTGGTCTGAAGCCAGAAGAGAGAACTGTTAGACTCATGGGGGAAATGGGTTTGGTGTGGATATCGCTCAAACAGGGAATGGTTGGGTCCTAGAGGAAAACAACTGTAGTTTGTCTTGGAGGGAGTCCCCTCTTGCTAAGACCCCCTCCACCGGGGCTAAGGATTGCTTGAATCAGTGGTATTCAAACCTGGTTCTGAGCTTCCTTCTCAGGGGCTGAGGAGAGGGACAGGACCAGACCCCGGGGCTCCCACCCCCACCCTGGGCCTGAGCGGCTTCTCGCTTATCTGCTTGATGTCCTCGGCTTCTAGAGAAGGTTTCATTTTGAACAAAGAGTTATAGGGCTGAAGAAAAAGTTGAAAAGCACTGCCCCAAATCGTGTTCCCTCTCCCAGGGATAGATTGCTTTCCGCTTCGGGAGCCCGTCAGTGTTTGCCAGTCCCAGAGCAGGCCTGACACTGCAGCGCAGGGAAGGACATGGGTGTCCCTCAGGAGAAGTGTCGCAGGAGTGATCCTTGGAGCACTTGGGCAAAGGGCGGATGCACAGGATACACACACACCCGGGGGGGACACAGCTTTGGGCTCTTGAGTGTTCAGGTGGCTCCCAGAGAAACAGAGGTTTGACTCCATGCTGTTTCCCTTCTCTACCCTGTGCTTTCTGCCTCCGTGCTTCTGTCCAGGCTGCTTTCTCCTGGAGCGCTCTTCCTTGTGCATGTCCACGCCCTCCTCGTCCTCAAAGGCCGGCTCCCGCGTTGCCCTTGCGTTAAGTCCTGGTCCCCTTGAAATCCCACAGTTCTTCACTTTGTTCCTCTTTGCATGTGAGTCCCTCCCAGAACACAGAGGCACTCAACCCCCTGGGAACAAATGAATGAACAAATGAACTTAAGCAAGAGCATGAGACGATCAGAAACTCCCCCATGAGGCATCCGTTTCCCACTTGTAATGGTGTTTCCACGCCAAGCCTCACCTCCCCTAGCTGACTCTGATTTCCTGACTGACTGGACAGCAGTGCCTGGGCTTGACTCATCTCTGTACCCCGCCTAGTGCTTCACCAGGGTGAGGTGGAAAAGCCACAGTTAGTCCTTCTGCAGCAGAGGCAGGAGTCTTGTGTTATGATGGAAGGCTCAGGAAAACTTCCTGGAGGAAGGTACATTTCAGACAGACTGGGAGGAATGTGAAGGAAGTGAATGATTTTGGCAGGTGGGGGCAGGATGGGAGGGGGGCTGTTGTTGGGAACACTGGCGGTCTGCTTTGGAGTGAGTGCTCAGGGGTCCGCTGAGTGGAAATCCAGAGCCTGGGAGAGAAGCCTGGGAGGGGGGCTTGGACAAGTGGACTAGAGCCGGGACATGGAGGAGGCCCAGGGATGCCAGGGGAAAAAGCAGGCTCAAGTCCTGCGGGCCTGGGGTTCCAGCTGGAGAGGTCTCAGCAGAGACGCAAAGGCATGGCCATAGCGAGGTGTGGGCAGGAAGCTGGGAGACCTGAGGGGTGGCAGGAAGGCAGGTGGGCCTGGGACAGGGTGGTGCCCAGGGATGGACAGGTGTGTAAGGGGGCAGCAGCTGGCAGAAAGGAAGACTTCCTCAGGTGTGGCAGCAGTGGCATGAACGGGTACAGAGGCAGCAAGGCCTGTACGCCACCCAGAATATTGCCCAGCAAGGGCAGGGCTGTGGTAACAGAATCAAGTCAGGAGAAGGTGCTTTGGGAGAAGGGAATGGGCTGGGTTTTCAGCACAGAGCAGCATGACAGTCACTCGGGACGGACTTCGCTGGGGGGGCTCAGGCAAGGACAGCCCCAGGCAGGCGCTGCAGGGACCCGGGCTTGAGGTGAAGCAGTCCAGGGAGAGGTAGTCACTGGGGAAGAGTCAGGGAGTCTGCTTCAAGAAACATGTTTGTTCCATTTGCTTTTAAGTTGAACCAACACTTTTTATTTTTAAATTGTGAAAGTAATTCATGTGTGTAGGAAATTCAAGGTTGATGAAAGGTGGGGAGCACCGGTCTGCTGACTCAGTCTCCCCCAACTCTCCAGAAGCTGCAAGGTACATTTTGAGGAAAGAAATGATGGGACCTGAGACAAAGGAATATAGGGAAGAAGAAGGGAATGCAGGGGGGTCCGGGACTTCTGGTCAGGCAGCCTGGTGGGTCGAGTGCTTCTGAAGAGACAGGCCTTGGGAAGGGTTGCTGACCTGAACACAGCTGGGTGGGTGGGGCAATTTTTGTAGGCCCCTTGTGTGAGGAGAGGGTGGATCAGGCTATGCCGAAGGTGGCTGGTGTGAGAGGTGGGAACCAAAGAACCAATATGATCCTCAGGGTGGAAGGATGATGATGGGAGGAGCACAGAGGGCAAGAGAGCTCTCCAGAGTGAGGGGGTGCAGCTGGCAGTGCCAGGCCTGGAGGGGTGTCTCCTTCCACCGCTCCGTTTCTTCCTTTCCATAGCAGCTGTGGCTGGCTCCCCCTGACCACCTTTCTCTCCCACCTTAGACTCCCCACCTGGTGAACCTGAACGAAGACCCTCTGATGTCTGAGTGTCTGCTCTACCACATCAAAGATGGCGTCACCAGGTAGCGTGTACCCAGCAGCCTGGGGGGCAGCCTCTGCTTTTCGGGTGTGGCTGCAGGGGGTTGGCCACATTGGTGTCTCCCTTCCCTGGTGGTCCCTGGAGATACCTCCGATCTCTAAACAGCTGCCTCCGCAGCCCTGCATGCTCTCCCAGCTTCAAGAGAAGTCGCTGAGCTGCCTTCCCAGTGGTTGTCTTGCTTCCACCTGCCAGTTTGGTTGGGGCGAGACATCCTTGTTTGCTGGGGCAGGAGAGTTGGGAAACGTAGACCCCCGCATTCTTAGCCCCGATGCCGTTGCCTTGGCCTTCCTTGGTAGGGCCTTCCCTGGGGGCGGGAGAAGGGAAACACGGCCTGGTCTGTGTGGTTGAGGGCTGGGCAGCTAAAGGCAGGTGGCTCCTTGGGCTGGTATTACGAAGTCCTGGGGGCTCGGTGCTTGCCCTAAAAGGGTGAGGGTGCCCTTCCCCTCCCACCACAGGCATTTGTAGCTGTCCTTGATGAGCATCGTGGGTAGGGAGTGAGCTCTCAGGATCATCAGCCTAAGGATGGGTGGAGGCCTGTGGCTGAGGGTGCCCCTTTCTCCCAGGTTTGCTTTTCCCCTTTGCTGTATAACTTGGTGACTAAGAGCATGGCTTCAGAGTCAGGCAGACCTGGGCTCAGATCCCAGCGTCACCACTGCCCACCGGAATGACCCCAGGCATACAGTTCTCCTCCCTGAGCCTCTGCTTCCTCATCTGTGAAATGGGAGTAATTTGCTTGGCTCATTGAGTTGGATAAACTAGTGTTCAGGGCTTGGTTAAAGTCTGGCGTATGCTCACACACATTGGCCGCTGCTTCCCCAGGGTCGGCCAGGTAGATGTGGACATCAAGCTGACCGGACAGTTCATTCGGGAGCAACACTGTCTCTTCCGGAGCATCACCCAGCCAGATGGAGAAGGTAATGGCTGAGGGGATGAGAGAGGCCAGATGGAGACAGAGAGGCCCCCATGTTCCACCCCAGACACTGAACACAGAGGTCTGGGTCGGGCACCAGGGAGTGCAGCCATATAAAGAGGCTTGTCCTCAGAGGGGCTTCGGGCTCATGGTATGAATGGAGGAAGACCCCAGGCCCGGCCCTCTGCACTCACCCTGAGAGGGCGGACTACTGCATGCTTAGGAACTGGTGAGGGTCCCAAGGTAGAAATGGGACACTGGCCGGGCGCAGTGGCTCATGCCTGTAATCCCAGCACTTTGGGAGGCTGAGGCGGGCGGATCACGTGGTCAGGAGATCGAGACCATCCTGGCTAACACGGTGAAACCCCGTCTCTACTAAAAAATGCAAAAAATTAGCCGGGCGAGGTGGCGGGCGCCTGTAGTCCCAGCTACTCCGGAGGCTGAGGCAGGAGAATGGCGTAAACCCGGGAGGCGGAGCTTGCAGTGAGCTGAGATCCGGCCACTGCACTCCAGCCTGGGCGACAGAGCGAGACTCTGCCTCAAAAAAAAAAAAAAAAAAAACCTGTATTTGAATATCGGAACTTATCCCTGTGGAAAACCTGCTTTAATCCAGCTACGATTGCCGAGGTTTCTTTTTCTTTTTGTTTGTTTTTTTTTTTGAGATGGAGTTTTTGCTCTTGTCGTGCAGGCTGGAGTGCAGTGGCGCTCTCTGGGCTCACTGCAGCCTCCACCTCCCGAGTTCAAGCGATTCTGCTGCCTCAGCCTCCTGAGTAGCTGGGATTACAAGCATGCACCACCATGCCTGGTTAATTTTGTGTTTTTAGTAGAGACGGGTTTCTCCATGTTGGTCAGGCTGGTCTCGAACTCCTTACCTCAGGTAATCTGCCTGCCTCAGCCTCCCAAAGTGCTGGGATTACAGGCGTGAGCCACTGCGCCCGGCCTTTTTTTTTTGAGATGGACTCTCGCTGTCTTCCCAAGACTGGAGTGCATGGCCTGATCTCGGCTCACTGCAACCTCTATCTCCTGAGTTCAAGTAATTCTCGAGCCTCACCCTCCCTAGTAGTAGCTGAGATTACAGGCATGTGCCACCATGCCAGGCTAATTTTTGTATTTTTGATAGAGACGGGGTTTCACCATGTTGGTCAGGCTGGTCTCAAACTCCTGACCCCAGGTGATCCGCCTGCCTCGGCCTCCCAAAGCCCTGGGATTACAGGCATGAGCCACTGCACCTGCTGAGGTGTATTTTTGAGGTCGCCAGTTTGTTTTAGTTCTGACACTTAAAAAAAAAATAGAATGATTTGGGTTCACATAAACTCAAGCAAAGTCTCTGTGAAAATGGGTTGGGCAGGGAGGCAGGACATGGTACACATGTGCCATCTGTCAGCGTGGACCTCGTGTGTGCGTTGTGCCTCAGAGACCTAGGAGTGCTTGGCCTAACACGTTCCAGGGAACAAGGGACCTGGGGCCTGTATGGTTAGCTTTTTTTTTTTTTGAGACAGAGTCTTGCTCTGTCACCCAGGCTGGAGTGCAGTGGCGCGATCTCAGCTCACT
>NW_012118154.1:826444-829955 GCF_000951035.1 Colobus angolensis palliatus
GCTGTGCTGTGAACTCTGCCCTGGACTGTCAGATTATCATGGGTTCAGGGTAAGGCTGCCTGGGCCAAGCTGGAGCAGTCTTCTCACTCAGCCCCACTTCATTTTCGTTTTTATTTTTTGAGACAAGGTGTTGCCCTGTTGCCCAGGCTAGAGTGCAGTGGCACGATCATGGTTCACTGCAGCCTCAACCTCCCGGGTTAAAGCGATCCTCCCACTTCAGCCTCCTGAGTAGCTGGAACTACAGACCTGCACCACCACACCTGGCTAATTTTCGTGCTTTTTGTACAGACAGGGTTTTAATGTGTTGCCCAGGCTGGTCTCAAAGTCCTGAGCTCAAGCAGTCCACCTGCCTCGGCCTCCCAAAGTGCTGGGATTACAGGCGTGAGCCACTGCGCCCGGCCTTTTTTTTTTTTTCAGTAGAGTCAGAGTTTCTCCATGTTGGTCAGGCTGGTCTCGAACTCCTTACCTCAGGTAATCTGCCTGCCTCAGCCTCCCAAAGTGCTGGGATTACAGGCGTGAGCAGCTGCGCCCGGCCTAACTCCCTTCTTTAGAGAGGACTTTAGATTGTCTACTTTTAAAAATATTAATAGAATTAAATGCCTTTTTTTCCCTCTTCTTTTAGTTTTAATAAATGGCATCTGGCTGGGTGCGGTGGCTCCCACCTGTAATCCCAGCACTTTGGGAGGCTGAGGCGGGTGGATCACCTGAGGTCGGGAGTTAGAGACCAGCCTGGGCAACATGGAGAAACCCCATCTCTACTAAAAATACTAAATTAGCTGGATATGGTGGCACATGCCTCTAATCCCAGCTACTCAGGAGGCTGAGGCAGGAGAATTGCTTAAACCCAGGAGGCAGAGGTTGCAGTGAGCCAAGATCGCACCATTGCACTCCAGCCTGGGCAACAAGAGCGAAACTCCATCCCAAAAAAAAAAACCATCACGATTAAATGACTTTAGATGATCTTGTTTATTGTCTATCTTACTAGCTGGAAGTAAGGTCTATGAGAGCAGGGATTTTTTGTTTTATATCACCACTGTATTTCTAAGACCTAACAAAATAGTGTTTGGAAGATAGTAGGAGTGTGGTATATTTGGGTTTAAATTAATAAATGAATTTTGGGGCATGATGGGAAATGAAGAAGAGGTGGGGATAGATGGCACCCCCTCTAGGCACCCACATCCCGTCCTGCTGTCCACTTCTGCTGCCGCCGTTTCCCTGAGCCACCGTGATGCCCTTGGCTGCCTCTCTCCCCATCATCTTCTGAGTCTCTCTTTGCATTGGCTCATTTCCTGTCCTCTGCCCCTAAGCTGAGTCCTCTGCTCTCCTTGTTCTCCCAGCAGCATCCGTTCTGCCCATCCCTGCCTGATGTTATAGTTCATCCCAGTCTCTGTGTTTTTCTATTACTTCTAGTATAAGTATTATAATAATAAAACGTTTGCATGTTATTTTATAGTTTACTTATTTGGGCCTTCTAACAACTCTTCATTCAGACTTCATTATCCCATCTTACAGAATATCACAGAAGTTAAATTGACTTGTTCAGCATCCCTGGCTAAGGAGCTGCAGAGCCTGGGCCTTTGGGAAACCAGGGTTCCTCTGTGGCAATGGCCACTGCTCCTTGAGGGCAGGGAGTTGCATCTTCGTGTCCCCAGAAACTGGCAGGCTCAGTGATTTGTGCTGAGGAGCAGCTTGATGGATGTTTGGGTTGGGTTGACTTTCTCTTGTCATATGTCAGCTGTGTCTTGAGGTGAGTCAGGCAGCAGTTTGCAAGATGCATGAGGCAGAGAGGTGGGCTACAAGCCTGCTGGAGAAACCCAGGCCCCACCAGGGATAACGTCAGTGGGAAAGGTAGGAATGGACATCTGGAAGGCAGAAAGGACAGGGCCTCTGAGCAGTTAAACATGAGGAATGAATCCTTTTGACAGTTATTGGTTTTCGAAGCTGCTGCTGGGGAGGGTAGAGGTGGGTGAGTCCGGAGCCACTGCAGAGGCTTCTGGGAATTGTAGTTGGGGCTCTAACCCTCCTTCTGCTCTTCCTTTCCCGTGCTGCCTGCCACCAGAGGGGCCATGGCACCCCCCACAGGTACTGGGGGTGGGACTGGTGGTGCATGTGTGGTTTTTCAGGGTAGCAAGGTGGGAATCTGTGACCATGACTCACCTTCCTCCAGGGTCTAATTTTTCCCCTTCCTCTGCCCTTCCATTCAGTGGTGGTCACTCTGGAGCCTTGTGAAGGAGCTGAGACATATGTGAATGGGAAGCTTGTGACGGAGCCGCTGGTGCTGAAGTCAGGTAGATGTGTCGCAGAGTGAGGGTTCTGGGGCTTGGCTGTGTGGAGGAAGTCTCAAGGGAGGGCCTTCTGGGTGCATCCTAGAGGAGGACCCTGAAATACATCAGAAATAGCACAGGGATATAAAGAAGGAACTGGGAAGCGAAGGTCAAGGAGTCAGGTCTTGGTTTCTCCTGCTGCCCCAGGGAACAGGAAGAGGATGCCAAGCTCTCGCAATTCCCTTTGGCTGACAGGAGTGGGGTTGGTCCCTGGGTGTCAGCCAGGGGAGCATAGGCTCCAACTGCCCTCAGACTTGGGGTGATGGAAGAGAGGGTGTCACAGCCCCTGTGCTAGATCCTCTTTGCCTTGGGTGTAGGGATGGGTTTGGTGCTGTTGGGGAGCGAGTTTACTTTTCCCTCCTCCCATCTCTAGGGAATAGGATTGTGATGGGAAAGAACCACGTTTTCCGCTTCAACCACCCGGAGCAGGCGAGGCTGGAACGGGAACGAGGGGTCCCCCCACCCCCAGGACCGCCCTCTGAGCCAGTCGACTGGAACTTTGCCCAGAAGGAACTGCTGGAGCAGCAAGGCATCGACATCAAGCTGGAAATGGAGAAGAGGTGCAAGGGGGATGCCCACGTGCCCCACGGCCCTCTAGGCCAGCCCTCCCAGGCCTCTGGGCCCGTGTCCTCCTCTTGTCAGGTACCTCACCAAGGTTGCTCTTCCTTCCCTCCCCGCCCAATCCCAGGCTGCAGGATCTGGAGAATCAGTACCGGAAAGAAAAGGAAGAAGCCGATCTTCTGCTGGAGCAGCAGCGACTGGTGAGGGGCAGCAGGAGCTGGAGATGGGCTGATGGGCAGATGAGCAGCAAGCCTGAGTCCGAGTGCAGTGCTCACTACTGAGCCAGAGTGGGAAGGAAGTGGGCATGGGGTAAGGGGAAGGGTCCGAGAGGAAAAAGCCAGGAGAGAGATGTGACTACAGGAGGAACCCGTTGTGAGGAAGGAAGATCCCTCCAGTTGACCAGGGCTTCCCATACTCCAGTTGATCGTGCCAAGTTTATGATTTTCACCATATCCAGGTACCACCTGTGTTGCTTTTAAGATTGTTCTTTGCTTTTAAGATTGTTCTTTTCCCTCTGTCACCCAAGCTGGAATGCAGTGGGGCAGTCTCAGCTCACTGTAGCCTCTGCCTCCTGGTTTCAAGCGATTCTCCTGCCTCAGCCTCCCCAGTAGCTGGGATTACAGGAG
>NW_012118154.1:830165-832296 GCF_000951035.1 Colobus angolensis palliatus
TCTGTCACCCTGACTGGAGTGCAGTGACTTGATCATAGCTCGCTGCAGCCTTGAACTCCTTGGGTTCAAGCAGTCCTCCCAACTCAACCTCCTGAGTAGCTGGGATTACAGGTGTGCACTTCCATGCCTGGCTACATTTGTTGTTGTTTTTTTTTTTTTGTAGAGATGGTGGTCTCAGTACGTTGCCCAGGCTGATCTTCAGCTCCTGGGCTCAAGCGATCCTCCTGCCTTGGCCTTCCAACGTGCTGGGATTGTAGGCGTGAGCCACTGCCCCTCCGTGCTCTTTTAAGTCTTTCACAAAGTTCCACGCTTGATTAGCTACAGCTAGTAGTTATGGTAACTTTCTCCGTGCCAGCCATGGTTCTAAGTACTCTAAATAGATCTGGGAGGTAGATACCGTCATCATCTCTGTTGTCTAGAGGAACAGAGGTTAAGCAGTCTGCCCAGGGCTGTGCTCCCGGGATGGAGCAGGACTTGAACCCAGGCTCCCTGATGGGTGCGTTTCCAGTGTCCTTAGTGACATATGGGCTCTGGATGTCCTTAGCCCTCTCTTCCTCTTTCTCTCTCTGGCCCCAGTATGCGGACTCAGACAGCGGGGATGACTCTGACAAGCGCTCCTGTGAAGAGAGCTGGCGACTCATCTCCTCCTTGCGAGAGCAGCTGCCGCCCACCACGGTCCAGACCATTGTCAAACGCTGTGGCCTGCCCAGCAGCGGCAAGCGCAGGGCCCCTCGCAGGGTTTATCAGATCCCCCAGCGACGGAGGCTGCAGGGCAAAGACCCCCGCTGGGCCACCATGGCTGACCTGAAGATGCAGGCTGTGAAGGAGATCTGCTACGAGGTGGCCCTGGCCGACTTCCGCCACGGGCGGGCTGAGATTGAGGCCCTGGCCGCCCTCAAGATGCGGGAGCTGTGTCGCACCTATGGCAAGCCGGAGGGCCCCGGAGATGCCTGGAGGGCCGTGGCCCGGGATGTCTGGGACACTGTGGGCGAAGAGGAAGGAGGTGGACCTGGCAGTGGTGGTGGCAGTGAGGAGGGAGCCCGAGGGGCAGAGGTGGAGGACCTCCGGGCCCACATCGACAAGCTGACGGGCATTCTGCAGGAGGTGAAGCTGCAGAACAGCAGCAAGGACCGGGAGCTACAGGCCCTGCGGGACCGCATGCTCCGCATGGAGAGGGTCATCCCCCTCGCCCAGGTAGGTCTGGCCTTCTCCCTCCCTTCTCTCCTCCCTCAGCTCTTCCCTTTAGGAGTCTGAACCTTCCATCTCAGAGCCTAACCTTCCCCGAGTCTGGAAAAAATTTCATTGAAGTATAGCGCAGTTTTTTTCAATATCGTTTATGAACCACATGCCTCACTGTCACCAGACTGCTAATTAAAAATGCAGATTCCTGGGTTCCACCCCAGACCTACTGAGTCCACATCTTTGGGGACAAATCTGCATTTGTAATAAGCTCTGGGTGTTCCTGAAGTACAGCGAAGTTTAAGACCCACTGATATAAAGTGTGCAGGGTTTTTTTGTTTTGTTTTGTTTTCTGAGGCAGAGTCTTGCTCTGTTGCCAGTCTGGAGTGCAGTAGCACGATCTCAGCTCACTGTAGCCTCTGCTTCCTGAGTTCAAGCAATTCTCCTGCCTCAGCCTCCTGAGTAGCTGGGACTACAGGCGCCCACCACCACGCCCCTCTAATTTTTTGTGTTTTTAGTAGAGACGGGGTTTCACCATGTTGGCCAGGATGGTCTTGATCTCTTGATCTTGTAATCTGCCCGCCTCAGCCTCCCAAAGTGCTGGGATTACAGGCGTGAGCCACCACGCCCGGCCCTAAACCCCTATTTTTCGAGCTTCCTTATCTCCAGGCTTTTCTCCAGACCCTCTGACCTCCAGCCACTCCAGGTCCCTCTTGAATCCACACGTCCTGAGGACTCAGCTCTCCTCAGGTCCCTTCTCCTTTTCTCTCCCTCCTCCCTCCCAGGACCATGAGGATGACAATGAAGAAGGTGGTGAGGTCCCCTGGGCCCCGCCTGAAGGATCAGAGGCAGCAGAGGAGGCAGCCCCCAGTGACCGCATGCCGTCAGCCCGGCCCCCCTCGCCACCCCTGTCAAGCTGGGAGCGGGTGTCACGGCTCATGGAGGAGGACCC
>NW_012118154.1:833796-835163 GCF_000951035.1 Colobus angolensis palliatus
CCTGGCCTCTGCTTTCATTTTTTGCTTATCCAGTGTCTCAATGTGTGCCAACCACACCACTGTCTGCTATGGACAAAGCACAGAAGGGGGTTTGCGAGAGGAGGTAGAGGGACTGGCAGCCTGTCAATGCCTAACTGGCTGTTGCGGACAGACACAGAAGGATTTGTGGGGGATAGAGGAGTTCTGCTTTATTAAGTCACCTCACTTGTTTGAAAGGTCTCCCAAGTAGCTAGTTTCTCCTGATAGCGAATGGGTGGGAATGGGTGGGGCAGGCTTGCTGCGTTTTCCTGATTGTTTTCATCCTGGTTGTGTTACCTGCCTTCTGGCAGGGTCCATCATTGTTCCCAGACTGCTGCCTGCTTGTTTTAATGTTCTGGATCGAGGCAACGAGCCCTTGACTATGCCACATTGCCAGGATTTTGCAGGTTTGCAAGATTGTACTGCCGTAGGCTTGCCAGACTCTGGAGTCCCCACATTTTCATCCTGTTCTCAGGAAAACACTTTGACCCACTTGAAGCTCTGAGCTGCTACTGCACAGCTTTCTGAGGCCAGTCTCCAGTTGCAAGCAGCCAAAACCATAGATACGCCAACTGCAGCCAAACCACGGCTCTGGGCGAAGGAAGGATTAGGTTTACTCTTGGTTTCCACAGGTGTGGTTTCCACACCCTGATGCTTCTACCTTTATTTTGACACCTCTGACTGCCAGGTTTTCACAGACTTGTTGACAGTGACCCAAGACCTGGAATGTAATGGATGGTTTGGCAACAGTGTTTGCTTGAGCAGTTTAAAATCTGGCCGGGGAGACTAAATGTGAGCAAGAAAATGATAGAATACAAAGTTCTCTGGACGTCAGAGGGAGCTGAGTGTTACAGAGAACACTGTGGGGTTCAAGATGAGAAAAATAGCTTGCTAATTTAAAAGGCAGATTATTTTTCCCTAAAGACCTTGCCTTATATAAATGTATATTATCCATAATTTTTAAAATGCACTTATGGCCAGGCACAGAGGCTCACACCTGTAATCCCAGCACTTTGGGAGGCTGAAGCAGGAGGATCAGTTGAGTCCAGGAGTTCGAGACCAGCCTGGGCAACGTAGCAAAACCCTGTACCTACAAAAAATACAAAAACTAGCTGGGTGTGGTGGTGTGTGCCTGTAGTTCCAGCTACTAGGGAGGTAGAAGGATCACCTGAGCCCATGGAGATTGAGGCTGCAGTGAGCCATGAAGGCACCACTGCACTCCGGCCTGGGCAAGAATGGGACTCTCTCAAAAAAAAAAAAAAAAAAAAGATCAACATATCCAGCCTTGCAAGTCAATCTTTAATAATTGCGTGGGCCAGGCACAGTGACTCATGCCGTAATCCCAGCAC
>NW_012118154.1:840703-842333 GCF_000951035.1 Colobus angolensis palliatus
TCGATCTCCTGACCTCGTGATCCGCCCGTCTCGGCCTCCCAAAGTGCTGGGATTACAGGCTTGAGCCACCGCGCCCGGCCAACAATCTCAGTTTTCTAGCTCACTCAATCTTGACATTTCTACAATGTCATCCTTGGTTTTCTTGGAAATTAATTTGCTTTTCTTCATTGTCTTTCTTTGGAGCTTCTCTCCTCTTGTTGGTTACTATTTTATTTTTAACTTCCCACACCATACCAGCACATATGTTGGTTATTCTTTTAGACATTTTGTTGTTGTTGTCACCTGGAACTTTTGTATCTTGAATAAATTTGGGGATCGAATATATTTTTCTCCACCAGTCTTATTTATACCTTTCTATATTAAGAGCTTCAAATTTGGTTTGGTTTGAAATTGTTCTCCCCCAAACCTTTTTTTTTTTTTTTAATTTGAGATGGAGTTTTGCTCTTGTCACCCAGGCTGGAGTGCAGTGGTACGATGTCCGCTTACTGCAACCTCCGCCTCCCAGGTTCAAGGGATTCTCCTGCCTCAGCCTCCTGAGTAGCTGGGATTACAGGTGCCCGCCACCACGACCGACTAACATTTGTATTTTTATAGAGATGGGGTTTTGGCATGTTAGCCAGGCTGGTCTCGAACTCCTGACCTCAAGTGATCTACCCACCTCAGCCTCCCAAAGTATTGGGATTACAGCTGTGAGCCACCACACCTGGTTTTTGTTGTTTTTGTTTTATTTTTTAACTTTTATTTATTTATTTTTGAGAAAGAATCTGACTCTGTCACCCAGGCTGGAGTGCAGTGGTGCCATCACAGCTCATTGCAGCTTCAACCTCCCAGGCTCAAGTGATCCTCCCACCTCAGCTTCCTGAGTAGCTGGGACTGCAGGCGCATGCCACCATGCCCAGCTAATTTTTTGTAATTTTTGTAGAGACAGGGTTTTGTCATGTTGCCCAGGGTGATCTGGAACTTTGGAGCTCAAGCAATCCATCCATGTCTGCATCCCAAAATGCTGGGATTACAGGCGTGAGCCAGTAACCTTTTCCCTTTTATTTTATTTTATTAATTTATTTTTATTTTATTTTTGAGACAGAGCCTCGCTCTGTCGCCAGGCTGGAGTGCAGTGGCACAATCTTGGCTCACTGCAACCTCTGCCTCAGCCTCCCGAGTAGCTGCAATTACAGGCACGCATCACCACGCCCAGCTAATTTTTGTATTTTCAGTAGAGGAGGGGTTTTACCATGTTGGCCAGGATGGTGTTGATCTCTTAACCTCATGACCTGCCCGCCTCGGCCTCCCAAAATGCTAGGATTACAGGCATGAACCACTCACTGCACCTGGCCCTAAAAGTAGCCTTCTTTTCCCTTTGAAAGAGTTTGTGTCCACAGCTACTGGATGCCGTTTGGTTTCAGATGGACCGTGAATAGGTTTCACTGGTCATGCCCAAAGGTTGCCACTCCTGATGAGTCACAAACAATGCTTGCACCATCATCTTATTCCTTCAAACAGAGTCTATGGGCCCCTGGTTGTCACTGAGGTTCTGCTTCCTGTACCAGTAGGGTTTTAAACACTACCCAAGGCAGGCTGGCTTTAAATATCCTACTTAGGCCGGGCGCGGTGGCTCAAGCCTGTAATCCCA
>NW_012118154.1:844209-846184 GCF_000951035.1 Colobus angolensis palliatus
TCCATTTTTTTTTTCTTAAAGATGGGGTCTTGCTTTGTCACCCAGGCTGGAGTGCAGTGGTGGGTCTATAGCTCACTGAGGCCTCAAACTCTTAGGCTCAAGGGATTCTCCTGCCTCACCCTCCCCCGTAGCTGGGACTACAGGTGCGCATCACCATGCCTGGCTCTGACTGTGTTTTGTTTTGTTTTGCTTTTGTAGAGACAGTGATCTTGCTGTGCTGCCCAGGCTGGTCTCAACCCTACGGGCTCAAGTGATCCTCCCACCTCAGCCTCCCAAAATGCTAGGATTACAGGCGTGAGCTACAGCGCCCTGCCCATTTTGGGCTTCTCACAGAGCCTCTTCAGCTGCAGAGAAGCGGCTCTCCTTTCTCCAAATCCAGAGTCCCATCCCCAACAGGTGAGGGCTGCGGTCAGAATCTTTGGAGCACACAGACCTGGGCTCCAGTATTCTCACTAATTAGCTGTGTTACTCTGGGTAAGTCACCTTCTCTGAGCCTCAATTTCCTTTTCTGCAAAATAGGACGAATAATGAAGCTGTTCAGAAGATTTACTGATTATACATGTAAAGGGTCTAGCACATTTTAGGAGCTCAAGGTTGGCGCCTTCCCTTTTTCTTTACTCTGAACTGGATATGAGGCCTTGAGAAAGAAGAGAGGCGCTTGCAAAACGAGATGAAGTCTCAGGCCTGTAATCCCTCACGCCTGTAATCCTAGCACTTTAGGAGGCCAGGGCGGGCAGATCATGAGATCAGGAGTTCGAGACCAGCTTGGCCAACATGGTGAAACCGCGTCTCTACTAAAAATACAAAAATTAGGCATGGTGGCGGGTGCCTGTAATCCTGGCTACTCGGGAGGTTAAGGCAGGAGAATCGCTTGAACCCAGGAGGCGGAGGTTGCAGTGAGCCAAGACTGCACCATTGCACTCCAGCCTGGGCGACAGAGCGAGAGTCCGTCTCAAGCAAACAAGCAAAATAAAAAACGAGGTCAAGTTTCAAAAGATGGCACCCCCAACCCGGCAAATCTTCTCCTCAAGCCCTGTTGTTCCACTCTTGTCCGCCAGGAGGAGATAAGGTTCCCTCGAAGGACGTCTTTGCTTGCGCCTTTATGGAGCCTTGAGAACCAGTGGCCGTGCGGGCCGGTGAGTCTCCTGGGGGCCAGGCGGGAGGGCGCACGCGCAGCAGACTGGTTGGGCGTGACGCGGCGCCGGGCTTGGGCTTCTGTATTCCGCGTGGCTGGAGCTGCGGTTGGAGGAAGGTCCAGAGGTGGGCGCGAGCCCTGCGGGGATTTCCTCTTCCCCCAGGACTAGCTGTCATCTTCGTTTTTCAGAAGGGAGGATCTGACTCCTTTCAGAATTAGCATTTCTTCCCCTTCGTGGATGCTCTTGAGTTCCAAAGAAAAGGAAGAGTAGCCGTCATTGAGCAACTTCTTCTGCCTTAGGGACTTTGGTAGGCGGTAGATTGACCTTAGGGGAAACGATACCCTCTTCTTAGAGGAAGTTTGGATCAGGTTTACTTTATTTGAAATTTAACAAATACAGAAAAGCAGAAGGAAGAAAATTGAAGTAATCCGTGTTTCCACCGGGCGCTGTGGCTCACTCCTGTAATCCCAGCACTTTGGGAGGCCCAGGCGGGCGAATCACGAGGTCAGGAGTTCGAGACCAGCCTGACCAACATGGTGAAACCCCGTCTCTACTAAAATTACAAAATTAGCCGGTCGTGGTTGCACACGCCTGTCATCCTGGCTACTCAGGAGGCTGAAGCAGGAGAATCGCTTGAACCCGGGAGGCAGAGCTTGCAGTGAGCCGAGATCGCACTACTGCACTCCAGCCTGGGCGACAGAGTGAGACTCCGTCTCAAAAAAAAAAAAAAAAAAAAATCCTACTTAATCTAACCTGGCTCACAGGCTCTCCCTGCACCTCTGGTACTCTGCTGCCTCATAAACATCTCCGGCTACTCAGTTAAGGTTGGCTTAGTGTCC
>NW_012118154.1:846234-853655 GCF_000951035.1 Colobus angolensis palliatus
CAAGGCGGGTGGATCACCTGAAGTCAGGAGTTCAAGACCAACCTGGCCAACATGGTGAAACCCTGTCTCTACTAAAAATACAAAAATTAGCTGGGTGTTGTGTCACTCACCTGTAATCCCAGCTACTCAGGAGGCTGAGGCAGGAGAATCATTTGAACCCGGGAGGGTAAAGGTTGCAGTGAGCCGATATCGTGCCACTACACTCCAGCCTGAGCAACAGAGCGAGACTCTATTGTCTTTAAGGGCCAATCCCATAGTAGTATGTTACAGAGACTCACCTGACTAAGAAAGGTTTTTGACAAAAAAAAAACCCACAGAAGAAGAGATAAGCTGTGGATATGATAAGAAAGACACTACAATCTATTTAAATCTAATTGCACATTAGATAATATATATGAAAAATTATTTAACCCAGTTTCCTGATTTCATTATATATTCATTATATATTTCTTATAAGGTTTTCATTAGGGTTTTTTGTTGTTGTTGTTTATGTGTTTGTTTGTTTTTATAAGAATACTTTATTGCCCAAATCCCACAAAGGTCTCAGGCCCTGGGGCCAAGCCCACAGCGCCAACCTGTCCCCTGGCTCCGGGCCTGGTCTTTGGTGCCCACCCTGGCCTGATGGGCCAAGGTCTTCTTTGGAGTGTGCAGGTGTCCATGAGCGTTCCTGTGTTGGGGGAAGCCTGCCTCGGCCACAAGTAATCAGGCACTGTGGCAGCCTCAAGATGAAGGCAGGTGGTGTAGAGTTGGGTCCCCCCCTGCCCAGGCTCAGGGGCCACAGGGGTCTACACAGTCCTTTCTGCTTTGAAACACATGGTAGATGCTGGTGGGAGGGAACATGGCGCCGGCACCAAGCAGGGAGCCCACCTGGATGGCCACACCGGCCGCCAGCAATGCCGGCCGACCCCCACCATGCAGCAGGGAGCTTGCAGCCACCTTCACGTATGAGAACACACAAAGACACAGCACCCACGACAGTACCTGCAAGGGGGGGACACAGCAGCAGGCTGAGTGTGCATGCCCTTGCCCCAGGGAACACCCTCCTCCCCACTTCATGTCCCCACTTGCTCACCACAAGGACCACCCCTGCAGTGGTGCCCACCAGGGGTGGGCAGGGGCTCAGGATTGCCAGTACCATCAGGTAGGCCCCAAAGAGCATGCCCAGCAGAGAAAGACCAACCAGCCCTGCCAGGGACCTGTTGGGGATGAGCAGACTCAGGGCTGATTGTTCCGGGACCTGGGCCCCAACCGTAAGTTCCACCCACCAAGCTTGGGGCCCCTTTTGCACCTGCACAGCACGCCTATGGCCAGGAAGCAGGCAAGGGGGTTGGCGGCACTGCCCAGCACCACAGCCAGGTGGTAGGCCAGGCGCCCATAGGGCAAACAGGAAAAGCTCTGCACGGCAGGCAGCACGCCATTGGTCAGGGCACTGGTGATGGCCAGCAGGCCCAGCAGGAAGGCACCATGGGCTGAGAACAGCTGATGGGCCTCAGGGTCGGGGCCAGGGATGGTGCCTGCTGCCTGGCTTGGTGGCTCCTGCAACGGCAAAGCCTCTTCTTCCTCCTTCTCCTCCTCCTCTGCTCCTGGGGATCCCAACTGAAGTTCAGGCCCTGCGCCCCCTGTGGTTAGAGATGGTAACAGCAACAGGAGACCCTGGAAGGCGGCAGCTGAAGTGACCAGAAGGGCAGTCAGTGCCCAGAAGAAGGTGCTGGCAGGAAAACGCTCAGGGAAGTTGAGGGGAGGCCCAGAGGTGCCATTGGTGGGCGCTGGCGGGCAATCGAGGCGGCCTACACCCTGCACTAGGGCCAGCACACACAGGAGCAGGGCACTGAGACCCTGACCCAGGAAGAAAGACCGTAAGAAAGGAGGTGGCAGATGGCTCAGGAAGGGCAGGAAAGTGACATTAGAGGTACAGCAGGCCAGTGCCAACACTAAGGCCAGTGTTAGGAAGGCCACAGAGTGGAGTTGCCCTGCCACTGGGGCCACGTGGTGCCACAGAGGGGCCAGCAGGGCTGTGCCCACTACACTCAGCACCTGTACCACCTGGATGGGGACCCGCTCGCCCTTGCCCGGGGCCAGCCGCCTCCACAGAGTCACCACCAGCAGACCCAGGTTTCCCAGTGCCACAACCACAGAGAGGTATGAGGGGAGGCTCCAACCTGCAGGGAAGGAATGACGCCACGTCAGGAGCACAGCGGTTAAAGGACAAAGAGCTGCCACAGGCCACCTTTCTGGGCACACCTGCCCCACGCTTCCCTCTACCTCCCTCCCACTCACCCTCTGGAAGGTCTTTTACCACCACAGGCAGCTCCACCCACATCCCGTTGACAGCAGCCCAGGAGCCCATGCCGAAAAGGGCCACCAGCAGGTGGGTCAGCACCAGACAGCCCAGCGTGGGTGCTGCCATTCAGCCCAAAGCTGGACCCTCCAGGACAGTGCAAAGGTCACAGGCAGGTCCTTCCCACGTAGGTCCAAAGATGGTTTGGCTCTTCTGGAAACTGAAGACCTTCTAGCTGGAAGGAAACCAACAGGCTGGCAGGTAATAGGCAGGTGGAACAGACCCGGAGTCAGAAGACAAGTTGGTCAGACTGCTAAGACCAGGGCAACTAGAGGGAGCAGTGGCCAGGCGTCGGTGGGGAAGAGGTGGGGCTAGGACTTACCACGGGGCACCGGCTGCGCGTGTGGGGGCGGCACCCCAGCAGTGCCTGCAGGGAGAGAGGCAGGAAGCTGGCCCGAGATGCAGCTGCCCCAGAGGAGCAAAGAGGGAGCTGCTTTTCCTACCCACAGAGGACCGGAGGTCCCAGTTGTCAAAACAGCGGTGGCTCACGCCTGTAATCCCAGCACTTTGGGAAGCTGAGGCAGGCCGATCGCCTGAGGTCAGGAATTTGAGACCAGTCTGGCAAACATGGTGAAACCCCGTCTCCACTAAAAATACAATAATCAGCTGGGCGTGGTGGCATGCACCTGCAATCCCAGCTACTCAGGAGGCTGAGGCAGGAGAATCACTTGAACCCGGAAGGCGGAGCTTTCAGTGAGCCGAGATCGCGCCACTGCATTCCAGCCTGGGCGACAGAAAGAGACTCGGTCTCAAAAACAAAAAACAAAACAAAACAAAAGAACAGCTCCGCAACAACACCCTCACCTTCAAATGGACCCCGGGACAAGGGGACCTCTCAGGTGCCACGCTCAACCCTAGCGCTTTTGCGACACTCAGGACTTGCGGAGGCAGGTCGGGTTGGAGAGGGGAGTGGCCGGGGCGGGCTCTGCCCGGAGGGGCGTTCCGTTCTGCCCTCCCGCCTGCGTTAGGGGGGCGTCCCGGGAGCCGCCAGGTGCGCAGGGGTCCCCGCGCCTCCGGAGGCAGCAGTCCCCGGACCCAGCGGCTGGCGGTCCTCCTGAGAGGGAGGCCCCTCCGCCGGGGAGGTGGCCCAGCCCAGAGCCCGCACGGCTCGGATTTTGTTGTTTGTTATTTTAATTAATTAATTAATTAATTAATTTTGAGACAGGGTCTCGCTCTGTCACCCAGGTTGGAGCGCAGCGGTGGCGATCGCGGCTCACTACAGCCTCAACTTCGGAGGCTCAAGCGATCCTCCCACTTCAGCCTAACCCAGTCCCCCCACAAGTAGCTGGGACCACAGAAGAGCACCACCATGTCCAGCTATTTATTTATTTATTTAGGTAGAGACTAGGACTCACTATGTTGCTCAGGCTGGCTTCGAACTCCTGGGCTCAAGCGATCTTCCTACCTCAGCTTCCCAAGTAGCGGGGACTACATGGCGAACCACTCCCAGCTACTACCACGCTCAGCTGTTTTTACACCTTTTTTTTTTTTTTTCTTTTGGAGTCTCACTCTGTTGCCCAGGCTGGAGTGCAGTGGCGCGATCTCAGCTCACTGCAAGCTCCGCCTGCTGGGTTCACACCATTCTTCTGCCTCAACCTCCTGAGTAGGTGGGACTACAGGCGCCCGCCACCACGCCCGCCACCACCAGCTAATTTTTTTGCATTTTTTAGTAGAGATGGGGGTTTCACCGTGTTAGCAAAGATAGTCTCGATCTCCTGATCTCCTGATCCACCCGCCTCAGCCTCCCAAAGTGCTGGGATTACAGGCGTGAGCCACCGCGCCCAGCCTATCCAACACTTTTCTTGTACTTGTTATATGCCAAGTACTGGCATAAATATTTTAAAAATATGAACAAACAATCCTCCCAACAGTCCAATGGAGTGGCTACTATTATCAATACTCCATTTACAAGTAAGGAAACCAGAAACCAAGGCACATAAACATTCAGTCGGCCAGGCGTGGAGGCTCATGCCTATAATCCCAGCACTTTGGGAGGCTGAGGTGGGTGGATCGCCTGAGGTCAGGACTTTGAGACCAGCCTGGCCAACACAGTGAAACCCTGTCTCTACTAAAAATACAAAAATCAGCTGGGCTTGGTGGCATGCACCTGTAGTCCCAGCTTCTTAGGAGGCTGAGGCAGGAGAATCACTAGAACTCAGGAGGCAGAGGTTGCAGTGAGTCGAGATCGTGCCACTGTACTCCAGCCTGGGCAACAGAGAGAGACTCCGTCTCCAAAAAGAAAAAAGATTCAGTCACTTGTTCAACCTTACACAGGTAAGGAGCAGAGCCAGGATCTGAGTGTTGGTGACCGATGGTCTAACTGCAGGGACTGTCCCCTCAGCATAGGTGATCACCTCACCCCTTGGCCAGACACCCTGCCACTGCCTATCTGCAAACCAGTAACTGACAATTTCTCACTCTGCCGCCCAGGCTGGAGTGCAGTGGCGTGATCTCGGCTCACTGCAACCTCTGCCTCCTGGGTTCAAGTGATTCTCCTGCCTCAGCCTCCTGAGTAGCTGGGATTACAGGTGCCTGCCACCAAGCCTGGCTAATGTTGGTATTTTTAGTAAAGATGGGGTTTCACCATGTTGGCCAGGCAGTTCTCAAATTCCTGACCTCAAGTGATCCGCCTGCCTCAGCCTCCCAAAGTGTTGAGATTACAGGCATGAGCCACCGCGCCCAGTCAGTAATTGACAATGTATAGACATAGTTCCCTATATGTTAGGGAAGTTGCAGAAGAGGGAAAGATAAATTGTAAAGTGCAGATGCTTCTCTTGGAATGACTTTGGGACAAAAGAGATCACTATGTCCTTAGGAATAGAGCTCCAACTAAAGAAAGGCAGAAAGCTAGAGAGACTCGCCCTGTTGCCCAGGCTGGAGTGTAGTGGTGCACAACAGGAGAGGCGAGACCCACACCGAGGGAGTCAGGGAGCAAGCTGTAAATGGTGAACGGTCATTGTTGGATGTGTGCCTGGAGTGGCTGTGATGTGTAGGATTATAAAAGTGCCTTGTATGTGGACCCCACTGATGGATGGGTACTTGAAGTAGAAAGTGGAAGAACATTACTTAATGAAGGAGAACATCACTGGGCACTCCTGGGTCCCTAGATCAAATTTGTTCCTTTCCTTTTTTTTTTTTTGGAGACAAGATCTTGCTCTGTCACCCAGGCTGCAGTGCAGTGATGCCATCACATCTCACTGCAGCTTAAACTTTCAGCCTCAAGTGATCCACCCAGCTCAGCTTCCTGAGCAGCTGGGACCACAGGTGTGCACCACCACACCTGGCTAATTTTTAAATTATTTGTAGAGACTAGGTCTTACTATGTTGCACAGGCTGGTCCCAAACTCCTGGGCTCAAGCAATCCTCCCACCTCAGCCTCCCAAAGTGTTGGGTTTATAGGCATGAACCACCATTCCCAGCCCAAATTTGTTCTTGTATGGGGTGAGAGGACTTAATGCAAATGATAGGATCTGTCATTGTGGCTTCAACACTACGTGCCTCAAACCTTAGCTTCACCCTGAATATTCAGAAAAGAGCAAGGGATGGTCATGGGATCGGGGGTGCAGAGAATAACCAAGGGGACTGAAGGCCTAACTCACCAAGGTGCAGAATCCTCACCTGGAAGATCCCTGTGCTCCTTGGTAGATAGGCTCCCTGGTACTCTACTGTGTCTACAAAGCCCTAAGGCTGTTACTTGCCAGCTCAGTTCACCATAACCGTATAGCACTGAATAGCACTTTTTTTTTTTTTTAGACAGAGTCTCACTCTGTGGCCCAGACTGGAGTGCAGTGGTGCTATCTCAGCTCACCACAACCTCCACCTCCCAGGCTTAAGCGATTCTCCGGCCTCAGCCTCCAGAGTAGCTGTGATTATAGGCGCCTGCCACCTTGCTAGGCTAATTTTTGTATTTTATTTTATCTTATTTTAAGATATTATTATTATTATTATGGTTATTATTATTATTGAGATGGAGTCCCACTCTGTTGCCCAGGCTGGAGTGCAATGGTGCCATCTTGGCTCACTGCAACCTCTGCATCCCGAGTTCAACCAATCCTCCTGCCTCAGCCTCCCAAGTAGCTGGGATTACAGGTGTGCATCACCACGCCCAGCTAATTTTTGTATTTTTAGTAGAGACGGCATTTCACCTTCTTGGTCAGGCTGGTCTTGAACTCCTGACCTCAGGTGATCCACCCACCTCAGCCTCCCAAAGTGCTGGGATTACAGGCATGAGCCACCGCACCTGGGCCTTCCTTTTCCAAATCTTGACAACCTGTGAAAGAATAGCTCTTCTTAGAGAGGGGCTGAGTTTGAGGGGAGAGGCATAGGCTGTCCTTCTTCAGCAGGCAAGAAGAGGATGAGCCCTCATGCTCACTCATAATAGTCAGTGCACTATGGGCAGGAGGGGCAGTGGTAAGGGTTTTCCAAGTCTCCAACCTCCAATTTTGTTGTTTTTGTTGTTATTTTTGAGACAGGGTCTCACTTTGTCACCCAGGCTGGAGTCCAGTGGTAAGATCATAGCTTGCTGTAGCCTTGAACTCCTGAGTTCCAAGTGGTCCTCCAGCTTTGACCTCCCAAGTAGCTGGCACCTCCCAATAGGCGTGTGCCAGCCACCATGCCTGGCTAATTTTTTACTTTTATTTTTATTTATTTATTTATTTTTGAGATGGAGACTCGCCCTGTTGCCCAGGCTGGAGTGTAGTGGTGCACTCTTGGCTCACTGCAACCTCCGCCTCCTGGGTTCAAGCGATTCTCCTGCCTCAGGCTCCCGAGTAGCTGGGATTACAGGTGCCTATCACCACTCCCAGCTAATTTTTTGTATTTTTAGTAGAGACGGGATTTTATCATGTTGGCCAGGCTGGTCTCAAACTCCTGACCTCAGGTGATCTGCCCCCCCTTAGCCTCCCAAAGTGCTGGGATTACAGGTGTGAGCCACCATGCCCTGCAGTTTTTTTGTTTTTAGTAGAGATGGGTTTCATTATGTTGGTCAGGATGGTCTTGAACTCCTGACCTCAAGTGATCCACTTGCCTCAGCCTCCCAAAGTGCTGGAATTACAGGTGTGAGCTACCGCGCCCGGCCTATTTT
>NW_012118154.1:854626-856011 GCF_000951035.1 Colobus angolensis palliatus
GCTTTGCTCTTGCTGCCCAGGTTGGAGTGCAGTGGTGCAATCTCGGCTCACTGCAACCTCCACCTCCTGGGTTCAAGCGATTCTCCTACCTTAGCCTCCTACGTAGCTGGGATTACAGGTGCCCACCACCATGCCCAGCTAATTTTACGTATTTTTAGTAGTGACAGGATTTTATCATGTTGGCCAGGCTGGTCTTGAACTCCTGACCTCAGGTGATCCGCCCCCCTCGGCCTCCCAAAGTGCTGCGATTACAGGCTTGAGCCACCACACCCCGCATTTTTGTGTTTTTAGTAGAGATGGGTTTCACTATGTTGGTCTGGCTAGTCTTGAACTCCTGACCTCAAGTGATCCACCTGCCTCGGCCTCCCAAATGCTGGGATGACAGGCTTGAGCCACCGCGCCCGGCCTGTCTTTAAGGCTAGGGTCTCACTGTGTTTCCCAGACCGGTCTCAAACTTCTAGGATCAAGCAGTCCTCCTGCCTCAGCCTCTCAAAGTGCTGGTGTTACAGGCGTGAGTCACCATGACCAGCCGTCCAACTTCCAATTTTTCACTGCCCCTAATTTCCCTATCCAGAAAGTACCTGGAATCCTCGACAATGGTTAGGGCTCCTATTCTGAAGACCTCACTGCAGCATTTAGCATTCTCATGTTGGGGATGGATAGGGAGAGGGGGCACACAGTCCCCACAGTCTTTTGGGGCACTGGGCTGGCCTTACAGTAAGCACTTGAAGGCCCTTCATTCATGAACTGTGGTGCAGGGGATAAACTCTTCCCACTGATTTCCTATTGAACCCCCTGTCCCAATTCCCGTGTCTGTGTAGAGAAAGGTCGTCACAGAGGAATGTGCTGTCTTCCTTTGCCTTCTGCACAGGCAGCCGCACTCCACCCTCTTCCTCTATCTCAGGAACACCTGGCCTCAGAGCTCAGAGGACGAGGTAAGCCCAATCAATCTGAATCCTTATCTTACTCCTTCTGGCTTCAATCTGGCTCTGGCTCCTCCCGGATCTTCAACCTTTCCCTGTGGGTTAAAAGGCCATAGTTCTTTTTTTTTTTTTTTTGAGACAGAGTTTCGTTTTTGTTTCCCAGGCTGGGGTGCAGTGGCGCAATCTCAGCTCACCGCAACCTCCGCCTCCTGGTTTCAAGCGATTCTCCCGCCTCAGCATCCTGAGTAGCTGGGATCTGGTATTACAGGAATGCACCACCACGCCTGGCTAATTTTGTATTTTTTTGTTTTTCAGTAGAGACGGGGTTTCTGCATGTTGGTCAGGCTCATCTTGAACTCCCAACCTCAGGTGATCCGCCCCCCTCGGCCTCCCAAAGTGCTGGGATTATAGGCGTGAGCCACTGCGCCCGGCAAAAGGCCATAGTTCTTTTTTTTTTTTTGA
>NW_012118154.1:860526-861104 GCF_000951035.1 Colobus angolensis palliatus
GTAGCTGGGACTACAGGCGCCCGCCACCTCGCCCGGCTAGTTTTTTGTATTTTTTAGTAGAGACGGGGCTTCACAGTGTGAGCCAGGATGGTCTCGATCTCCTGACCTCGTGATCCGCCCGTCTCGGCCTCCCAAAGTGCTGGGATTACAGGCTTGAAGCCACCGCGCCCAGCCAAGGCCATAGTTCTTACCCCTCCAGCATGACTGTCTCTGGGCCTGGCCTGGGTTTGACAACTTGCCTGGCAGCGAGAGAAAACCCAGCCAACTGGTACAACTGAAACCGTTAGGGTGAATTTAACACTGCCTTGTCTCCTGCTGAACAGATACTTCTACAGAGCAAACACTTTGTGAAATAAGCCCGCAGATGAGGTTTGATACTCTTCCATTAAAGACTTGGGAATATTTGGAACTCAAATCTCAGGGAGGCCTTGAGCGGCAACACTGGCTTTCGAGGGCTGGAAAGAACTTTAGAGAACATCTAATTCATCATCTCATTGTATTGTTTTCTTTTCTTTTTTTTTTTTTTGAGACTGAGTCGTGCTGTCGCCCAGGCTGGAGTGCAGTGGCGCAATCTCGGC
>NW_012118154.1:865899-867485 GCF_000951035.1 Colobus angolensis palliatus
GCCCGGCCTAATTTTGAATTTTTAATAGAGACAGGGTTTCTCCATGTTGGTCAAGCTGGTCTCAAACTCCTGACCTCAGGTGATCTGCCTGCCTATGGCCTCCCAAAGTGCTGGGATTATAGGCATGAGTCACTGTGCCTGGCTACCTTTCCTTTCTTTCTACAGGGTCTTGCTCTGTTGCCTAGGCTGTAGTGCAGTGGTGTGACCACAGCTCACTGCAGCCGTGATCCCCAGGGCTCAAGCAATCCTCCCACCTCAGCCTCTTCAGTAGCTGGGGCTACAAGTACATGCCACTACACCTGGTGAATTTTTTTTTTAATTTTTATTTTTTGGTAGAGACAGGGTCTCACTGTGTGGTCCAGGCTGGTCTTAAACTCCTGAGATCAAGCAATACTCCCGCCTTGGCCTCCCAGAGTGCTGGGATTACAGGTGTGAGCCACTGTGCCGAGCCACCTTTTCTTTTTCAGCTTACCTTATCACCACACTTACCATGTGATCATGAAATTATAGATTTTGTGCTTGTCATCTCATGCCTTGACCTGGACTCCTTGCCTTTAGGAATTGAACCTTTATTCATCCTTTTAGTCAGACCCAGATTTTCCTCTAATAGGGATTGTAGCCTAGTAGGAGAGAGAAGGCAGCATGATCTTGTAACATGATTCCATCAGAGTGGGTGTGATAGATGCCAGAAGAGCAGTACAAATGAGGAAACTGAGGCTGTGCCTTGCGTGAAGTCACCCTCAGCTTCTTGGCAGGTGGCCAGAGCTGGAAGTCTACCTCCAGTTGGACGCAGAAGCCTGGGAAGGGGTTTGAAAGCAACCCAACCTTTCACCTTAGAGCTGAAGGCCTTGAGCCTCAGGGCAGTTGTGACTGAGATCAGGAACCCACAGCCTAAACAGGGGAATGTTCTGGATGATGAGGCAGTGAGGAGTAGTGAAAGGAGCCTGAGACTGGGCACCAGGAGACCTGGGTCTTTGTTCATGCTCTGTTCCACCTGACCTCTTGCCTTCAGTTCACTTCAGTCCATGAAGAGAACCCTTTGGCCAAATGGGCCTCCCCAAGATGTCACATCTTTTTCTGAGCATAAGGTGACTTCTGTCCTTCCCCAAGCATCTCCTGGCCAATAAACTGCCCTCCCTTAAGATCCAGCTCAGCTTGTACCTCCTGAGGGAGGCCTCTTCGTCTTCCCCACCAGGTGTAGGCTGAGGGCTTCTCTTCCCTCCTCTGAACTCCCATAGAAAAAATTGACCGGCCGGGCACGGTGGCTCACACCTGTAATCCCAGCACTCTGGGAGGCTGAGGCGGGTGGATCACCTGAGGTCAGGAGTTCGAGACCAGTCTGGCCAACATGGCGAACCCTGTCTCTACTTAAAAAAATACAAAAATTAGCCGGGCATGGTGGCATGCGCCTGTAATCTCAGCTACTCAAGAGGCTGAGGCAGGAGAATCTCTTGAACCCTGGAGGCAGAGGTTGCCGTGAGCCGAGATCGTGCCTCTGCACTCCAGCCTGGGGGACAGAGCAAGATGTTGTCTCAAAAAAAAAAAAAAAGAAAGAAAGAAAGAAAAGAAAAAAGAAAAAAATTATG
>NW_012118154.1:868135-869622 GCF_000951035.1 Colobus angolensis palliatus
TCTCGTGTCTCAGCCTCCCAAGTAGCTGGGATTACAGGCATGAGCCACCATGCCCAGCTAATTTTTGTATTTTTTTAGTAGAGATGGGATTTCACCATGTTGCCAGGCTGGTCTCGAACTCCTGACCTCAAGTGATCTGCCCACCTTAGCCTCCCAAAGTGCTGGGATTACAGGCGTGAGCCACTGTGCCCGGCTCAAATATTCGTTGACCAAAAGAATGGCTCCCTCTTATCAGTAAACTGCAGTGGCCAAAGGCATGGACTCGGAGCCACCCGCTAGCTGTGTGACTTTGGGAAGTCACTAAAACTTTCTGTGCTGAAATGTCCCCAACAGTAATAGGGACATAATGGTGCCAACTTCATGAGGCTGTGCTGAGGCATCGATGGGCAGTTGACCCTGTGCCTGGCACATGGTAAGCACTGTCAGTGTTAGCTCCTAGGCCCTTCCTCCTTCAAAATGTGTCAGAGCTGGCTGGGCGCTGTGGCTCACGCCTGTAATCCCAGCACTTTGGGAGGCCGAGGCGGGTGGATCATGAGGTCAAGAGTTCAAGACCAGCCTGGCCAACATGGTGAAAACCCATCTCTATTAAAAATACAAAAATTAACCAGGCATGGTGGAAGGCACCTGTAATCCCAGCTGCTCAGGAGGCTGAGGCATGAGAATTGCTTGAACCCAGGAGTTGGAGGTTGCAGTGAGCCGTGATTGCGCCACTGCACTCCAGCCTGAGCGACACAGCGAGACTCTGTCTAAAAGAAAAAATGCGTCAGAGATGCGAAGCTGTCCTTGCTGCTGAAACACTGTGGGGGAATGAGACATTTCCCCTCCCTGAGAGGTTTCTTCCTCGACCTCCAAATCTGCTCTGACCAATCTACCGATAAGTGGTGAAACCCTCCCAGGGAACTTTTCTTGTCGTAGATATTTTTGTGGATTACTTGGTTTGGGTCTGCACTTTAAAGTAGAGTTTAGATTCGCCAGGCGCAGTGGCTCACTCCTGTAATCCCAGCACTTTGGGAGGCCGAGGCGGGTGGATCATGAGGTCAGAAGATCAAGACCATCCTGGCTAACACGGTGAAACCCCATCTCTACTAAAAATACAAAAAAAAATTAGTCGGGCCTGGTGGCGGGCGCCTGTAGTCCCAGCTAATCAGGAGGCTGAGGTGGGAGAATGGCATGAACCCAGGAGGCGGAGGTTGCAGTGAGCAGAGATCGCGCCACAGCACTCCAGCCTGGGCAACAGAGCAAGACTCCGTCTAAAAATAAATAAATAAATAAATAAATAAAATAAATAAAATTTAAAAAGTAGAGTGTAGATTTATTTTTGAGACAGGGTCTCGCTCTGTCACCCAGGTTGGAGCGTAGTGGCACAATCACAGCTCACTACAGCCTCGACCTCCTGGGCTCAAGGGATCCTCCCGCCTAAGCCTTCCAAGTAGCTAGGACCACAGGCATGTGCCACCACTCCCGGCTAATTTTAAAAGTATTTGTAG
>NW_012118154.1:873802-874556 GCF_000951035.1 Colobus angolensis palliatus
GTGTGTGTGTGTGTGTGTGTGTGTGTGTTTTACAAGAAGGAATGCCTTTAGATAGCTTCCTGATTTTCAGAGAACCCTCAGAGGTTTTGTTATTGGTAGAGTTAATTAGAGCTAGAATGGTAATGCCACTGGGGTTAATAGCGATTAGGTCGATTAGGCCGCGCTATTTAGCCGTGAAGCCAGCATCTTAGAATCAACATTGTTTACGACTTCCTGGAACAAAGACAGTTTTCCACAACAAACGCTCAAACTGATGTAGATTCTAATAATAAACGTGATCAGACTCAAGGTTTGAAGGTTACAAAGTGACAGTTCTCACAATTATGAAAATGGCCTTTCTCATAGGAAGGAAAAGCTCCTTTCCCCTTAGAGAAAACCGAAAGAAACTGAAACCCAGTTTTAGCAGGCCAAGACACAGAATAAGTCAAGATTTAACTTAAATTTTATGGCCACCGATATGTCAAAATTTCCCCACCTTATTTCTTGTCCTTGTGAAAAACCAAGGCTAATGACTCACCTAGGGCCTTGCATTCTCTAACCACTTCTTTTCTTTTCTTTTTCTTTTTTATTTTTTGAGACATTGTCTTGCTCTTGTGCCCCAGGCTGGAGTGTAATGGCGCCATCTCAGCTCACTGCAACCTTCGCCTCCTGGGTTCAAGCGATTCTCCTGCCTCAGCCTCCCAAGGAACTGGGATTACAGGCATGCACCACCACACCCGGCTAATTTTTGTATTTTTAGTAGAGATGGGGTTTC
>NW_012118154.1:874606-880351 GCF_000951035.1 Colobus angolensis palliatus
GCTGGGATTACAGGCATGCGCCACCACGTTCGGCTGATTTTTATCTTTTTAGTAGAGACGGGTTTTGCCATATTGGACAGGATGGTCTCGAACTCCTGACCTCAGGTGATCCGCCTGCCTCGGCCTCCCAAAGTGCTGGGATTATAGGCGTGAGTCACCGTGCCCGGCCACATTCTCTAACCATTTCAATCTGCATCCAAATTATTTGGCTTAAAGGTTTTTTTGTTTTTTTGTTTTTTTAGATGGAGTCTTGTTCTTGTCATCCAGGCTGGAGTGCAATGGCGCGATTTCGGCTCTCTGAAACCTCTGCCTCCTGGGGTCAAGCGATTCTCCTGCTTCAGCCTCCCGAGTAGCTGGGATTACAGGCACCCACCACCATGCCCAAATAATTTTTGTATTTTTAGTAGACACGGGGTTTCACCATATTGGTTGGTCAGGCTGGTCTTGAACTCCTGACCTCAGGTGATCCACCTGCCTCGGCCTCCCAAAGTGCTGGGATTACAGGCATGAACCACCGTGCCTGGCTGGTTTACATGTGTTTAATTCCACAGGGTGAGGTGGGTTTTCTTAGGATGAAAGAGACTGAGGTCCTGAAGTGGGAGGAGGTGAAATAACATAAATAGTGGAGTGAAAGCCAGGCTACAAGCCAGTAGAGGGAAAACGAACATGTTCCACATGGATTTCCACTGGGCATGGTGGCTCATGCCTGGAATCCAAGAACTTTGGGAGGCCGAGGAGGGAGGATTGCTTTGAGCCCAGGAGTTTGAGACCAGCCTGGGCAACATGGCAAAACCCCATCTCTACAAAAACAAATACAAAAATTAGCCAGGTGTGGTGGTGCGCGCCTATAGTCCCAGCTACTCAGAAGGCCGAAGCAGGGGAATCGCTTGAGCCTGGGGGCTGAGGTTGTGGTGAGCTGAGATCGCACCACTGCACCCCAGCCTGGAGCCTAGGAGTTTGAGGTCTCAGTGAGCCCAGATCGCACCACTGCACTCCAGCCTGAGCAACACTCTGTCAAAAAAAAAAAAAAAAAAAAGAAAAAGAAAAAGAAAAAAGAAGTAAACATGTTTCTTTATTTCAATTGTCTATTAACCACACTGAAACCCTGAAGCTGAAAGCAGCTAGTCCTTTGCCTGTTTTTGCTCCCTTACACCACTAATAATTTCTGTTATAGAAACTTTGACTATTTTCAGGCTCCCGGTTGTAGCTGTGCTTCTTTTCACAGAGCCTACATCTGGCATCAGACAGAGGCCTGCAGGGAAAGTGAGCCTTCTCAAGCCCTGCATTCTTTCAAAGAGGGAACAAACTACAGACACCCGTTTTGGGTGTCTTCCCAGGCACAGGTGCTGAAATTATCCTCCTTTCTGGTGTGGGGCAAGGGTGGGATTGGAGGAGGCTGCCTGGGCAAGCGTGGTCCTCCTCATGCTGTTGCTTGTCACCTTTTAAGGGCTTTTATTTTGTTTCTGTTCTCATAAACAAATAATAAGATTTTCCGTGGAGGACCGGACAATCAGAGGAACTTCAAGAGGAGGGGCATAGTCCTGCCTTTGGGACAGTTTTGCCACAGGAAAGGAAAGGAGAAAGGAAAAGATAGACTTGAAAGCTTCACTGCGGGCCAGGTACGGTGGCTCAAACCTGTAATCCCAGCACTTTGGGAGGCTGAGGCAGGTGGATCACCTGAGGTCAGGAGTTCGAGACCAGCCTGGCCAACATAGTGAAAACCCATCTCTATTAAAAATACAAAAATTAGCCAGGTGTGGTGGCAGGCATCTGAAATCCCAGCTATTCAGGAGGCTGAGGCATAAGAATCGCTTGAACCCGGAAGGCGGAGGTGGCAGTGAGCTGAGATCTTACCATTGCACTCCAGCCTGGGTGACAAGAGCAAAACATCGTCCCCTCTCCACCCTCCCCCCGCCAAAAAAAAAAAAAAAAAAAAAAACAGCTTCACTGTGCATCCTTGAGCTGGTTTTATATTTCAGTTGAATGCATATTGCAGTTTATCATGGTCACATGCACACACTGCCCTACAGCGGGGCGGTGAGTTCAGAGCAGTAACCATGGAGACTGAGGGAAGATTGCGTGTCATCCCCCCAAACAGCATTCCAGCATGGGAATGCCAAATCCAGATGTGAAGAACACAAACAAACAGTATGCGAAAGTTCAGAAGTTAGACTGTTTTTGAGATTGTGCCATTGGACTACTGAAAAGAGACATAAAGACGCAATTCCAATACATTGTATGATCCTGTTTATATGAAATATATAGAATAGACAAACCTCTAGAGACAGAAAGTCTCACCTGTCCAGGCTCAGCTCAGAGTGCCACTCCAGTGAGCACAGACAAGTTAATAAGTGAAAAGATACAGGTTAATCCCAGGCACAGTGGTTCACGCCTGTAATCCCAGCACTTTAGGAGGCTAAGGGGGGTGGATCTCAGGCACAGTGGTTCGCGCCTGTAATCCCAGCACTTTGGGAGGCCAAGAGGGGACGGTGGATCACCCTGAGGTCAGGAGTTTGAGACCAGCCTGACCAACATGGCGAAACCCTGTCTCTACTAAAAATACAAAAGTAGCCAGGTGTGGTGGCTCACGCCTGTAATCCCAGCACTTTGGGAGGCCGAGGCAGGTGGATCATGAGGTCAGAAGATCGAAACCATCCTGGCTAACACGGTGAGACCCCATCTCTACTAAAAATACAAAAAATTAGCTGTGTGTGGTGGCGGGCGCCTGTGGTCCCAGCTACTCGGGAGGCTGAGGCAGGAGAATGGCGTGAACCCGGGAGGCAGAGCTGGCAATGAGCCGAGATCACGCCGCTGCACTCTAGCCTGGATGACAGAGCGAGACTTTGTCTCAAAAAAAAAAAAAAAAATTAGCCGGGCATAAGGGAACCATGCCTATAATCCCAACCACTCAGGAAGCTGAGGCAGGAGAATTGCTTGAATCCGGGAGGCGGAGATTGCAGTGAGCCAAGATCGTGTCATTGCATTCCAGACTGGATGACAAGAGGAAAACTCCGTATCAAAAAAAAAAAAAAAGGAAAGAAAGAAAATAAAAGATACAGGTTAGAGACATATCCTAGCACTGTGACACTGATAAAGATCATACTGTAAAATGGTGAGGGGGTGGTATGAAATATTTCATGGGAAATACACGTGGACAATAGACATGTGGAAAAGGTGTTCTTCCTGACTATATATATATAGACAGGCAAATGAAGACATCAGTAAGATACCATTTGTCAAGTTGAAAAGAATATTTTACAGGCTAGGCGCGATGACCCATGCCTGTAGTCCCAGCACTCTGGGAGGCTGAGGTGGGCGGGTCACAGGAGTCCAGGAATTCGAGACTAGCCCAAGCAACATGGCGAAACCCCATCTCTACAAAAAATACAAAATTTAGTTGGGCATGCTGGTGTGCACCTGTAGTTCCAGCTACTCAGGAGGATGAGGTGGGAGGATCCCTTGAGCCCACGAGGTTGAGGCTTCAGTGAGCCGAGATCACACCACAGCGCTCCAGCCTGGGTGAAAGAGTGAGACCCTGTCTGAAAAACTAAAAAGAATATTTTTCAGATAATTTGATTGGTTGGAAGTCAGTGAAAGAATCTCAAACTCTGCTGGTATAAATTGGTAGATGAAGGAGGAATTCAGTCATCAGAAGAGGAACAGAGGCACTGGGTAGGTAAAAGCAACAAGGGCCCATTACAAAGTTTTTCTTATTTTGGTCCTTTTTTTTTTCCTGGATAAGTCTCGTGAAATAGAATTATTGGGTGAAACAGTATGACATAGTTGAGGCTGTTGTGACAGACTGCCAGATTTCTTTCACAAATGGGGATTCTAATATTCCTTCCCACTAGCGGTACAGGGGTGTCCCTCATGCCACCACTCAAAAACAAGCTTTGAAAAGGAAAGATAGGCCAGACATGGTGGCTCAGGCCTGTAATCCCAGCAATTTGGGAGGCTGAGACGGGTCGCTTACCTGAGGTCAGGAGTTGGAGACCAGCCTGGCCAACATGGTGAAATCCTGTCTCTACTAAAAATACACAAATTAGCCGGGCATGGTGGCAGGCGCCTGTAACCCCAGCTACTTGGGAGGCTGAGGCAGGAGAATCACTTGAATCAGGGAGGCGGAAGCTGCAGTGAGCTGAGATCATGCCACTGTGCTCTGGCCTGGGCAACAAGAGTGAGACTTGGTCTCAAAAATAAAAAGAAAAGAAAAGAAAATGAAAGATAAAATAACACCTATAAGCCAAGTGAATAAAGTACAACAGGACTACAGATTTTTTTTTTTTTTTTTTTATAAGCCAAGTGAATAAAGTACAACAGGACTACAGATTTTTTTTTTTTTTTTTTGAGACCAAGTCTCGCTCTTGTTGCCCAGGTTGCAGTATGGTGGTATGATCATTAGTCACTGCAGCCTCGACCTCCCAGGCTCAGGCAATCCTCCCACCTCAGCCTCCCAAGTAGCTGGGACTACAGGCACGCACTACCATATCTAGCCTTTTTTTTTTTTTTTAGACGGATCTCACTCTGTTGCCCAGGCTGGAGTCCAATGGTGCAATCTTGACTCACTGCAACCTCTTCCTCCCAGGTTCAGGTGATTCTCCCGCCTCCACCTCCCGAGTAGCTGGGACTTTAGGCATGTGCCACCATGCTTGGCTAATTTTTGTATTTTTAGTGGACATGGGGTTTCACCAAGTTGGCTAGGCTGATCTCGAACTTCTGACCTCAGGTGATCCGCCCACCTCAGCCTCCCAAAGTGCTGAGATAACAGGTGTGAGTCACCGTGCTCAGCCAACTAGCTAATTTTTGTAGAGACAGGGTTTTGCCATGTTGCACAGACTGGTTTGGAACTCATGGCTCAAGTGATCCTCCTGCCTCGGCCTCCCAAAGTGCTGGTCTGGTCTCAATTTGGATACTACACCAAGCCATGAGGAGGCCTCCGGATTTTTGTGCCTCATTTTCTGCAACTGCTAAATGAGGGGCTTGGACTGGCTGATTTTTAAGTCTCTTGTGGCATTACTATTTTATAACTCTATAATAACAGCTTCTCTACAGCTTTGAAAGGTTTGGAACAGAGGAAGAATAGCTGACATTTATTTGCTGCTAGGAGCTGGGACAGACTGATGCTCAGTAGAAGGAGTCCTGAGAAGAAAGAAGTGCAGAAAATGGCTGGTGTCAGTCCATAGATGACCAGACTTGTTCACTGGGACATGTAAGACGTCCTTTATGGGTTTGCACAAAGAGCTGGGGAGTACTTCGTCTGGATTTGTGGGTCCACACTGATGGGTGGGGCCAAGAGCCAGAGACACAGAAGCTATGTTTTTTTTTTTGTTTTTTTGTTTTTTTTTGAGATGGAGTTTCTCTCTTGTTGCCCAGGCTAGAGTGCAATGGCGCAGTCTTGGCTCACTGCAACCTCCACCTCCCGTGTTCAAGCGATTCTCCTGCCTCAGCCTCCCGAGGAGCTGGGATTACAGGCGCCTGCCACCACACCCGGCTAATTTTGTGTTTTTAGTAGAGACTAGGTTTCTCCATTTTGGTCAGGCTGGTCTCGAACTCCCAAGCTCAGGTGATCTGCCTGCCTCAGCCTCCCAAAGTGCTGGGATTATATGCGTGAGCCAACGCATCCGGCAGAAGTTATGTTAATATGCCCCAAACCTAACATGCCCTGCCCAACCCAACTTTCTCACCTGCCAGTACAGTCATCCTGGCTCAAACCCTGTCCTTTTTTTTTTTTTTTTTTTTTTTTTT
>NW_012118154.1:880646-882574 GCF_000951035.1 Colobus angolensis palliatus
TTCACTTTCATTTGAGGTGGGTGCCCCTCAGTGTACTGACTTCACCTCATCTGTAACTCCTCTTAGGCAAGGGTTAACATCTCACACCTCTTTGTATCTCTCCCAGGACCTACTTCACAGTTCTGTGTACCACTGTAGCCCTCATTCTCTAGATTTGTATGTACCTACACAGTGTGGGTCTAGGCTCTGGGGATAGACAAGCGGAAAAAAACCTGACAATAATCCCTGCTCTCATGAATTACACAATCAGAGCAGAAAACAAAACAATAATTTAAAAAGTAAATAAAATATGTAGCACGGGCCGGCTGTGGTGGCTCACGTCTGTAATCCCAGCACTTTGGGAAGCTGAGACAGGTGGATCACCTGAGATCAGGAGTTCGAGACCAGCGTGGCCAACATGGCAAAACCCCGTCTCTACTAAAAATACAAAAATTAGCTGGACGTGGTGATGCATGCCTGTATTCCCAGCTACTTGAAAGGCTGAGGCAGGAGAATCGCTTGAATCTGGGAGGTGGAGGTTGCAGGAGTGGCCACTCCAGTGCAGGTGACAGAGCAAGACGCTGTCCAAAAAAAAAAAAAAAGCTCTTTAGAATATATAAAGTGAGAAAGAGGGCTACAAAGTGTGTGAATGGAGGGAGGTAGGATATTGAACTATTAGATAGGATGGCAGACTTTTGGCTAGAGCGTAAAAGAGGTGAAAGAGACATATGGCCTCTGCAGGAAGAACATTCTAGGAAGAGAGAATAGGATGTGCAAAGGCCCTGAAGAAGGAACACGTCTCATACCATCCCCAGACAGCAAGAACATGGAGGCTGTTTGCTGCATTTCCCCTCCTGCACTACAAAAAGAAAACAAACAGAAAAAAGCCAGGCGCGGTGGCTCACGCCTGTAATCCCAACACTTTGGAAGGCTGAGGTGGGCAGATCACCTGAGGTCGGGCGTTCGAGACCAGCTTGACCAACATGAAGAAACCCCATCTCTACTAAAAATACAAAATTAGCTGGGCATGGTGGCGCATGCCTGTAATCCCAGCTACTCGGGAGGCTGAGGCAGGAGAATCGCTTGAACCTCTGGGAAGTGGAGGTTGCGCAGAGCCAAGAACGTGCCACTGCACTCCAGCCTGGACAACAAGGGTGAAACTCTATCTCAAAAAAAAAAAAAAAAAAAAAGAAAAGATTTTAAGCCCTCGGCACTGCCTCACTATGACATGGGCCTACCCTGGGCGGTCATTGTCCCATCTCGCACAGCCTCTCCTCTGGAGGACAATGACAGCACAAGAAAGCACTCTGAAGATGAGCCGCGTCACCACTCTTCCAGCTCACCATCGATTTGGAAGCCTAGAGCGGGTCTGCCTTTCTAGGACTATAGATGATTCCTTCCCCTCACCTAGAAGGGGCCTTAAGAGGAGGAGGGCGCCTTCCTGGTCCTCCAGTGAAATGTGCACCCCCAGGTGCACAGGGAAACTTGAGCTCTTATCCTACAACCCTTGGGCTTTTACAGATGCTTTTCTCCCCTTCACTTCCTTTATCTTTTCTTTTCTTTTCTTTTTCTTTCTTTTTTTTTTTTTTTTTGAGACAGAGTTTTGCTCTTGTCACCCAGGCTGGAGTGCAATAGCACGATCCCAGCTCACTGCAACCTCTGCCTCCTGGGTTCAAGTGATTCTCCTACCTCAGCCTCCCGAGTAGCTGGGATTACAGGCGCCCGCCACCATACCTGGCTAGCTTTTATATTTTTGTAAAGACAGGGTTTTACCATGTTGGACAGGATGGTCTCGAACTCCTGACCTCAGGTGACCGCCTGCCTCGGCCTCCCAAAGCGATGGGATTACACGCATGAGTCACCGTGCCCGGCCACATTCTCTAACCATTTCAATCTGCATCCAAATTATTTGGCTTAAAGGTTTTTTTGTTTTTTTGTTTTTTTAGATG
>NW_012118154.1:882624-883555 GCF_000951035.1 Colobus angolensis palliatus
TCCCCTCTCCTCTCGTTTTTCTGCTTTTGGAGTTTTGCTCTTGTCACCCAGGCTGGAGTGCAGTGGCACGATCTCAGCTCACCGCAACCTCTGCCTCCTGGGTTCAAGCGATTCTCCTCTCTCAACCTCCCGAGTAGTTGGGATTACAGCCGCCCGCCACCACGTCTGGCTAATTTTGTATTTTTAGTAGAGACGGGATTTCTCCATGTTAGTCAGGCTGATCTTTAACTCCTGACCTCAGGTGATCTGCCCCCTTGGACTCCCAAAAGTACTGGGATTACAGGCGTGAGCCACCACGCCTGGCCTGGTCTGTGTTTCTGTTACTGCTGTCAGTTTCTTGTTCAGGTTCACAAATTTGTTATATATACATAACAAATATAATATATATACTTTTTAAATTTTTTCTTGAGACAGAGCCTCACTCTGTCTCCAAGACTGGAGTACAGTGACACGATCTCGGATCACTGCAACCTCCGCCTCCCGTGTTCAAGCAATTCTTGTGCCTCAGCATTCTGAGTAGCTGGGATTACAGGTGTGTACCACAACGCCCGGCTAATTTTTGTATTTTTAGTAGAGATGGAGTTTTACCATGTTACCCATGCTGGTCTCAAACTCCTGAGCTCAAGTGATCCACCTGCCTTGGCCTCTCAAAGTATTGGGGTTACAGGCGTGAACCATGGCGCCCAGCCTACAGATATATATACTCTTAATTACAGTCTGTACCAGCCTGGGCAACATGGTTAAACCCGGTCTCTACAAAAAAATTACAAAAATTAGGCTGGGCACAGTGGCTCCCAGCACTTTGGGAGGCCAAGGCGGGCAGATCACAAGGTCAGGAGATCGAGACCATGCTGGCTAACACGATGAAACCCCATCTCTACTAAAAATACAAAAAATTAGCCGGGCGTGTTGGTGGGCACCTGTAGTCCCA
>NW_012118154.1:888840-889317 GCF_000951035.1 Colobus angolensis palliatus
GAGCTGAGATCATGCTGCTGCACGCACCACTGCACTCCCAGCCTGGGCAACAGAGTGAGACTCTGTCTCAAAAAAAAAAAAAATCTTTACCAGTGAGCTAGGTGAAAACATGACACATGTGGCAAAGAAAATTAACACCATATGTATTCGTTTGCTCAGGCTGCTGTAATGAAATACCATAGACTGGGTGGCTTAAACCAGACACTTATTTTCTCACAGTTGTGGAGGCTAGAAGTCCAATATCAAGGTTCCAGCCAATTTGGTTTCTGGGAAAGGCTCTCTGCTTGGCTTGCAGATGTCTGCCTTCTTGCTATGTCCTCACATGGCCTTTCCTCTATGCAAGTGTGCAGGTTATGGGGTGGTGGTGGTGGGGCAGTTAGAGGAGTGCTGGGGAGAGGGAGGAAGAAAGGGAGAGGATGAGAGAGCTCTCTGGTGTCTCTTCTTTCTCCTTCTTCCTTCCCCCTTCCTCCTTCCTCC
>NW_012118154.1:890488-890942 GCF_000951035.1 Colobus angolensis palliatus
GAGCCACCGCGGCCGGCCTAAATTTTTTTGTATAGATGGCATCTCACTATGTTGCCCAGACTGGTCTGAAACCCCATGGCTCAAGTCATCCTCCTGTCTTGACCTCTTAAAGTGCTGGGATTACAGGTCTGAGCCACTGCTTCTGGCCACGGCCTCAAATTTATGACTTCATTGAACCTTAATTACTTCCAATTAATTATTCCAAATCCAGCCATGCTGGGAGTTGGGTCTTCAACTTATGAATTTTTTGGGAACACACATTCAGTCCATAACACTATACTCTAATCAGAGAATTCATATTGTAGAAGAATCATATAAACAGAGTAGATGTGAGAGCACTTTTTTTCTTTTCTTTTGAGTTGGAGTCTCGCTCTGTCGCCTAGGCTGGAGTGCAGTGGCACGATTTTGGCTCACTGCAACCTCCACCTCCCAGGTTCAAGTGATTCTCCTGCCT
>NW_012118154.1:892502-893712 GCF_000951035.1 Colobus angolensis palliatus
AAAGTAAGGAGTGTGGGGAAATATTTAGCTATAATTTAGCCTTTACTGGAGACTTCATGTTAGAAGAGGAATCCTTTGAATGTAATGACTGCAGGAAAGCCTTTCCTCACTCAGGAGAGAAGTCCCATAATTTATTGAATGTGGTCAACCTTTAATCAGAGCTCAAATCTTACTCCACATCAAAGAATTACCTCTGGGGAGAAAACCTGTGAGTGTCATAAATATTGGAAGTCCTGTAATTATAGTTCATGCCTTACTCTACCCCAGAGAATTCATACTGGAGAGAAACTGTTTGAATGTAATAGATGTGTAAATGCTGTCTGGCCTAGGTCCATCTTTATGACTATAGAATGAGACCATCACTTCTCCTGCTGTCTTTCCCAGCTTTTCCCCATCTCCCCTTTTCCCTAGTTTATAAGACAGGAGAGGGGGGAGAAAGCAAAAAGTTGGAAAGAAACAGAAGTAACATAAATAGCTAGACGACCTTGGCACCACCACCTGGCCCTGGTGGTTAAAATAATAATGATAATATTAACCCCTGACCAAAACTACTAGTGTTATCTGTAAATTCCAGACATTGTATGAGAAAGCACTGCAAAACTTTTTGTTCTGTTAGCTGATGCATGTAGCCCCTCGTCACGTTTTCCACACATGCTTCATTTATCATGACCCTTTTACATGGATCCCTTAAAGTTGTAAGCCTTTAAAAAGGCCACGTATTTTTTCTTCAGGGAGCTCGGTTCTTAAGACGTGAGTCTGCTGACGCTCCCAGCCGAATAAAAAAACCTCTTCCTTCTTTAATCCGGTGTCTGAGGAGTTTTGTCTGCGGCTCGTCCTGCTACATGACAATATCAAATAATTCGTTTCAGGGAACAATCCTATGACTCCAATGAAAGAGAATACCTTCAGCCAGCCTAAGAAAACACCACAAACATACAGTATGCATGTTTATACATGTCCCTTGATATAAAAACAATTAGAAAAGATCTAGAGGAGGTGGCTTAGTCCACATACTGAATTTCACGGGTTCACTGAAATTTAGACACGCAATTGAAGACACTCTGTCTAGACAAAGTGGCAGCTGCATCAGGGAGACTTGGGACTCAACTTTCCTTCTTCATCCACTCTCCCAGCCACGGTTGAAATTTTCGTCTGTAAGTTCCTGGCGCCACCTGATGCCCAGCAAGAGAACTGTCTCTTTATTCCCGAG
>NW_012118154.1:893762-894391 GCF_000951035.1 Colobus angolensis palliatus
TGACCTTGTGATCCATCCACCTTAGCCTCCCAAAGTGCTGGGATTACAGGTGTGAGCCACCACACCCGGCAGTGAGAGCACTTTCAAAGGGAAGTTAGAGCTCATTAGATATTGTTGAATTCATAGTAGAAAGAAACCTCATGAATGTAATAAATGTGGGAATGTTTTTTTGAGACAGAGTCTTGCTGTGTTGCCTAGGCTGGAGTAAAGTCGCATGATCATGGCTCACTGTAGTCTCAACCTCTCAGGCTCAAGTGATCCTCCCACCTCAGCCTCCCAAGTAGCTGGGACTCCAGGTGTGTGCCACCATGCTGGCTAATTGTTTTAGTTTTTGTAGAGACAGGGTCTCCCTATGCGGTCCAGGGTGGTCTGGAAATTCTGGGCTCAAGTGATCCTCCTGCCTCGGCCTCCCAAAGTACTGGGATTACAGGCAAGAAGCACCACCACTGGCTGGAAAATATTTTAGGTGGTGATCTCAACTTGTTCAACATGATATAATTCATTTGGGAGGAAAACCCTGTAAGTGCATTGAGTGTGGAAGGAAGAGCCTTCAGCTATAGCTTAGGTCTTATTGAGTATCACAGAATTCACACTGGGAAAAAACCCTGTGAAAGTAAGGAGTGTAGGCC
>NW_012118154.1:901131-901439 GCF_000951035.1 Colobus angolensis palliatus
CCTTTCTTCCAGCTGTTGCCTGCTGCCTCAAGAAAATCTGTCTCCTTCTTCATGGCAGCAGTAGCTGAGTGGGGACTGCCATTGTATAGTGCCTGCTACAGCCTGGCAGGTGTGACGTGCTTTGCGTGCAGTGTCTCATTTAATTCTCACATGAACCCTATGTGCTAATAGTACTCCCATTTTATAGGAGAGGAATGTGAACTCAGGGCACTTTCCTAGGTACATGGGAAATAGCAGAAACCCAACGGGAGTGTGGGATTGTCTTCAAAGCTCATGCTTTACTAGTGGTTCTTAATCCTGGAGAGTAG
>NW_012118154.1:905319-906545 GCF_000951035.1 Colobus angolensis palliatus
AAGTGGCGGGCGCCTGTAGTCCCAGCTACTGGGGAGGCTGAGGCAGGAGAATGGCGTGAACCCGGGAGGCGGAGCTTGCAGTGAGCCCAGATCGTGCCACTGCACTCCAGCCTGGGCGACAGAGCGAGACCCTGTCTCAAAAAAAATAAATAAATAAAAAATAATAAATAAATAAATAAGAACTTATCCAACATTCATAACTATGTTCCAAGGGTAAATAAACGTATTTTAGGTTTCAAATAACCAATTTAAAAATGGAATTTAGGAGGTCATATAGGTTTAAGGATGTCTATACATATGTATCTTGGCATATGTTTAATTAAATATTCATTATTACTTCTCTTTAGTATGAATTTCACCACTAGGGCTTGCTGTGTTACTTGGACACTGAATTTAAATGTATAAGCTTGTTCCTTAAAGATTCCCAAATGCATCAGAATCACCTGGAGATTAAAATACAAATACCTCTGACCCTCATCTGGACCTTCTAAATTAGTCTCCTGAGCTGGGTCCCTGGGTTCTGGAATCTGTACTCTACTCACCAGGGGCTCCACCTTGTATTTCTGTGGTATTGCTGGATGCATTTTATGGACATTGAGTAGTTTTACAGCATGTGATATAAAACTCATTTTATACACAAAATGTGAAATAAAGACAATCCGGCAGGGTGTGGTGCCTCATGCTTGTAATCCCAGCACCTTTGGAGGCTGAGGCAGGAGGATTGCTTGAGTCCAGGAGTTCAAGCTGAGCCTGGGCAACACAGTGAGATCCTTTCTTTACAATAAATAAAAAAAATTAGTCGGGCATGGTGGTGTGTACCTGTAGTCCCGGCTACATGGGGAGGTTGAGATGGGAGGATTACGTGAGCCCAGGAGGTCGAGGCTGCCCTGAGCTATGATTTCGCCACTGCACTCCAGCCTGGGCAACAGAATGAGACCTTGTCTCAAAAAAATAAATAAATAAAAAATAAAAAGACAATCTAATCAAAAACAACACTTCAAGATTTGCAATTTGAAAGCTTGCAAAGGAAATCGTAAACAATTCACGCTATTCACGCTAATGCATATAAAAAAATGCCTGACTTGGGCCAGGCGCGGTGGCTCATACCTGTAATCCTAGCACTTTGGGAGGCCGAGGTGGGCGGATCATGAGGTCAGGAGATTGAGACCATCTTGGCTAACATGGTGAAACCCCATCTCTACTAGAAATACAAAAAAATTAGCGGG
>NW_012118154.1:912855-913230 GCF_000951035.1 Colobus angolensis palliatus
GCTGGTGTCGAACTCCTGACCTTGCAATCTGCCCACCTCGGCCTCCCAAAGTACTGGGATTACAGGTGTGATCCACCACGCCTAGCCCTAATTTTATACTTTTAATAGAGATGGGGTTTCACCATTTTGGCCAGGCTGGTTTCAAACTCCTGACATCAAGTGATCCGCCTGCCTCGGCCTCCTAAAGTACTGGGATTACAGGCGTGACTCACCACGCCTGGCCAGAAAATAGATATTCTGATTGAATCAGAGTTAACAAACTTCCCATGCAGTTGCAGACAGTAGGGCAAGGGAGTTAAGGATTTTAGTGCGAGAGTGGCTAAAGTGATGGGCCCTAGAGTCTAGGGCCTAACGGCAATGATGAGTTCAAGAGAA
>NW_012118154.1:917205-919480 GCF_000951035.1 Colobus angolensis palliatus
GAGGCTGAAGTAGGAGAATCGCTTGAATCTGGGAGGCGGAGGTTGGGATGTGCCGAGATGGCGCCATCACACGCCAGCCTGGGCAACAAGAGGGAAACTCCATCTCAAAAAAACAAACTCGCTGTGCAAAACTACAGAGGAAGTAACAAGGAAAGATTCTGAGGTGAGAATGGGCCAAACTTTGCTCAGGGAACCCAGGAAGGCTAGCTGCAGAATGCTGTTTCCGCGGCCTCAGCTGCTTAACCTAGGCCTTTACTCTTAACCTAGGTAATTCCCACTCAATCTTGAGATTTCAGCCCAAACGTCACTCCTGCAAGCCCTCCCGAAACTCAAAGCAGGTCTCCCTTCGCTCCCGCCGAGGAGCGGCCTGTTCCCAGGATCTGCACCCTGTGTTTATCAGACCCACGGAGTCTGTGGAAGGGAAGGACGGGATAAGAACGATGAGGGTTGGGAGAGTTAAAAGGGTCGCGCAATCTGTGCCCGCAGGAATGACCCGAGTTCTTCAGCCCAGCGCAATGCTTGGGGAGCGACACCAGGGCGCAGAGCGGCAGATCGCGGAGCGGAAGTTCATCCCCCCGGAGCCGTTCTAGGAAACCCGGAGGACTCAGTTCATCACTGATCCCGGGGCTGAAGTGGGCGTCGACGGGTGCTCTTTGCTGTTCCAGGGAGCCGGCTTGGCAGGCGGCGGCGACGTGGAGCTAGGGATAGGGCGAGAACCGGCAAAAAGCAAAGCCGGAAAAGGCAAGGGGGCGTTCGTGCGCTGACCACCTGTTCCTCCAGCAGAGTGCGACGCGCGCCGATTGGCTGGAGTGCCGCCCGGGTACCGGAAGTGGCCGATGCCCGTCGCCAGTGACACCGGGACAACAGCTGCGGGCTCTGTGCGAGCGGCCCAGCAGCGCGGAGCCTGAGCGGAGTGAGCGAGCGCGGGGCGGCAGCGGCCTGCGGTGAGACCTCATTCCGTCTTGGCTGTAGGGGTAGGCGGGGGCAGGGCTCCCAACTCCCTAGAGAGCCGAGCGGAAACCCTACGTTTAGGCCCGTTCTGACTGGGGTTCGGTTTGTGACCTTGAAGTTTGTGCCTCCCTCCATTGCCCCCACCCCCAGGCCTTCATTTCCACCTGCACGCAGACAGGGTGGCGCCTGGACACCGCCAGGGACCGTCCCAGCTCTGGTTTGGTGCCTGTCAGCCGTGGGGGCGGGAGAAGCAGGACACTCCCTTATGTCCCGAGGTGGGGACCCGTGGGAGCTGTGGTTTTCTCAGACATTCCACCCCCAAGTAAACCGCTAGGACGAAATGGCGGGCAGTGTCACAAACTTAAGGCCCCAGTGGCAGATTGTGCCCTGTGCTGCTAGACAGGATATTGGATTATGAGGGGTGGTTGTGAAGAGGAGACAGGTTTGACCTGCAAAGATAGAGCCCTATTATGGGTACCAGAGGGAGAAGAGAGGAAAGGAGGATAACAGTGCTGTAAATTAAATATCACCCAGATTGGGAGAAGGAACTTATTTTTACAGTTATTGACAGCAGCTATGTGTCAGACATTATCCTAGGCTCTTTAGATACAATGATGAATGAAATATCCAGTTAGCCATCAAGAGTATTGCAGAGGCTGGGTGCAGTGGCTCATGCCTGTAATCCCAGCATTTTGGAAGGCCTAGGCGGGAGGATCACTTGAGCCCAGGAGTTCAAGACCAGCCTGGGCAACATAGTGAGACACCATCTGTACAAAAAAATAAAGAAATAAGTTGGGTAGTTGGGTGTGGTGGCGCATGCTTGTAGTCCCAGCTACTTGGGAGATTGACGTGGGAGGATATTCTTGAGCCTGGGAAGTTGAAGCTGCAGTGAGTCTGGGCAATAGAGCCAAGACCCTGTCTCAGAAAAAAGGGAGGTATTGCAGAATTCATTATATATATATAAGACAGTTACACACATTTACTTAACATTTACCAGGTATCTGAAATATGCTAGGTACCCACAATACCAGGATGAATGGAACAGCATCCTTGCTCACGGTCTAGAGAAGAAAATAGGTATGAAAATTAATAATGCAGTGGGGTAGCTGCTACAAGGTGAAGGAGTAGCTGTCTGCCTTAGAGCATGGGGGTCAAGGAAGAAAATGGAGAGGGTCAGCCGGGTGTGATAGCTCATACCTGTAATCCCAGCACTTTGGGAGGCCAAAGTGGGCGGCTCACCTGAGGTCAGGAGTTTGAGACCAGCCTGGCGAACATGGTGAAACCCTGTCTGTACTAAAAATACAAAAATTAGCCAAGCGTGGTG
>NW_012118154.1:920454-925440 GCF_000951035.1 Colobus angolensis palliatus
GGAGGCTGAGGCAGGAGAATGGTGTGAACCCGGGAGGCTGAGCTTGCAGTGAGCCGAGGTCGCGCCATTGCACTCCAGCCTGGGCAACAGAGAGAGACTCCATCTCAAAAAAAAAAAAAAGGAAAAAAAAGAAAATGTTTAAACTTCAGGACACTAAGCATGACTGCACCTTCCAGCAGTTAATGGAGGGTGTGGGACAGGAGATGAGAAAGGGAAATGGGTTTTCTCGGGGGGACATGGTGAGCCATGGGAAGAAGTTTTTATTCTGTAGGCTTTGGGGTGCAATAAACAGGAAGCTACATGATAACTATAGTACAATGAAAGAGAGAAAAGGGCCAATGAAATGCTGGCTCAGAGGATCAAGAGAGAACCTCTTTCCTGCAGATGTTAGTGAAGACTTTGAGAAGGAGGTGATCCTTGTACTAAATATGGAATATCTGGTAGGATCTGGCCTTTCAGAGGATAAGGAAAATCATGTGCATCAGTTAAGATGCTTTTGTCTGTAAGTAACACAACCCAACTCAAGCTGGCTTTAAAATATGTAAGTATGTAGGCTCTCATAATTGGAAGTCAAGAGGTATAGGCCGGGCGTGTTGGCTCATGCCTGTAATTCCAGCACTTTGGGAGGCTGAGGCGGGTGGATCACCTGAGGTCAGGAGCTCGAGACTAGCCTGGCCAACATGGTGAAACCCCGTTTCTACTAAAAATACAAAATTAGCCAGGCCTGGTGACGGATGGCTGTAACACCAGCTACTCGGGAGGCTGAGGCAGGAGAATCGCCTGAGCCTTGAAGGCGGAGGTTGCAGTGAGCCGAGATTGCCATAGCACTCCAGTGTGGGAAACAGAGCGAGGCTCTGTCTAAAAAGAAAAAAAAAAAAGAGGTATAGGGGTTTCAGGACAGATTTAATCCTGGCAGCATCTCCCTTGTTTTTCTTTCTTCCTTTTTCTTTTTCTTTCTTTTTTTTTATTGAGGCAGAGTCTTGCTCTGTCACCCAGGCTGGAGTGCAGTGGCACGATCTCGGCTCACTGCAAGCTCCACCTCCCGGGTTCACGCCATTCTCCTGCCTCAGCCTCCCGAGTAGCTGGGGCTACAGGCGCCCGCCACCATGCCCGTCTAATTTTTGTATTTTTAGTAGAGACGGGGTTTCACCGTGTTAGCCAGGGTGGTCTTGATCTCCTGACCTCATGATCTGCCTGCCTCGGCCTCCCAAAGTGCTGAGATTACAGGTGTGAGCCACCGTGCCTGGCCAGTATCTCCCTTGTTTTCCTTAGCTTTAGCTGCCCTCATCCACAGACTGGTAGTGAGATGGCAGCAGCAGGTACAGTCAATAATATATGGAAGTATTATCGTATCATTCTGTCAGGATGGCAGGAAACTAATTCTCAGAAGCTCCCAGCAAACTTCCTCAAAATACTGACCCAGATGAAGGTGGATGTCCATTTCTGAACCAGGAATTCCCGAATCCTTGCTGTTTCTGAACCAGTGCCTTGCAAGAATTAGGGCATTTATTTGACTGGGTTAACTCAGTTGGAGTGTACTGCTGGAGCTCTTGGATGAGGTTAGATCTCTGGCAAGGAAAGCAAAGCCACTGCAAATATTTTTGCTCACATACACTGTAAAATAATTTTGGAAGGTTTGTATCTCTTTATACACTTGCAAGTTGACATCCGAAACATTTCCATTTCTCATACATTTTAATGAGTTTCAAAGGATATTATTTTTGAGGTATTAAAAATTTTCAAAATAAAGCCTCATCCCAGCTTCCCAGATACCTTCCCTTGGTTACCTTCCCTTGGAGCACAAAGAAGGTGCTTGTCACATCCTTCACCATCTCTGTAACCTTCTGTTAGCACCCCACTCCTCCGAGCCCCACTTCATTTCCATGCCTGTCTCACTCAGTCATCTCAGCTCTGTCCTGAGTAACCTCCCTAGGCCTCACCTCCTCAGTCTTCCACCACACACCTCCCTGGATTCTCAAGCTGCCAAAACTGCCACTCAAAGAAGTCAGGAGAGCATGGTGATTGGCCCCTCTTCACTCTGATGCTCTCCAGTGTGCTTGTTTCATCAGGAGGTGGTGAGGGTTCATGTCTGTACGTTGCTTAGCACTTAGTGAGAGCTTATCATTACCCTCCACATCAAAATGTCAGTGCTGCCTTGCTCATCTTCCCCCCTTCCATATTTATCCCACCCTTGTGCATGCTACATTGAAATCCAAATGTTTTTTCTGTTTCTGTTCTTTGTTTGTTTATTTGAGACAGAGTTGCACTCTGTCACTTGGGCTGGAGTGTGGTGGCTTGGGCTGGAATGTGGTTCTCGGCTCACTGCAAGCTCCGCCTCCCCAGGGTTCATGACATTCTCCTGCCTCAGCCTCCCAAGTAGCTGGGACTACAGGTGCCCGTCACCACGCCCGGCTAATTTTTTGTGTTTTTAGTAGAGACAGGGTTTTACCATGTTAGCCAGGATGGTCTCGATCTCCTGACCTCGTGATCCACCCGCCTCAGCCTCCCAAAGTACTGGGATTATATATCAGTAAATACATATTTTTAAAATTTTTTTTTAAATTATAGGGGCTGGGCACACCTATACTCCTGGCACTTTGAGAGACTAACGTGGGCACATCACTTAAGCCCAGGAGTTTGAGACCAGACTGGCCAACATGGTGAAACCTGTCTCTAGAAAAATTACAAAAAAATTAGCTGGGCACAGTGATGCATGCCTGTAGTCCCAGGTTACCTGGGTGGCTGAGGTGGGAGGATTACCTGAGGCTGGGAGGCCAAGGCTGCAGTGAGCTGTGATTGCACCACTGCACTCCAGCCTGGGTGACAGAATAAGAGACCCTATCTCAAAAAATAAAGTAAAATTTTTGGGGAAGCAAAGATTGGGACTTGTATTACAAAAGGTCCAAGAAACGCAACAAATTATCTCTGTATGGCACGCTAGAGGATTTTCCACCACAGAGTGATGCACCATGGTGACCTTAAGGAGACAAAATTTTTAAAATATGTAATCAGGTTGTCAGTCAGCTGACAGATTATGCTGTAATGTTTTATTACAAATCACCGTGTGGCTTTTTGGCAGATAAGTTCAAAAAGTTGTGATATTGCTATCATAAGAGATTGTTGTAAATGTAGATTTATGCAGTTTGGGCAAAATCAGGTCCAGTTACAGTAACTAGAGTCAGTTTGATAAGCATAACAGAAAGGTGGTTTTTAACTGAGAAAAGGTAAGCAGTCAGTTGTATTCTATCTGCCCTGTCTGCTCTCAGGTTTAGGGGAGGGCAGGGGCAATCTAGATTGAGAAGAGGAAAAAAGTCCGAGCAGGAACTGGCAATGTATCATAATTCTGCTGCTTGACCCCTGTGTTGATCTGCCTGTAGGCCAGATTTTGGGGAGAGATGGATAACACCACATTAAGAGTAGGATAACTCCAGTCATTAAGACTTTGTAGGCCAGGCACAGTGGCTCACGCTTGTAATCCCAGCACTTTGGGAGGCCGAGGTGGGTGGATCACCTGAGGTCAGGAGTTCCAGACCAGCCTGACTGACATGGAGAAACCCTGTCTCTTCTAAAAATACAAAATTAGCCAGGCAGGGTGGTGCATGCCTGTAATCCCAGCTACTTGAGAGGCTGAAGCAGGAGAATTGCTTGAACCTGGGAGGTGGAGGTTGCAGTGAGCCGAGATTACACCACTGCATTCCAGCTGGGGAACAAGAGCGAAACTCCATCTCAAAAAAAAAAAAAAAAAAAAAAGACTTTGTAACAGTGGTTTTCAAACCTGGCTGGGCATCAGAATCACCTAGGGCACTTGTTTAAAATAGAGATCTCTTGGCCCCACTAGAGATTCTGATTCTGAGACATCTGAGACGGGACCTGGAAATTAGTATTTTTAACAGATTTCTCAGTGGATTCTTATGCAGCTAGCCTAGTTCCAAGCCAAGAACCATTGTTTAAGAGACATTCATCTAACAAGATCTTCCTGCCGTGATTTCAGGGCTACTAAGCAATTTTCAGGGTTTTTTGAGGATTTCCATGTAGACTTTCCTTTCCTTCCCTTCCCTTCCCTTCCCTTTCCCTTTTTCCTTTCCCTTTTTCCTTTCCCTTTTTCCTTTCCTTTTCCCTTTCCTTTTTCCTTTTTCTTTTCAGATGGAGTCCGGCTCTGTCGCCCAGACTGGAGTACAATGGCGCGATCTCAGCTCACTGCATACTCCACCTCCCAGGTTCAAGCGATTCTCCTGCCTCACCCTCCCGAGTAGCTGGAATTATAGGCACTCACCATCATGCCCAGCCAATTTTTGTAGAGATGAGGTTTCACCATGTTGGCCAGGCTGGTCTTGAACTCCTGACCTCAAGTGATCTGCCCGCCTTGGTCTCCTGAAGTGCTGGGATTACAGGCATGAGCTACCATGCCCAGCTCATGCAGATTTTCATCTAGGTAATATGGTCCTTTAGAAATTGTATTTCTTGTTGTTAATTAATATATATCTGGTTTCTACATCAGTACTTTATGAATGAGGCTTTTTGAGCTTGCTTTCCTTGGGCGCATTGAAAAGACAAATTTAGGTCTGCCAAGCTGAGGATCCTATTCTGAGCTGTGGAGCCCCAGTAGAGATCTGACTGTCATCCCCAAACTGAGGACCAGTGGTCAACCTGCACTCCTCCAGTAGCACCTCCATCTTATCTCTCTTCAGAAACATTTAATTTCAGATTGAGAAAAGTGAGGAAGTGAGAATCAGAAAGATAGAAAATTGTATTTGGGAACTTGAGTTTAGGCTATGAGAAGTGGTGTTTCCATATGAGTCTGAGGCCTAATGTATGGCTGTGCCTCTGGAAAAATCAACCAAATGGAGGTTGGCTTTGATTGATTTGTATTTGATAAAATACCCATAAAGCAGTATTTAACAAATGACATTGATATTGTGTTGCTGGCAGAATGCAAAGTAAAATAATGATCAGAGCGGGTAAGATTTAGTTGGGGAAGGCTTTCTG
>NW_012118154.1:929835-935291 GCF_000951035.1 Colobus angolensis palliatus
TTATGGAACTTTTTTAAAATCAGCATCTCCTTACCATCCATTTCCTACTTCTCTCTTGAGATCTCTTCTCACTCCTGTTAGTCAGCATCCACTGTTTAGCATGTCCACCATAATCCTAAATCTTTACCTTCTTTCTGGCAGCATGCTGTCATGTCACCAGATAGCAAGACTGTTTTGTTGTTCTGAGACAGGGTCTTGCTTTGTCACTCAGGCTGAAGTGCAGTGGTGCGTTTCAGCTCACTGCAGCCTTGACCTCCCCAGGCTCAAGCAATCCCCCTGCCTCAGCTGCCCTCTTCCCCTTACCAAGAGTGTTTTTGAGTGCTATGAGAACTACATCAAAGCTCTGTTCTCCTACAGTGTTAGCTTCATTTAACTACGATACGGTCCCTTCACATACTTACCCTTTCTCATTTCAGATTGTGAGATGGGGACTGAGAACAAGGAGGTGATTCCCAAGGAAGAAATTTCTGAAGAATCTGAGCCACATGGGTCAATATTAGAAAAATTTCCAAAAGTGGTTTACCAAGGTCATGAGTTTGGAGCAGGATGTGAAGAAGACAGGTTGGAGGGACATTCGAGAGAGGAGTCCATGGAAGAGGTTCTAGAGCAGATATCTCCTCAGGAGAGGGACTTTCCATCAGGGTTGATGATCTTTAAGAAATCACCCTCAAGTGAGAAAGACCAGAAGAATAATGAGAGTGAGAGAGGCTGCAGTCCCAGCGCAAATATGATGACACATCAGGGAGCTACTACAACAGAGGGAGTGAGCACATTTGCTACCTCTGGCCAAAACTTCATAGAGATTTTAGAATCTCACAAAACACAGAGAAGTTCTGTGGGAGAAAAGCCTCACGCGTGTAAAGAATGTGGGAAAGCCTTTAATCAGAACTCACATCTCATCCAGCATATGAGAGTTCACAGTGGAGAAAAACCCTTTGAATGCCAAGAATGTGGAAAGACATTCGGAACTAATTCAAGCCTTCGACGGCACCTGAGAATTCATGCTGGAGAAAAACCCTTTGCTTGTAATGAATGTGGAAAGGCCTTCATTCAGAGTTCACATCTTATCCACCATCATAGAATTCATACTGGAGAGAGGCCCTATAAATGTGAAGAATGTGGTAAAGCCTTCAGTCAAAATTCAGCCCTTATTCTACACCAGAGAATCCATACTGGAGAGAAACCATATGAATGTAATGAATGTGGGAAGACCTTTAGGGTTAGTTCACAGCTTATTCAGCATCAGAGAATTCATACTGAAGAAAGATACCATGAATGCAACGAGTGTGGCAAAGCCTTCAAGCATAGCTCAGGCCTTATCAGACACCAGAAAATTCATACTGGAGAAAAACCGTATCTGTGTAATGAATGTGGGAAGGGCTTTGGTCAGAGTTCGGAGCTTATCCGGCATCAGAGAATTCATACAGGGGACAAACCCTATGAATGTAATGAATGTGGGAAAACTTTTGGCCAGAACTCAGAGATTATTAGACATATTAGAATTCATACTGGTGAGAAGCCCTATGTATGTAAGGAATGTGGGAAGGCCTTCAGGGGAAACTCAGAACTTCTTAGACACGAGAGAATTCACACTGGAGAGAAACCCTATGAATGCTTTGAGTGTGGCAAGGCTTTCAGGCGGACCTCTCATCTGATTGTCCACCAGAGAATTCATACTGGAGAGAAACCCCATCAGTGTAATGAGTGTGCAAGAACCTTTTGGGATAATTCTGAGCTGCTTCTCCACCAGAAAATTCATATTGGAGAGAAACCTTATGAATGTAGTGAGTGTGAGAAAACATTTAGCCAGCATTCCCAACTTATCATACATCAGAGAATTCACACTGGAGAGAAGCCTTATGAGTGCCAAGAATGTCAGAAGACTTTCAGTCGGAGCTCTCACCTCCTCCGACATCAAAGTGTTCACTGTCTGGAGTAATCTGCAAAATAGGAAAGTTTTTAGGGGAAAAGCTAAAGTCCAACGTATTCATTTGTTTATAATATGTGTCCCAAGTATTCAAATCAAATGAATGGACAGAACCTCTGTCCTCCCACTGATCTTAAACAGTGGGTTGAAGAAGATGAGGCACTTTTTTTTTTTTTTTAAAGTGTTGGGGTGTTGCTCTGTTGCCCAGGATGGGATGCAGTGGCACAGTCATAACTGACTGCTTCCTTGAACTGCTGGGCTCGAGCAGTCCTCCTGCCTCAGCCTTCCAAGTAGCTAGGACTGCAGGTACTAATGAGGCACTTTTATGAATTATTCATTGAGAGGTTTCAATGTACTGAGTTAAATCAGAAAAGCGATTTCAGGCCTTAATTTCCTCTCTGTCCGTCTTCCTTTCCCTTCTCCCCCAGTGGCTCGCATAACAAACATTAAGGGTCTGTACCAGCCATCTTTCCTAAATTACTCTTCAGCAAAATTGTGGGAACAGGATTCCACCACCTCCTAAGAATGACAGAGTTGACTCACTGAATGTTACCCCCGAAATATTAGAAAGTCATAACTTAGAAGACACACCTCATTCTCCTGTCCACTGTTTAGCATTGGAATAATTTAGTGAGTTTTTATTAGCTTCAAAGTCTTCCAGCCCTGCTATCGAGTTACTTTAGAAGATGGCAGCATTAATGAAGACGCAGGATCATTTCATAAGTCTGTTAGGCTTCCTTATTCATCTGAAGAGGCTGCCATGATGGAGGAACTGCCAGGCAATTTACAGCAGGGTTATAAGTGAAGGCCTTAGCATCCAGAGGGGCCCATCAGGCAACAACCGGGGATAAACAATTGAGGTCACACTACTTGGCATAGGCAGAAGCAGCTATTCAGGAGCTGTCCACGCTTCAGGGGTGCTCAGACTGACTGCTCCTAATAATTCTGCTGCACACATTTTTGGCCCCATCTCCTGCCACTGCTGACAGATACTGTGACGGGAAGTAGCAGAGGGGACTGTGGCTTCGCCTCCTCCAGGCACCTGGCTACAGTGGTGAGCCAGTTCACTTGATGACAATCCAGGGTCTGGCCTTGCCAAAGCACTTCAGTTCTCATTACCTGGACCCCACTGGAGGCCCTGGCTAAGACAGGATGTGGTAGCCTCTTGGTTTTCCCCCTTGGCCTTGAAATTCTTTTTTCTTGAATAACTTTTAAAAAACAGAGATAAGGTCTTGCTGTGTTGCCCAGGCTGGTCTTGAATGCCTGGGCTCCAGTGATCTTTCTGCCTCTGCTTCCCAAAGTATTGAGATCACAGGTGTGAGCTACCATGCCCACACTTGAAATTCTTTCTTCACCATCGCTGCATGTTTTTTGTGTTCTATATTTATTTCTTCTTTAAGGAAACAGCCTCCATTTTTCATGTGTCCATGTTTCTGAGGCAGTGGGTGTTAGTGGGAATTGCACTAATGGGGGTCCAGCAGGCCTGGGGTCTGGTCTTAGTGCTAGACCTTGAATAAGGCACTTCACCTGCTGGTCTCCAATTTTCTCATCTGTAAAATGGAAGAGTTGAACTAAATGATCGCTAAAGTTTCAGCCAGCCCAGTAATTCCTTAGTTCTTAAAAAATTTAACTTTAAATATCTTTATTGTTCTTTAACCTCATCTTTGTTACACTAGTATTAGTCACTAATATTTATTGAGTGTTTACTACCTGACAGGCACAGTGCCAGTTTACATTTTAATTTTCACATCATTTCTATGATGGGTATTCATTTTTTAAAAGCTTTATGAAGGTATAATTTACATACTATAAAATGCACCTGTTTTAACTGTTCAGTTGAATGATTTTTAATTTATATAGTGGTGCAACCATCAATGATGTGGGTATTCTTACCCCAATTTAAAAGATAAGGAGGGGCGGAAGGGGCAGTGTTAAGTAATTGACCCATGATCACACAGCTAGTAAGAGCGAGAGCCAAGACTCCAAACCTGGTTGATGATCTTAACCCCTGTGCTGTGCTGCCGAAAAGCAGGTTCATTACCGCCTTATCTGAAATCCTTTGCACATTTTCTATTACTGATTTCTATGTAGATCTGAATATAATGAATTTAAATCATGTCCTTGGTAACAGAACTGATCACAGCCAAATACATTCACCAAATGGGTTTATTCTGTACTCCAATATAGTCGTCTTCCCAGGTTTATCTACTTGGCTTGAGAAAAGGATTGTACAAATAGATGACTGCAGAGTTTTCATGTCCTTCCAGATACCTCTGCCTCCAACAGTCACACTCTTGGTAAGGGAAGCTGTTTGATTTACTTCTTCCCTTTGGTTGATGACAAGTGAAGTGTGCCCTCTTCCTCCTGTTCTCATTGGTGGAGCACAGATTGAATTGTGCCCAGACCATACCTTTCCCACATGAAACTTGGATCTCACCTATCCCTTCCATGCCTGATTCCCGCGTTTGCATATTTCATTTCCACATTTACCTCTTGTCAGCCCTGACAGAGAATTCAGCACCCCTTCAGGCTTCTCCTAAACAATCTATTCACACAAACACCCCTGAGCAGTCTGGACTTCACTGAAGATAGTGTGTAAGCAAAGGAGAAGAGCTCACACTGTGCATCCTATTAGATGTTTTGTTCTCAGAAGTACCTTATTGGCCAAACCACCAATGCAGGTTTTTCTCTTTGTCCTCCCCTCTCAAGGCTCAGTCACTTCAACTCCTTTTTGCCTACTAGATATACAATCCATCCCCTCACCTCCCCTGGCCCTGGCTCAATCCCATCACTGCTCAGCAAAATGTCCTCTGGTTCACCACTAATTCAGTGGAACATTAGGAGGCAATTTAGTGACCTGTTGTACCTGAGCATGTTCTTAAGGGGGAAGTCTCACGTCTCATTCCCAGAAAAATCTACCATATATAGATATGTATTCCCCACCCGCCTGCCTCCTGCCCTCCCCGCCTCCCCCCCCCCCCAGAAGATTGCTGGTGAATGAAATTACCTGCATCTTGTTAGGTACACTATACACAAATCCTTAACCTCAATTCCCTGTCCTCTTCCACGTCTTACCCAGATATCTCAGGAAGATTTCTCTTCTCCTGTTTGCCTCCCTCTTCGACTTACTTGGGAGTCAGCATCTGACCACAGTCATGACTGATAATGATGATTTGTGCAAATACTATCAAGGAAAGGACATGAATTGTCTTAATTTTAGACCCATTAAAAAACCGCACAGGCCTCAATCTTAAAGTCCTACCTAAATACCCAGAAATACCCTTCAGAATTTTTGAAGCTATGCCCATGTACATTTTCTTCCTTCCCTAATTTTAATGGTATACTAACACCTTAGGTGAATAAAATTTCTTTACTATTTTATTGAGATAATGCCTTTGTCATGCTTATTATTCCAAATTGCATTATGTTTCACTATGGTTTTTAATAGGACTTTGGTTACCAGTTTTGTCCCCACCTTGTAAGTTTCACCTTACCAAAGTACCCCAACATGCTTGTTAGCTTCTGTTTG
>NW_012118154.1:937336-944553 GCF_000951035.1 Colobus angolensis palliatus
GAGGCGGGCGGATCACCTGAGGTCAGGAGTTCAAGACCAGCCTGGCCAACATGGTGAAACCCTGTCTCTACTAAAAATACAAACATGAGCTGGGCGTGGTGGCATATACCTCTAATCCCAGCTACTCGGGAGGCTGAGGCAGGAGCATCACTTGAACCCGGGAGGCAGTTGTTGCAGTGAGCCAAGATCGCACCATTGCACTCCAGCCTGGGCAACAGAGCGAGACTCCATCTCAAAAGAAAAAAAAAGGGCCAGACACAGTGGCTCACGCCTGTAATCCCAGCACTTTGGGAGTCTGAGGTGGGTGGATCACGAGGTCAGGAGTTTGAGACCAGCCTGGCCAACCTGGTGAAACCCTGTATCTACTAAGAATACAAAAAAATTAGCTGGGCGTGGTGGCTGGCACCTGTAGTCCCAGCTACTTGGGAAGCCAAGGCAGAAGAATCACTTAAACCCGGGAGGCAGAGGTTGCGGTGAGCCGAGATCGCACCACTGCATTCCAGCCTGGGTGACAGAGCGAGACTCCCTCCCTCCCAAAAAAAGAAAGAAAAAGATAGGTACGGAAGTTATAAGAGTCAGAGACAGTGGAGTTGATCATTTGAGGCCTTTTGCTAAGAGCGATGGTGGTTATGCACTGGGAGTGGGCAGAGATCTGGGAGGCTTTCTGGGAAATTATCCAGAGAATCATCAAGAAAGGAGCAAATGCGGGCCAGGTGTGGTGGCTCACGCCTGTAATCCCAGCAGGGAGGCTGAGGCGGGTGGATCACCTGAGCTCAGGAGTTTGAGACCAGCCTGGGCAACATGGCGAAACCCTGTCTCTACTAAAAGTTCAAAAATTGGCCGGGCGTGGTGGTGGGTGTCTGTAATCCCAGCTACTTGGGAGACTAAGGCAGGAGAATTGCTTGAACCCGGGAGGTGAAGGTTGCAGTGAGCCGAGATTGCACCACTGCACTCCAACCTGGGTGACACAGCGAGACTCCATCTGAAAACAAAAGAAAAGAAAGAAAGAAAAGAAAAAGCTAAAAGAGCAAATGCTTCTGTGCCCTTGGTCAGTTGGTATGTCACGCATTCTCCAAGCTGGACTGTGGATGGCGGTGCGGAGGGACTTTAGTTGGAGTAGGCACTATAAATCTAGGTTCCATTCCACTGACTCTGAAGGCGGGGGAATCCCAGGAGTGCCTTGAATGTGGGAAGGACCCGGGAGAGCTTCATGCCTTCAGGTGGAGATGGGGGATACCTCTGCATTCAAATTCACTCTGGTGAGAAACTCTACTATGTAGAGCGCGGGAAAGCCTTGAGATGGAATTCTCACCTTGGAGTTCATCAGGAAATGCACACTGGAGAGGACCTTTGAATGCCAATGTGGGAAAGACCAGCCCAGTTCTCGTCAACTTCAGCATCCGAGCATGCACAGTGCCCAGGCATTTGGGGGCTTACTCACTGTAGGACACTTTCATTCTGACATGGAACTCTGATCTTGCCTCTTCTTCACTGGGAGCAGTAATTTTGCTTTGCTCCTTGAGGACAGGGCTAACTTGCAGAATAGTGTTCACCCCAGGGTTGCCACTCACAAATCAATAGATGAATGAATGAATAAATAATAATAAATAAGAGGCAACAAATGATGATCTGATTTTTCTGTGATGTGGGCAAGTACAATGTTGAACAGGTGAACCAAAACCTTTCCTTAGTTGAGGGAATTTATCATACCATTTACTCAAAAACAAGATAGCCACAGGTTGCTTTAAACACATCCATGCCAGGCGCTGTGGCTCACGCCACTTTGGGAGGCTGAGGTGGGCGGATCACCTAAGGTCCAGAGTTCGAGACCAGGCTGACCAATGTGGAGAAACCCTCGTCTCTACTAAAAATACAAAATTAGCTGGGTGAGGTCGCACATGCCTGTAACCTCAGCTACTCAGGAGGCTGAGGCAGAAGAGTTGCTTGAGCCTGGGAGGTGGAGGTTATGGTGAGCCAACATCACGCCATGGCACTCCAGCCTCAGCAACAAGAGTGAAACTCCATCTCAAAAAGCAAACAAAAAAACGCATCCCTTTCAGCCCTGCAAAGCAAAGGAAGAGGAAGTCAGATCTTTTGCCTGTATCATCCTCAAAAATCTTTCTTTCATACTTCTCGCCACCTCCTGTCCATCCTCCCCACGCTTTGGAAATGACAGCTCTCATCATACCCCTTACTTCTCAGGATCCTTCTCCCCACCCCCACCCTGCCCCTGGAGCCCGTGGCATCCTAGGGGAAAAATCCTTTCTGTGGCATTCAAGACCCCTGACAACTGGTCCCAGGACCTCCCATCCCAGCACCAGCACCATGCACCAGTCACCCTGATCTGCTTATACTCACATACACCCAGCACTTAGATGCCTCCTTTCCTTTACAGACTCCATCTCTCCTCCCCACTGCTGTCCATTTAACACTCCCCGCCGCTTCTTTACTTCTAGCTTCAAGGGCCATTGCAAAGGGCTTGTTCTCTTGAGACCTTCCCTGACTCTCCTCCAACCCCCCCGGCAGTAGCAGTTTCCTCCCAAGGCCTCCTAAGGCCAAGGATTGGTTCACAGTTGTTGACTTAGTCCGTCTTCCCCACTAGACCGGGAGCTCCCAAGGGCAGACACTAGGTTTGAATCACCTCCAAGTCCCAGGCATTGCCCAGTCCAGGGCTGGGCCCAGAGGGAGACATTCTGTGAACATTTGTGTGGAGCAGTCCTCAGTTTAACTGAGGGGCTGTGCGACTCTCTCCTCTCTGGTGCTGTTCTACCACAGCTTCTCTGAATTCGCAAGTCTGTCTCCTCAACTCAGGGAGTCTGCTGGCTGTTGGGGTTCCTCCTCCTGGCACTCCAGCCTAGAAACTCACCCTATAGAATGCTGGGCCAGGCATGGTGGCTCATGCCTGTAATGCCAGCACTTTAAGAGGCCAAGGCAGGAGGGTCACTTGAGCCCAGGAGTTCCAGAGCAGCCTGGCCAACATGGCAAAACCCTGTCCCTACAAAAATATACAAATATCAGCCGGGTGTGATGCTGTGCACCTGTGTGGTCCCAGCTACTTGGGAGTCTGGGAGGTCGAGGTCGCAGTGAACTATCATCATGAGACCCTGTCTCAAAAAAAAGAAAAAAAAGAAAAAAAAAAAGCTGGGCCAATGCTAGGACTCCTCCCATTTGTTTCCCTTCTCTCAGGGCTCTTTCACATTGCCTGTTGCCCAGTTCTGAAAATTATTGTTTCATATATTTTATCTGGCTTTTTAAATGTGGGATGGTAAATTCAGTCCGTTACTCCATCATGGTTTCATACTTGGAAGCAGAAAAAAGAAATTTGCTTTTATTTTTTATTTTTTTATTTTTTTTGAGATGGAGTCTCGCTCTGTCGCCCGGGCTGGAGTGCAGTGGCCAGATCTCAGCTCACTGCAAGCTCCGCCTCCCGGGTTTATGCCATTCTCCTGCCTCAGCCTCCCCAGTAGCTGGAACTACAGGTGCCTACCACCTCGCCTGGCTAGTTTTTTGTATTCTTTTAGTAGAGACGGGGTTTCACCGTGTTAGCCAGGATGGTCTCGATCTCCTGACCTCGTGATCTGCCCGTCTCAGCCTCCCAAAGTGCTGCGATTACAGGCTTGAGCCACCGCGCCTGGCCTATTTTTTTTTTTTTTTTAACAGGGTCTCACTTTGTCACCCAGGCTAGAGTGCAGTGGCACAATCTCGGCTCACTGCAGCCTCAACCTCCCAGGTTCAAGCAATCCTTCTGTGTCAGCCCCCCAAGTAGCTGGGATTACAGGTGTGTGCCACCATGCCTGGCTATTTTTTTTTTGTAGAGACAAGGTTTTGCCATGTTTCCCAGGCTGGTCTGGAACTCCTGAGCTCAAGTAATCCGCCTGCCTCAGCCCCCCAAAATGCTAGGATTACAGGCGTGAGCAACCGCGCCCAGCCAAATTTGCTCATTTGATATAAGGTTTATGGGTATGCCAATTTTGTGGCTGATGGAACTCATTAAAGGCTTTTGTTTTTTAAATAAAGACCTTCATTTCTCACTGTTCCATTAAGCAATTAAGGTGACAACATTAATTTGCAGAATTAATTAACAAAAATTAATTACATTTAATCTATTATTTTGAGATGGAGTTTCGCTCGTTGTCCAGGCTGGAGTGCAGTGGTGTGAGCTCGGCTCACTGCAACCTCCGCCTCCTGGGTTCAAGCGATTCTCCTGCCTTGGCCTCCCGAGTAGCTGGAATTACAGGCCCCGCCACCATACCCAGCTAATTTTTTGTAATTTTACTAGAGATGGGTTTTCACCATGTTGGCCAGGCTGCTCTCAAACTCCTGAGCTCAGGTGATCCACCTGCCTCGGCCTCCCAAAGTGCTGGGATGACAGGCATGAGCCACTATGCCCATCCAATTACATTTAATTTTCTTTTTTTTTTTGAGATGGAGTCTGGCTCTGTCTCCCAGGCTGGACTGCAGTGGCCAGATCTCAGCTCACTGCAAGCTCCGCCTCCCGGGTTTACACCATTCTCCTGCCTCAGCCTCCGGAGTAGCTGGGACTACAGGCGCCCATTTTAGTAGAGACGGGGTTTCACCGTGTTAGCCAGGATGGTCTCGATCTCCTGACCTCGTGATCCGCCCGTCTCGGCCTCCCAAAGTGCTCGGATTACAGGCTTGAGCCACCGCGCCCGGCCTTAATTTTCAATTTAGTTAAACTTTGCATTGGTTCCTGGGCAGCAGAGATAGTCTCATCGGTGGGACCATGCACTCATCTGTCTGGGAAGCAGTGCTGACTGGGACAGTGAGTTTGGCTTTCTCTGCTCCACAGTTCAAGTTAGAAATGCAAAAGCCCCCCTTCTCTTCCCTGCAGCTCTGAGTAAAGAGTACCATGTGCACAGGCTTTGAAATCATATTTAGGTTCAGATCTTGGCTCTGTCACTTATCAATTATGTGGCCTTGGACAAATTATTTCATCTATTTTAGTCTGCTTCTTCATCCGTAACACTGCAATATAAAGCCTCCTTCTGAAGGTTAGCAGTACAGTTACAACACTGCTTCAGTAATTTTTGGGTGGCTGGAAGAAGAGGAGACTGACTCCCTTAACCCTAAGCCCAAAGCTTCCCCGTTTCCATGTGCTCCCTGGTTTGCAGCTCTCCTCCCTCCCTCCAGGGCTTACAGCCACAGTCTGTAGGGCAGCCACTCTGCCACCTCTGGCCTCAGGGTCCTCTTGGGTGTGTGCAGAGGCAAGTGCCCGAGAAAGGCCCGTAGCATGGGGCTGCTGGACAGAGCCTAAGGCTCTTGGGAGGAAAACTTGGAGCCATTTGCACTGTTTGGCTTGAAGCATAAACTGAGGGAGGGTGAGCTGGTTTCTGCCTGGCAGTCAGATCTACCCCCAAAAGTCCTACTGATCTTGCCCCTTCATACTTTTCAAATCTGTCTTCTCTTCTACATCCCCATGGTCACTCCCTCAGTTTAGGTAGCCATATTACTTGGAGGTTACCACAAGTCTCCTAATAGGAGTCTGTTTGCAGTTTTCCACTGTAGATGAAGTGATCTTTCTGAAGTACACAACTGAGGAACTGATGGTGTCACTCCCTAGTAATGGCTCCCCACTGCTCTTAAATTGAAAATCCCTTACCTGGCTTAAAAGGCCTTGATATCTGCTAAACATCATCTCTCCAGCCACATCGAATGCATTTGTCCCTTGCACTCTATATGATAGGCACACTAAAAAAGGTTATTTTTTTTATTTTTAGGTAGGATTTTGCTATGTTGCCCAGGCTGGACCACCTCAGCCTCCCAAGTAGCTGGGACTATAGGTACCTGCTACTGGGCCTGACTTGTGTTGGCAGACATTTAACAACTAGCTAACAGCTAGTTCAAAACCAAAAAGTCTCATTTGCTGTGTTTGCTGATTTCTATGATGTGAATACTCCCACCATGGCTGATTTCAATGCAGAGTTGGGAAGGGATGTGCGAAACCGGCTCCTGCCAGCCTGTACAGACTGGCTCTAGCACAACGCTGGAAAAGCCACACCCTACACAACAAGGTGTCAATTTCAGTCTTGGTCAGGGGGGTGTGGGCTCTTCTAAGCTTGCTTCTTGAGAATTAGCTGTTCCCTTTTCTGCTATTCCTCTCTTTTGTGACACAGGGTCTCACGCCGTCACACAGGCTTGGGTGCAGTGGTGTGATCATGACTTACTGTAGCCTCAACCTCCCAGGCTCAGGTGATTCTCCCTCCTCAGCCTCCCAAGTAGCTGGGACTCTAGGCACGCACCACCATACCTGGCTAATTTTTTGTATCTTTTTGTAGAGATGGGGTTTCACCATGTTGCTCAGGCTGGTCTTAAACTCCGGGGTTCAAGCCATCTGCCCACCTCGGCCTCCCAATGTGCTGGGATTACAGGAGTGAGCCATCATGCCTGGCCTATTCCTATATTCTTTTGGTTTGTTTGAGATGGAGTCTCACTCTGTCACCCAGGCTGGAGTGCAGCGGCACGATCCCGGCTCACTGCAACCTCTGCCTCCCAGGTTCAGGCAATTCTCCTACCTCAGCCACCCGAATAGCTGGGATTATAGGCGCCCGCCACCACCATGCCCGGATACTTTTTTTTTTTGTATTTTTAGTAGAGATGCGGTTTCACCATGTTGGCCAGGTTAGTCTCAAACTCCTGACCTCAAGTGGTTCACCTGCCTCAGCCTCTCAATGTGTTGGGATTACAGTAGTGAGCCACCGCGCCCAGCCCCTATATTCTTTAGAGATCTCTTTACTCCCTTTAGCAGATAATCCTTTTACTAGTTAATACTTCTCTAAATTTTCTCCAAATTACTAGTGTGGTTTTTGTTCCCTGTCTGGACACTTGCAGATGTGACCCCGTCTGAGCAGGCAGACTAGTATGGGTCTGAAAAACAGCCAGAACTGGTCAGGCAGTGCAGCTCATGCCTGTAACCCCCATACTTTGGAAGGCCAAGGCGGGAAGATTGCTTGAGGCCAGGAGTTTGGCACCAGCCTGGGCAACATAGTGAGACTCCATCTCTACCAACAACAAAAAAAAAAGGGGGAGCCAGACCAAAGCCCCATTCACAATAAATATAAATATAACACTTCTCGAGCAGCTGCTCAGTGCCAGGTTAAAAATTCTAATGAAGGACGGGCGCGGTGGCTCATCCCAGCATTTTGGGAGGCCGAGGTGGGTGGATCACAAAGTCGGGAGTTCAAGACCATCCTGACTAA
>NW_012118154.1:945408-946726 GCF_000951035.1 Colobus angolensis palliatus
GATGTAGAATCCTGTCTGGAGACGTTCTCCCCTTCAATTCAATGGGAAGGCTCTTTTCTGGCATGAACTCTCCGATGTCTAATGAGTTCTGAGCACCATCCATAAGCTTTCCCACATTCTTTACATATAAAAGGTTTCTCTCCACTGTGAACTCTCCGATGCTGACTGAGATATGAGCTTTGACTAAAGGCCTTCCCACACTCATTACACTCATAGGGCTTCTCTCCTGAGTGAATCCTCTGATGCTGAACAAGATGAGCACCCCACCTGAAGGCCTTCCCACATTCGTTACATTCAAAGGGTTTCTCTCCTGTATGAATTCTCTGATGCTGACCGAGGTTTGAGCTCTGTTTGAAAGTTTTCCCACAGTCACTACACTTATAGGGTTTCTCTCCAGAATGAACTCTCTGGTGGACAACAAGATGTGAGTTATAAATGAAGGTTTTACCACATTCACTACATTCATGGTCTTTTTTCCCTGTGGGAATTTCCTTATGGGTGATAACCATCTGCCTGAAACTTTTCCCCTGGGCAGGGGACCACCTCAGTGTCTCCGCTTTGGGATTTCTCTGCTGCAGTTGTAAGGTACCCTCGGAGGTAGCTTCAAATGTAGAGGTGTCAGTAGCAAGTTTGTCTGAGGACACCTGTGATTCCACTTCAGTAATGGGTGGTTGTGGCAATGATCCTTTGTCCTTGGGCTCTGGGCCATCTTCTGTAACAACTGACAGAAAATGTAAATATACTTGTTCTGGATGTATGAAGAAATGACACTTAGATTAAAATTTACATTTCTGGAATGAAAACAAATGCTTAAAAACTACTATATATATGACAAAGACTGGAAGAATATTTACTTGGATATTACCAACGGTTATCTCTTGGTGATGGGACTATACAGAGAAGAGAGTTTCTGCTTTTTAATTTCTCCCATTTATCTGCTTTTCTTCCCCTAATTTCTCCATAATGAAACACTAAAGAAGTTTTATTGAAAAAATGAAGGCAATTACAAAAGCATGGCCTTTTTTAAGGATTTTTTCATATTTTCAAGGAATCAGGGAGTGATGGTATGAAGAAAGGGAAAAACAAGAATCATTAGGGTTGAGGAAAAGGGAGGTTTCTAAAGGCACAAAAACTGTGCCCTTCCTGGCTCTGCAACCTTCACCTCTGCCCATCCATTTCCCAGCTGCATAAATCTATAGTCTGTTTAGAGGATCCTCAACTAACTGCTTCCTTTACCAAAAGGACTTCCAGCTCCCTGCCTCCTATCTGCTTGGTGCTCTCTGCCTTTTTCTTCCTTAAAAAGGGAAAAAGAGTGCGT
>NW_012118154.1:953026-956751 GCF_000951035.1 Colobus angolensis palliatus
AGGCTGGTCTTGAACTCCTGACCTCAGGTGATCCACCCGCCTCGGCCTCCCAAAGTGGTAGGATTACAGGCATGAGCCACGATGCCTGGCCTCTTCTTTTTTTCATTCATTAAACATATACTCAGCACTACAAAGAACCAAACCCTGTACTATATATACCCTTTAGTACGGCTTTTTCTTCCACCCCTCCCGAGAATTCTGATGTACTAGGTCAATGTTTTTGAGAAACTTGCATTGTTGTAGAGACGGGGATGTAAAGTGGTTTTCTACAATACAGCTAAATAAATGCCATTAACAGGAAAAAATATCAAGAAAAAAAAAGTTGTGGGGACCTATGGGAAGAAATGACTATTGGGAAGAAACAAGTTTGAAGCAGAACCCAAGTTTCCAGATGCAGAGCCCAGAGCTGAGCAGCTTTCACTGCAAGGTGGGGTTTGCTGGGGAGGCTCCTCCCTGCTTTAAAAACTTTCTGAAGTAGCAGTTTCAGCAAAAGAAAAACGTTAAGTCGTTAAGTCCCCTCTAAGGAGTTGGATCTCATTCAAACGCAGAAGCCCTATTAAGGGGCAGCTATGAACACAACTCGGGTACAGTGACCTGCGTCAAGGAATCTAACAGGTGTAAACCACAAAAGCATCTGAGATAGGTCTCAACCAATTTAGGGGTTACTTTGCTAAGGTTGAGGATGCAGCCAGGAAAAAGACACACAAGCCACAGTAAGATCCGTGGCCCGCACTTTTACCACCGAGGGTTTTGAGAGTTTCAATTTAAAGAGGAGAAAGCTGGCAGGAGGGGAAGGAGTAAAGAAGAGGGGGGGTATGTAGTGAGGTAAGTGGCCACATTCTTGTGAGGATTTGATTAGAGCTGAGTTCACCTGTTGCACGTGAAAAGAGGAAGTCAATTATGAATTTGCCTAGTGCTCAGTCAGTCTGCATTTTCCACAAGATAAAGTAGATACAGAGTAGAGGAAGAAGTCAAATAGCTTTGTCTCCGGATGGGTGGAGGAAGGATTTCTAGTCTTGTCCGGTGAAGCTGGGCTGTTCATTTACATTGCCAGGGTGAGGGAGGCCACCTGGGGGCATATATTGCTTTCTATCTTGCAGCTATCGGTTTAGGAACAAAAGGAAAAGCAGTTTTTTTCCGTGACTCAGTTTCCAAGCTTAACTTTTCCCTTTGGCATAGTAAGTTTGGGGTCCTGAGATTTTATTTTCCTTTAACACAGGGAAGGAGGTGGGACGCATCAGAGGCCACGAAAGGAGCACAAAGAGGGACCGCTGGCCGAAGACAAAGGAGGCGCGAAGCAAAACGCGGAGCTCGTGTCTCCCAGGGTGATGCCCGGGGGCGCTGGCCCCAGCAAAACTTCTCTACCCCGGCCTGGGGCAGGTGCCCGCCCGGGAGCCCGGGAAGGGAGCCGTCGTCCAGGCCAGGTACAACTCCCCCTCCCACCCTTCACTCCCTACCCAGGGGTCTCGAGAAAAGATTAGAGGGACATCAAGACCCCCCTCCACGGCACGTGACGCAACGCGGGCAGCGCAGCGCGGGCACCGTGGGCACCCCAAACCCCTCTCCACACACGCCCGCGGAGCTGCCTGCCAGGCCTGCTCACTGCAGAGCCGCCGCTGCCTGCGGGACGGGCAAAAGCCAAGCCGCGCGGTGGACCTCGGGGAAACCGCCGCCAACACTCACCTCACAGGACCAGGAGGTTCCATCGGGGCGCTGCCGCGAACCGCGCCACTTCCAGCCCTCACCCCAGCTGCAGGTTTGCGCCTGCGCAGGTCGCAGCCTCGGCCTCCATCTCCCAGAAGCCTCCGCGCCTCCGGCTTCCGCTCGCGGACTTTGGCCCAGGCGCGTGGGCGCTGCCGAGAGGCTGGGAGCCCGGGAACCGGTTCCCGTACTTGAGCGGAGCGGGAAAGAGCGCGCCGCCTGCACGACTGGAATGGCGCGGCCGGATGCCCTGGAGGCCCCTGGGAATTGCAGTGCTTGCTCAGGTGGAGAGCGAGCCCTGTAAGCGGGTGACTTCACCAAGTTTGGCGGGTCTCTTGTGGAGTTGTACCTGAAAGGGCGGTGCTGGCGGACAGATGTCAGGGAAATTCTGGCCTTGTGTATGGCCTGTGGTAACACCTCACCAGGAGTTCTATTTTCCAGTTACCTCTTCCCAGACCTGATGAGAGGGTCACAGCTGAGGAAGACGGTCCCCTCCACGAAAAAATATTCCCCAACCGCTGGCCGGGTACGGGGAGGGGAGGAGAAAAAAGAATTCTAAGGTTAATTTTATTGCGATGGGGGAAATAGGAGTTGGTGTTTTTTTGTTTATTTTTGATTTTTTTTAATTTTTTTTTGTTTGTTTGTTTTTTGAGACGTGGTGGCCAACATGGTGAAACCCTGTCTCTATTAAAAATACAAAAAGGTTAGTCCGGCGTGGTGGCAGGCGCCTGTAGTCCCCACTACTCAGGAGACAGGAGAATCGTTTGAACCCGGGAAGCAGAGGTTGCAATGAGCTGAGATTGTGCCACTGCACTCCAGCCTGGGCTACAGAGCGAGACTCCGTCTCAAAAAAAAAAAAAAAAAGAAAAAAGAATAATAAGGCTGTGATGATACCAAACATTTAAGTGCCTACTACTATTTACCCTCTACAGGTACTAGGTACTGTGCCCTTTATTGTCCTTCTTTTTCCTCTCCCTCCCCACAGAATCCTGCTCCTCACCACTCTTTGGGAAAGGCTGGGTCTCCTTAGGCTGGAGCCGGATGCTCAGTGCTTCCTGGGCTGCTCCCAGAGATTCCTTCTTCTCCCATGGCTCTTCCTGTGCAGGTCCATGTGCAGGGCCTGGGACCTGGAGGTGATCAGGCACCACTCAGTTTTAAATTTTCTTCAAATTACTAGTGTGGTTTCTGTCCCCTCCTTGGACCAAAGCTTCCAAGAAGACTTTAGAGAGCCTCCTCGGAGTCAGCACAAGGGAAGGAAGAGGAACTAGAGTCTCTTTCTCATTCAGGGCTCGAGGGCGGAAAAGACAGACACAGAAACACACACTAACTGCTCTACCTGGCCCAAGAGAGGTTTGAACTTGGCACCTCCCCCTACTGCTGCCCCTCTGTCCAGCCTGAAGGTCATTGATCTGGCTCCCATAACAGACCAAATCCCCCTTCCCACCTGCGGCTCTGGTTCAAGTCCTTTCTCTAAATCCTCCAGCACAGTCACAGCCTCCTCTCCACTCTTAGGGTGATGTCCCCGCACCCATGACTGGAGCTCCTCAGGCAGGATGGTCAAGAATTGTTCCAGCACCAGGAACTCCAGGATCTGCTCCTTCGTGTGTTTCTCTGGCCTTAGCCACTCACAGCAGAGTACCCGTAGTTGGCTCAAGGCCTCCCGGGGACCAGGAGTCTCCTGGTAGCGGAGATGCCTGAAGCGTTGGCGGAAGATCTCTTGACTGGTAGAGTGGTTCCCAGGTAGCCTGGTCTCATACTCACAAGACTGTTCCTCTTCCTTTGGTTCCATCATCATAATCTTCTCTTGTCCCCGTGTACCCTGAAGGGCCAGAGTTTCAGCTGCTGTTAGTGATACAGCCATTCTAGTCTGGACTAGCTCTGCAGAAGGCTCATACCAGCTGGAATATTGCAAGGGCCCCCTGTAACATAAGAAGAAATCATTCCTCTTCTTTTTGAGACAGAGTCTCACTCTGTTACCCAGGCTGGAGTGCAGTGGCGCGATCTCAGCTCACTGCAACCTCCAC
>NW_012118154.1:962422-964738 GCF_000951035.1 Colobus angolensis palliatus
GCAGGATATTGATTGATCCAGTCTCTCAATACTTTTATAAAATAGCTTTTCTCTCAATACTTTTATAAAATAGCTTAATCCTAGTCTCTCCAGGAAAAATTGTTATTCAACTGTGTAGTTCTCAGATTATTAAATTTGTTTCTCCAAGATACAGTATCCTTGAAAATGTGCATAACACCCCCCTCCAAATCCTTGTAATTTACTTATACTGGGCCAAGCCCCTTCTGACTTCAAGTAGGATCAGGAAGTGCAGAATCTTGTAATCCTCAAGGTCATGGTTGGGGGATGTATTATCTTTTTTCCTTCAAAGTGCCATTGATAATTACTGCACGTAGGAGCTATGGATAAAATTAGTTATCATTTGTTGAATGTCTACTGTGTCTAGAACTATGCTAGGAACTTAATGAAACTGTCTCATTTAGTCTTCACAGTTGCCCCACAAGGGACTGTATTAATGTCATTATCTTGATTTTACAGATGAGAAAAATCAAGACTCAGAAACAATAAAGGTTACAGAGATGAAATTGACAGAGCCTGGATTTCGGTATGTCAGACTTCAATGTGCCATTATACTTTCAAATCCTACAGAATAGATTGAATCACAACTTCCACATGAAAGAAGACAATGGGTCTTACGACTTACCATCAATTTCCCTTTCCTGATTTAATTAGCTGCTTCTGTGTCTAATTTTGCTAGGAATGGAGGAATAACGCAAACTCCCTAAACTACATATTGACATGTATACTAATGTGAAAACCTCAAGTCCATTTGCAGACTTTTGGATTAGATTCTGTCCCAGAAAGACATCCACCCTAGTGTTCAGGATATCATATCCATTTTACTGTTCCCCTGGCCCAATTCATAGTAAGGAAAAAAAGACAAGGGGAAAGCTATTAGATTCCCAGTGCTGCTAAACAGGAGACACAAGGACACCATTTTGTGATGATGATGGTGCTTTATGCAGCTTCCACCATTTACAAGATTTTCCTGTGGTGTGGAACCTCTGATGATAAAGGGGTGAAATGGAACTAGAAGCTTATTCCAGTCAAGATTTCTGATTTATCTTGTGGTAAGCATTTGGGGAGGACATATCTGCACATGACCTGAGACTAAGTACTATACACTGAATCAGATGAAAATTAGCTCTTAGGAAGCTTAGAATTTTCCAAGCAGTTATGGCAAAAACAAACTCTCCTTCTCTCTTCCTATATGTACATACTGACATCTTTATCATTACTGTCTTCCTAGGATTATGATTCTATTTGGTTTCTTTGATGCTGTATTAGACCTGAACTCTGATTGAAAATTCTTCCATGCTCACTACATTCCAAAACTTTATCTCCAATATGAATTTCCAGATGCCTCACAGGTCTGAGCTCCATCTGAAGGCTTTCCCATGCTTGTCACATTCATAGGGCTTTCCTCCACTATGAATTCTATGATGTTGAATAAGGTGTGAGCTCTGATTACAAGTCTTTGAACATTCGTTGCATTCATAAAGTTTCCACTGTGAATTCTTTGATGCTGAATAAGTTGTGAGTTACCCCTCACATCTTTCCCACACCCACTGCATTTATAAGACCTCTCACCTGTATGGATCCTCTGATGTTCTATAAGGACTGAGTTCTGGCCATGTGCAGTGGCTCACGCCTGTAATCCAAGCACTTTGAGAAGCCGAGGCCAGTGGATCACCTGAGGTTAGGAGTTCAAGACCAGCCTGGCCAACATGGTGAAACCTTCTCTCTACTAAAAATACAAAATTAGCCTGGCGTGGTGGTGGGCACCTGTAATCCCAGCTACTCGGGAGGCTGAGGCAGGAGAATAGCTTTAACCCGGGAGGCGGAGGTTACAGTGAGCTGAGATCCCGCCACTGCACACTGGCCTGGGCAACAGAGCAAGACTCCGTCTCCAAAAACACACACACACAAAACCCAAAACGGAACAGATGCAGTTCTGTGTTCCAGAGGGATTTATTTGTGATGCCTGTTCAAAACTCAAGAAGCCACCACCCTGATACTCATCAAACCCTGGAGAAATTCCGTTTTTAGAGTGTCAGAAGGCCTCATGAATAACCTTCCAGTTACTGAAGGAGGTCCTTACTCAGCAAGCCCCGGTCTCCTTCACTCTCCTACACTCGTGCCTCGCAGATGGCCTTATGCGCAGACTGGCGGTCCAGCCTCCCGGGGACGGGGCCTGGGCGCACCCCGTGCCGCCATTGGCCACTGAGGCCCGGGTCCTCGAGGCGCTGGGCTAGGCAGAGCCTCCCGGGGCAGTGCCAGGGGATCCGGGCGGGGTGCGTGCGCCGGAAGGGCCTC
>NW_012118154.1:965018-966043 GCF_000951035.1 Colobus angolensis palliatus
CCTTCACTCGGCGCTACCTTGGCGGCCGCGCCCATGCTGTCCCCGCCCCAACTAGTAGTCATGATGAGGGGTCGCGGGCCTCGCTGGAGAAGCTCACTGCGAGGACTTCCCGCCTGCTGGCTCTCTGCGCGCCGTCACTGACTGCCCGGCTGCGGGCGGCCGGCCTCACCACTCCCGGCTTCACTGGGCTGGGGCGCCGCACCATCGAGTCGAACCGAGTCCTCCTGCTTTCCTAGAAAAGCCGTGGGGAGAGAGGGGGAACACTTCTGGCCCACGTGAGCCACCGTCGTGCGTGGCGTCTGAGGGGCATCTACCCGGAGTCACGGAGCCGACCAAAGGGAAAAGGCCGGTCTCTGTCCAGGAAGAGCTCAGCCAAGTGGGGCAGGCGACAAGTTACAGTTGCTGCCTTGCGTGGCCGTGGCCCGTGGAGGCACTAGACCGTCACCAGGAGTCCGTCAGGAAAGACAGGCAGATACCTGAGGCCTGGATAGGAAGGACTTGGGAGACACAAGACTGTACCGCCGAGACCGCTTTGAAGTCGGGCTCACCGGGATTTGATTTCCCTCTTGACAGAGGGAACATCTCGTGGAATGGCCACAGGGCAAGAGGGCGGTGCCTGCATTCTTGGGGAACTGCAGAGAGTTCATGGGTAAATAATAGGAAGGAAAAGTAAGTACTTTGCAGAAACCCTTCCCCAACTAGGTCAGACTCCCCACTGTAGTATCATATGCCTCTCCTTTTAGGCACTTACTATGGTTGCAACTTTATTAATGATTCTAATTAGTTTCTCTTCTACAATTATAACTTCCATCCGGCCAGAGACTTGTCCATTTATGCTCACCCTGCTTTGTAGCACCCAATGCTTAACACATATTAAAAGCTGGATAATGCTGGGTGAAGTGGCTCACACCTCTAATCCCAGCACTTGGGGAGGCTGATGCGGGTGGATCACGAGGTCAGGAGTTCGAGACCAGCCTGACCAACATGGTGAAACACCCTCTCTACTAAAAATACAAAAATTAGCC
>NW_012118154.1:971128-975011 GCF_000951035.1 Colobus angolensis palliatus
GCCACTGCACTCCAGCCTAGGCAACAGAGTGGGACTCCATCTCAGGAAAAAAAAAAAAAAAGTGGACTATATTGGCAGATTATTGGCTAGCATTCACTTATTCTACCATAGTCATGCACTTGCTACCTCAGGGATGGTAGTGACAGTCTTATTTCCTATTGATGCAGGATTTTTTTCCTTGATTCCTTCGTGGGACTCAGGACAGGGGCACCCTGTTTGCTCAGCCCACTGTGCTCAGCCTCTTGCAGGAGTGTGCAGGTAAGCAAGCGAATGCAGGATCTGGCTGGCCACTACAGGCACCAGCATGAGCAAGCTCTATGCAGGGCCTGTGACCACAGCAGGCATGAGCAAATGACTGCAGGATCTAGTTGGCTGCTCTGGGCAGCTTCATGAGCAAGCCCTATTTGGGGTCTGTGGTGGTGCCCAAGTAGGGGTGCCTGTGACCCCAAAACCCCCGAGGGAGTGTTACAATGCTCTCTTAGTGCCACTGTTTGAGGATGGCTGTGTGTTAACAGCTCAGCTGGCCCCTAGCCTCATTGCGTGGGGTGGCTACCCACCACCAGTGAGGGAAAAGGGCGGGTGTGACAGCCTTTTGGGTAGTCAAACTTGGTGGGTCCCCAGCTCTTGTCTGGCATCCAAGAAGAATGAGGTTGTGTAGAACACTTGAAGGATGATGAAGGTGGAGAATTTTATAGAGTGGTCACAATGGCTCTCAGTGGAGAGGGGAGCTAGAGAGGGGATAGAAAGGGCAGGTCATCTTCTCCCCAAAGTCTGGCCATCTCTTCCCAAAAGTCTGGCCATCTCTCTCATCTACTGACTGAGTCTGGGGTCTTTATAGGCACAGAATGAGGGTGGGGCGGTCATAGATAGTTCTGGAAAAGGCAACATTCAATTGGTAAGAAGACATTATTCAGAAAGAACCAACTAGGAGGGAGCAAGCAAACAGGAATAGAAGTTCTTAACTTTGGGCTGTGGGTTTCAGGCTTTTCGGCTCAAAGGTGGGGTTTCACTGGGGGCCTGCCACATCTGCTTAGACTTTCTCAACTTCCTGTCCTGCCTCTTATCACTATCAAATATTTGTATGAAGAAACCTCTCCTAAGCCACATTCCCATCACCCCTCTTCCTCAAAGACATTATCACACTCTGACTTTCTCAGCTTTGGTCCTCTTGGAGTTTGGTTCTTTTGCTGTTTAAAATCTTATGAAGGCAAACTTTGATCATTTAGGCTCTTTTCTCAAAGTTCCAAAGTAGACTGCTCGTTAACAGGTAGGTTTTATTTTGCAGAATTCAGGTTTACAAACTGGACACTACTACATTAGCTTCTGCTACCTATAAAAGCTTTGAATAGGTGGGCTTTTATTTCACGAATTATCTGATTATCTGAAGATTAACTCTTTGTACTCCTTCAGCCCCCACTGGACTGTAAATTCTTTGAACAATGACTGTCTTTCTTTAGCCCCATCTAATTATGGACCCTGGCACATACTAAACAGTCACTAAGTAATTCTTAAATAACTTTTATTTCAGCACTCACAGTTGAAAACATTCCGTACTGTAACAAAAATTTCAGTCTTTCAAAAGTCCAATACCCTTAGTTTGATTCAAGCTCCATCAAAGAAGAATTGGTTAGTTTTTAATCTGCAGTTTACAAGTTATAGTTAATATTTCAAAAAGCCTAACGTAGGTGATATGTTTGCCCACAAAAGGGATAAAAAGGCTAATGAAAATGTTTAATTATTTGCTTTGGGCTGGAATTTTAGTACCTAGGTCTGTCTACATGGTGCCAGTCAGAAGCATGATTTGTGTTGTACATGCCTTTACGTAGTAAAATATAATTATTTAATAAATGCAGTTTGGTAAACATAATCTTTTAAAACACCGGACATAGGGGAGTAAAAAGAAGGCCTTGGTGATTAAAAAGTTGGAAACCACTGCATTAAAGTACCTTCAAATCCCTTTAAGTATCCTGTTTATCCTTACAAACATTAGCTCTCACTGTACAGCATCGTAAAGACAAGTAAGAGTTAGACTTTTTTTTTTGAGATGAAGTTTCACTCTTGTTGCCCAGGCTGGAGTGCAGTGGTGCGATCTTAGCTCACTGCAACCTCTGCCTCCCAGATTCAAGTGATTCTCCTGCCTTAGCCTCCCAAGTAGCTGGGACTACAGGCATGCCCCACCATGCCCAGATAATTTTTGTATTTTTAGTAGAGACAGGGTTTTACTATGTTGGCCAGGCATAGTAACTCCTCGTGATCAACTCCTGACCTCGTGATCGACCCACCTCGGCCTCCCAAAGTGCTGGAATTACAGGTACAAGCCACCACACCTGGCCTACACTCCTTACTTTCACAGGGTTTTTTCCCCACATTTAAACTTGTCACTTGACTAGGAAGTCAAGATTGAAATGGCTGTTTCCATGAATAATTTAGTTTCAGGGTTGTTGCCAAAGCGATTTATAATGATTTTAATAATGATAGACATCCTCTGAAACATTGGTGCAGTGGTTCATGCTCTGAAACATTGGTGCAGTGGTTCATGCCTGTAATCCCAACCCTTTGGGAGGCTGAGGAGGGAGGACTGCTTGTGCCCAGGAGTTCAAGACCAGCCTGGGCAACATAGTGAGACCTCATCTCTTTGTATTTTTAAAAATAAATAATTTTAAAAATTGTATCGTTGGGACCATATTCTAGTGTCAATTCTGAGACAGAAAAAAAAAAGGTGATTACGTCCAAGAGCTTTTAGCTTTCCCACTTGATCATACTTACATCTTTGACAAATCCGGCAGGAATTTTCTATGCTTTCCCACCTTCACATGGTCTTCCTAATAAAACCCATCTATAGTGCAATAAGATGTGGTCTCCATCAAGCTTTTTGTAGTTTTACTACATTCATTTGGTTTCTGCTATCTATTAGAGTAGGTCCTGTTTGTAGACTCTCTTACAGTCCTCAAATTCCTTTCCAATGTGAAGTTTCTGGTGTTTAAGAAAAGCTGTCCGCCCACTGAAGGCCTTACCGCAGTTGCTGCTATTCAAAGGGTTTCTCTCTGGTATGAATTCTTTGATGACTGATAAGGTGTGAGTTCTGACTGAAGGCCTTCCCACATTCAAGGCATTCATAGGGTTTCTCTCCCGTATGAACACGATGGTGTCTAATAAGATCTGAGCTTCCCCTAAAAGATTTCCCACATTTGTTGCATACATAAGGTTTTTCTCCACTGTGAATTCTATGATGTCTCACAAGGTCTGAGCTCTGATTGAAAGTTTTCCCACATTCTTTACATTCATACGGTTTCTCTCCTGTATGAGTTACCTGATGTCTAATGAAGTCTGATCGGCCCTGGAAATTCCTACCACACTGACTACACCAATAAGCTTTCTCTTCCTGGTGAGTTCTCTGCTCTCTCCTAAGCTCCTCATCCTTGCTAAAGGTTTTCTCACATTCTTCAAGTTTCTCTCCAGCATGCAGTCTCTGATGTTTGAGGAAAGCCGTGCACCACATGAAGAGCTTCCCACATTCCTTACATTCATAGGGCTTCTCACCACTATGAATTCTCTGATGTTGAATAAGGAGGGAATGCCGCCTGAAGGCTTTCCCACATTCAGTGCACTGATAGGGCTTCTCTCCAGTATGGATTTTCTGGTGTGTAACAAGGTGTGATCTCTGGCTAAAGACTTTCCCACATTCACTACATTCATGAGGTTTCTCTCCGGTATGAACACGATGGTGTTTAATAAGATCTGAGCTGCTCCTAAAAGATTTCCCACATTTGTTGCATACGTAAGGTTTTTCTCCAGTATGAACACGATGGTGTTTAATAAGATCTGAGCTGCTCCTAAAAGATTTCCCACATTTGTTGCATACGTAAGGTTTTTCTCCACTATG
>NW_012118154.1:975626-980864 GCF_000951035.1 Colobus angolensis palliatus
GTATGGATTTTCTGGTGTGTAACAAGGTGTGATCTCTGGCTAAAGACTTTCCCACATTCACTACATTCATGAGGTTTCTCTCCAGTATGAACACGATGGTGTTTAATAAGATCTGAGCTGCTCCTAAAAGATTTCCCACATTTGTTGCATACGTAAGGTTTTTCTCCACTATGAATTCTATGATGTCTCACAAGGTCTGAGCTCTGATTGAAAGTTTTCCCACATTCTTTACATTCGTATGGTTTCTCTCTTGTATGAATTACCTGATGTCTGATAAGGTCTGAGCTGCCCTGGAAGGTCCTACCACACTGATTACACAAATAAACTTTCTTTTCCTGGTGAATTCTCTGCTCTTCCCTAAGCTCTTCATCCTTCCTGAAGGTTTTCTCACATTCTTCAAATTTGTCTCCAGCATGCAGTCTCTGATGTTTGAGGAAACCTGTGCGCCACATGAAGAGTTTCCCACACTCCTTACACTCATAAGGTTTCTCACCACTATGAATTCTCCGATGTTGAATAAGGAGGGAACGCCGTCTGAAGGCATTCCCACATTCATTGCACTGATAGGGCTTCTCTCCAGTATGGATTTTCTGGTGTGTAGCAAGGTGTGACCGCTGGCTGAAGGATTTCCCACATTCACTACATTCATAGGGTTTCTCTCCAGTGTGAATACGATGGTGTTTAATAAGATCTGAGCTACCCCTAAAGGATTTCCCACATTTGGTGCATACATAAGGTTTTTCTCCACTGTGAATTCTATGATGTCTCAGAAGGTCTGAGCTCTGATTGAAAGTTTTCCCACATTCTTTACATTCATACGGTTTCTCTCTTGTATGAGTTACCTGATGTCTGATGAGGTCTGAGCTGCCCTGGAAAGCCCTACCACACTGATTACACCAATAAGCTTTCTCTTCCTTGTGAATTCTCTGCTCTTCCGTAAGCTCCTCATCCCGGCTGAAGGTTTTCTCACATTCAAGTTTCTCTTCAGCATGCAATCTCTGATGTTTGAGGAAAGCCGTGTGCCACATGAAGAGCTTCCCACATTCCTTACACTCATAGGGTTTGTCACCACTGTGAATTCTCCGATGTTGAATAAGGAGGGAAGGCCGTCTGAAGGCTTTCCCACATTCGTCGCACTGATAGGGCTTCTCTCCAGTATGGATTTTCTGGTGTGTAACAAGGTGTGACCGCTGGCTGAAGGCTTTCCCACATTCAGTACATTCATAGGGTTTCTCTCCAGTATGAATACGATGGTGTCTAATAAGATCTGAGCTACCCCTAAAAGATTTCCCACATTTGCCACATACACAAGGTTTTTCTCCACTGTGAATTCTATGATGTCTCAGAAGGTCTGAGCTCTGATTGAAAGTTTTCCCACATTCTTTACATTCATACGGTTTCTCTCCTGTATGAGTTACCTGATGTCTGATGAGGTCTGAGCTGCCCTGGAAATTCCTACCACACTGATTACACCAATAAGCTTTCTCTTCCTGGTGAATTCTCTGCTCTTCCGTAAGCTCCTCATCCTTGCTGAAGGTTTTCTCACATTCTTCAAGTTTGTCTCCAGCATGCAGTCTCTGATGTTTGAGGAAAGCTGTGCGCCCACTGATGGTCTTCCCACGTTTGTGACATTCATAGGGTTTCTCTCCACTGTGGAGTCTCTGGTGTAGGACAAGATTTGAGCTTCCCTTAAAAGCCTTCCCACACTCTTTGCACTCATAGGGATTCCCACCACTGTGAATTTGATTATGTCTCACCAGATTAGAGCTCTGATTGAAGTCTATTCCACGTTCATGACATATATAAGGTTTCTTTCCTGTATTAATTCTCTGATGTATAAGATTTGAACTTTGATTAGAGTCTTTCCCACATTCATTACACACATATGGTTTATTTCCTGTATGAATTCTCTGATGTATGATCAGGTTTGAACTCCTGTTGAAGGTTTTTCCACATTCCTTACATTCATAGGTCTTATTTATATTATGAATTTTCTGATGTTCAGTTAATCCTGACTTACGTTTGAAGTTTTGGCCACTAACCTCATATCTATGGGAGCTTTCTCCTGCAGAAAGTATTTTTTCTCCTTCATTACATCCATGGCCAATCTCTCCCACAATGGCTTTCTTGGGGATAATACGCATTTCCCTGATACTTCTCTTTTGGGAAGGGAGATGTCTCACTGCATCCTTTAAAGGGCTTACCCAGTGCTTCAACAATCTGTCCTCAGAATTACTGGTTTCAACTAACTCACATTCCTGGGTGATCTGTCTTTGGAGTATTTTGGATGCAGCCCTTGCTGACTTCTTTTCTTCAGAAATTTCCATCTTTGATTTTCATTCCTTCATCTTATTCCTGTTTTCAGAATCTGAAATGATAAGTAGATCATTCTATGATTCCTAAAATACAAATATCACATCTTCACTATGCTGGGCAGTCTAAGAGGGAGGAACAAAGAACTCAGACCTTTCCCTGCCAAAGCTGAGATGTGGACTTCACTAGAGACACTGTGGCTATCACAGGAACCTGTGCTACCACATACCCTGTTGGTAAAGAAACCTGCCAGGGTGCAGGCTGGAGCTGGGCTGTGGGAGTGGCCTAAAGGGTAGTGAATTAATTCTCTGGGGGAGGAGGGCAATCTGGAGTTGGTCCACAGGAAGTGGCCTGTTGGATGGGGGAGGAACTTGCTAGATGGTGTGGCTGGACCTGAACTGGTTCACAGGAAGCAGCCCACTAGGGTAAGTGCCACCAGGCCTTCCACAAGTTGATCTGCTAGCAGCCACATCAGTAAATAATTAAAATAAACAAATAAAAATAGAACAGCACACTGGTACCAGGAAAATAAGTTAGTTTCTCTTCCTATGGCCATGCATTGTCCCTCCAGCATCCTCTGTTGACAAAGTCTAAATCTTGTACCAACTGGCAAAGGAAAAATGTTTACAGAATCCAGCTTTGTAACACAAGCAAAGATGGTGGATTTGGAGTTGAGACGCAATAAATTAATAACCAGCATACTGCTCGTTCCTCCCAGTATACCATGATAGTTACGCAAATCTGTACTATGCCTCAGAATAAAAATAATTGGCTGTCATTTCAATAGAAATCAATTCTCTTTTTCTCAGACTTCACATTTTTCTTTCTGATATTCTGATGAAATTGCCTCCTTTTGTATGGCAATTTTATTTCTTCTGAAATTACAAGATAGATGAGCTTATTGCTTTTGAGTGTCCATGTTATCAAATCCCTGACCTTCCCCAGTGGATTAGTTCATTTTCATGCGGCTGATACTGGAGAGAAAAAGAGGTTTAATTGGACTTACAGTTCCACATGGCTGGGAAGGCCTCAGAATCGTGGGAGGGGAAAGGCACATCTTACATGGCGGTGGCAAGAGAAAATGAGGAAGATGCAAAAGCAGAAACCGATGATGAAACCATCAGATCTTATGAGACTTATTCACTACCATAAGAATAGGGGGAAACTGCCCCCATGATTCAAATTCTCTCTCCCCATATCCCTCCCACAAAATGTGGGATTCATGGGAGTACAATTCACGATGAGATTCGGTTGGGGACACAGAGCCGAACCACGTCATTCTGCCCCTGGCCCTGCAAATCTTACGTCCTCACATTTCAAAACCAGTCACGCCTTCCCAACACTCCCCGTAAGTCTTAACTCATTTCAGCATTAACCCAAAAATCCACAGTTCAAAGTCTCATCAGAAACAAGGCAAATCCCTTCTGCCTATGAGCCTGTAAAGTCAGAAGCAAGCTAGTTACTTCCTAGATACGGTCGGTACAGGTATTGTTGGGTAAATACAGCTGTTCCAAATGGGAGAAATTGGCCAAAACAAAGGGGTCACAGGGCCCATGCAAGTTGAAATCCAGCAAGGCAGTCAAATTTTAAACCTCCAAAATGATCTCATTTGACTCCAGGTCTCACATCCAGGTCATGCCGATGCAAGAGGTGGGTTCCCATGGTCTTGGGCACCTCCACCCCTGTGGCTTTGCAGGGCACAGCCTCACTCCTGGCTGCTTTCACGGGCTGGTGTTGAGTGTCTGCGGCTTTTCCAGGCGTATGGTGCAAACTGTAGGTGGATCTACCATTCTGGGGTCTGGAGGTCATTGGCCCTCTTCTCACAGCTCCACTAGAAGGTGCCCAAGCAGGGACTCTATATGGCGGCTCCGACCCCATATTTCCCTTCTGCAGTGCCCTAGCAGAGGTTCTCCATGACATCCCTGCCCCTGCAGCAAACTTCTGGCTGGGCATCCAAGCATTTCCACACATCTTCTGAAATCCAGGTGGAAGTTCCCAAACCTCAGTTCTTGACTTCTGTGTACCTAAAGACTCAACACCATGTAGAAACTGCCAAGGCTTGGGGCTTGCACCCTGTGAAGCCACAGTTCGAGCTCTATCTACATTGGCCCCTTTCAGCCATGGCTGGAGTGGCTGGGATGCAGCACACCAGGTCCCTAGGCTGGACACAGCATGGGGACCCTGGGCCTGGCCCACAAAACCATTTTCTCCTAGGCCTCCAGGCCTGTGATGGGAGGGGGCTGCTGTGAAGACTTCTGACATGCCCTGGAGACATTTTCCCCCATTGTCTTGGGGATTAACATTCAGCTTCTTGTTACTTATGCAAATTTCTGCAGCCTGATTTAATTTCTCCTTAGAAAATTGGTTTTTCTTTTTTTATCACATTGTCAGGCTGCAAATTTTCTGAACTTTTATGCTCTGCTTCCCTCATAAAACTGAATCCCTTTAACAGGACCTAAGTCACATCTTGAATGTTTTGCTGCTTAGAAATTTCTTCCACCAGATATCCTAAATCATCTCTCTCAAGTTCAAAGTTCCACAAGTCTCTAGGGCAGTGGCAAAATGCCACCAGTGTCTTTGCTAAAACATAACAAGAGTCACCTCTGCTCCAGTTCTGACAAGTTCCGCATCTCCATCTGAGACCACTTCAGCCTGGACCTTATTGTCCATATTGCTGTCAGGCTTTTGGTCAAAGCCACTCAACAAGTGTGGGGAAAAGAAAGAGAGATCAGACTGTTACTGTGTCTATACAGAAAGAAGTAGACATAAGAGACTCCATTTTGTTCTGTATTTGAGATGCTGTTAATCTGTAACCCTACCCCAACCCTGTCCTTGCAAGAGACATGTGCTGTGGTGACTCAAGGTTTAGTGGATTTTGGGCTGTGCAGGATGTGCTTTGTTAAACAAGTGCCTGAAGGCAGTATG
>NW_012118154.1:980914-992186 GCF_000951035.1 Colobus angolensis palliatus
GTTCTGTATTTGAGATGCTGTTAATCTGTAACCCTACCCCAACCCTGTCCTTGCAAGAGACATGTGCTGTGGTGACTCAAGGTTTAGCGGATTTTGGGCTGTGCAGGATGTGCTTTGTTAAACAAGTGCCTGAAGGCTGTATGTTTGTGAAAAGTCATCACCATTCTCTTAATCTCAAGTACCCAGGGACACATACACTGCGGAAGGTCGCAGGGACCTCTGCCTAGGAAACCCAGGTACTGTCCAAAGTTTCTCCCCATGTGATAGTCTGAAATATGGCCTCATGGGAAGGGAAAGACCTAATGGTCCCCTGGCCTGACACCTGTGAAGGGTCTGTGACTGAGGAGGATTAGTGTAAGAGGAAAGAAGGCCTCTGGGCAGTTGAGATAGAGAAAGGCATCTGTCTCCTGCCTGTCCCTGGGCAGTTGAACCTCTCAGGTGTAAAACTCGATTGTATGTTCTATTTACTGATAGGAGAAAACTGCCTTAGGGCTGAAGGTGGGACTTGCTAGTGGCAATGCTGCTCTTTATGCACTAAAAAGGTTTATGGAGATGTTTGCATATGCATATCAAGGCACAGCACTTTTCCTTAAACTTATTCATGTCACAGAGATCTTTATTCATATGTCTTTCTGCTAACCTTCTCCCTACTCTGATCCTTTTGTCCTGCCACTTCCCCTTTTCTGAGATGGTAAAGATAATGATCGATAAATAATGAGGGAACTCAGAGACCAGTGCCGGTGCAGGTCCTCTGTATGCTGAGCGCCGGTCCCCTGGGCCCACTTTTTCTTTCTCTATACTTTGTCTCTGTGTCTCATTTCTTTTCTCAAGTCTCTTGTTCCACCTAACGAGAAATGCCCACAGGTGTAGAGGGGCAGGCCACCCCTTCAACAACTCTCTATGAAGTTCCAAACTTTCCCACATTTTCCTGTCTTCTTCTGAGCCCCCCCATACTGTTCCAGCCTTTGCCTGTTATGCAGCTCCAAAATTGTTTCCATATTTGGATGTCTTTTCAGCAGCACCTCTGGTACCAATTTACTATATTAGTCTGTTTTCACGCTGCTGATGAAGACGTACCCGAGACTGGGAAAGAGGTTTAATTGAACTTACAGTTCTACATGGCTCGAGAGGCCTCAGAATTATGGCAGGAGGCAAAAGGCACTTCTTACATGGTGGTGGCAAGAGAAAATGAGGAAGATGCAAAAACAGAAACCAATGATAAAACCATCAGGTCTCATGAGACTTGTTCACTACCACGAAAACAGTATGGGGGAAACCATCCCCATGATTCATATTATCTCCCACAACATGTGGGAATTACGGAAGTACAATTCAAGATGAGATTTGGGTGGAGACACAAGCCAAACCATATCAGTCAGTCACAAAAACACATTTCTGAGCTCCTTGGGAGTGTGGTCCTGCTGATAGGGACTCTAGTCATTAATCTTGCAGTGAATGAGCAGCAACATGGCACAGTGATTAAGAGCATGGACTGAAGGGCAAACTGCCTGAGTTTGAATCCTGGCTCCACCATTTAATGATGGTGAGACCTCAGGCAAATCACGGAGCTCTCAGTGCCCTAGCTTCCTCATCTATAAAATGGACTTAATAATAGTATTTACCTCATAGACTTGTTATGAGAATCAAACATATATAAATATACATAAAACATTTAGAACAGTGCTTTGCATATAGAAAGCACTATGTGTCAGCTGCTTATTACTATTATTATTAATATTTGCCCTTTAAATATTAAGTAATATGTCCCTAGAACAAAAAAAGGCTGGATTTCCTTTTTTTTTTTTTTTTTTTTAGAGATATGGTCTCACCATGTTGCCCAGGCTGGTCTCACACTCCTGGGGTCAGGCAATCCTCCTGCCTTGGACTCCCAAAATGCTGGGATTGCAGGTGTGAGTCACTGCACCTGGCCTTGGATTTCATTTAAATACCATACCCTCTCCTGCAACTGAAAGACAGTGGGCTTACTGCTATTGGGTGTCCATATTATCAAATCCCCAACCTTTATTACTGGAAAGAATTGACTTTGTCATAATTTTCCCTTAAAGAGTATAGTGGTTTTATTCTTTTGGTTTGAGATATATATATATATACACACATATTTCAAAATTCAGAAGCAGATTACTATTTAAAAGATGGTAGATTAAAGGCTGCCCAATTTTTTTTTTTTTTTAACAAAAAACTTGTGATCTGAAGGGCTTTTATTGTGTCATACTGAACTCTTGAAAGCCAAAAGCTGAAGGAAGGTGTGCCTCTAGATTTGATGAGGTGTTTGTGGCAGCAAATCTGTATGAAGGCTTTGAAGTGCCTGGGCTCAATTTCCTCTGCTTGTTCCCATAGTACTTTTTAATAAGGAGCCTGCTTCATTCATTATTGAGTAGTAATTGTTAAGATAAATTTGTAGGATGTATGCTTAAAATAAAAAAATATGTATTTTCAAGGAAGAATAAAGGAAAGAAAGGAACATGAGTAACAGATTAGAAACATACATCCATGAAGCCAGGCGCGGTGGCTCACGCCTGTAATCCCAGCACTTTGGGAGGCCAAGGCGGGCGGATCACGAGGTCAGGAGATCGAGACCATCCTGGCTAGCACGGTGAAACCCCGTCTCAACTAAAAACACAAAAAATTAGCGGGGCGCGGTGGCGGGAGCCTGTAGTCCCAGCTACTCAGGAGGCTGAGGCAGGAGAATGGTGTGAACCCGGGAGGCAGATCTTGCAGTGAGCTGAGATCGCACCACTGCACTCCAGCCTGGGTGAAAGAGCAAGACTCTGTCTCAAAAAAAAAAAGAAAGAAAAGAAACATCCATCCATGAGGAATACAAGGAAATTAATAGGAAACATTCAGCAGAGAGTTCTCCATTATCTCAAAGAAATTTTAGACAAAATAACTCTTTAAATAAAAGCCTAAAGAAGAGATATAAGGGTTTAAAACAGATTACACATTTAAAAATTTGACATTTTTAATTAAAAAAAAAAACATCGAGTCACGTAGCCAAAAAAAAAAAAAAGAAAGAAAAAGGAAAAAATAATAGCAGTGGGGCTGCCCAGGCTGGTCTTGAACTCCTGGTTTCAAGCAATCCTCCCACCTTGGCCTCCCAAAGTGCTGGGATTATAGGTGTGAGCCACTGTGCCAGGCCATTTTTTTTTTTTACTTTTTTTTGAGATAGGGTCTCACTCTGTCACCCAGGCTGGAGTGCAGTGCAGTGGTGCAATCATGGTTCACTGCAGTCTTGACCTCTCAGGCTGAGATGATTCTCCCACCTCAGCCTCCCAAGTAGCTGGGATTACAGGCATGCTGCAGCACACATGCCAAATTTTTTGTAGAGATGGGGCCTGCCATGTTGCCCGGGGTGTTCTGGAACTCCTGGCCTCAAGGGATCCTCCTGCCTCGGCCTCCCAAAGTGCTAGGATTACAGGCGTGAGTCAGTGCGCCCGGCTTCTTTTGTTTTTTTTCATACATGCTGTCATTCTGTCACCCAGGCTGGAGTGCAGTGGTGCAATCAGAGCTCACTGCAACCTAAAACTCCTGGGCTCAAGCAATTCTCCCACTTCAGCCTGACACCATAGGCACACCACCATATCCAGCTAGTTTAAAACAATTTTTTGTAGAGTGAAGGTCTCACTATGTTGCCCAGGCTGGTCTCAAACTCCTGGCCTCAAGCGATCCTTCAGCCTCCCAAAGTGCTAAGATTACAGACATGAGCCGCCATGCCTGGCCAAAAACAAAATAGATTAGAAAGCAATAAAAAGAAGTGAGAAGTGATCTGACAAAGCTGAGGAAATAAATGGAAGGGCAAATGAAAAGCATTATGTAGATGAAATTCACATAAGGAACAACGAAAATAATCACGACAAGGTCACAATGAAGCCTGGAGAAATAAAAAATGAAATGAATACGAATGTGATTACAGAGAAAACCAGTAACTAAAGAAAGATAATCAAATACATATAATTAGTGTTCCTAAAGAAAAGAGCAAACAGGCCGGGCGCAGTGGCTCACGCCTGTAATCCCAGCACTTTGGGAGGCTGAGGCAGGCGGATCACCAGAGGTCAGGAGTTCGAGACCAGCCTGACCAACGTGGATAAATCCCGTATCTACTAAAAACACAAAATTAGCTGGGCATGGTGGCATGTGCCTGTAGTCCCAGCTACTTGGGAGGCTGAGGCAGGAGAATCGCTTGAACCCGGGAGGCGGAGGTTGTGGTGAGCTGAGATCGTGCCATTGCACTCCAGCCTGGGCAACAAGAGCAAAACTCCATCTCAAAAAAAAAAAAGAACATTAAAAAAAAAAAATCAATATATAACAGAAAAATGTTGCTGAAATAAACACTTAAATCTATTGGAAAGGTAAATTGTAGCTCATAAAAAGTAGAAGAGTCAAAACTGAGACATGTCCTTTTGAAGTAATTAAATTTCAGGAATAAATGAGCAAATGGGCATCTAGGCAGAAAAGGAAGTAATGTGCAAGACAGAATTTCAGGTTGACTTTGCCCTTCCCCAGTTATACTCCATACCCGAATTAGTAATGCCCATATAATTCCAAGGGGAAACAAAGTGTGAGCCAATAATTTTTTTACCCAGTAAAGTGTTCTCTTGCATTAAAAGCAATAGGCAAACATTTCCAGTTATGTAAAAACTTAGGGAGTATGACAGTTATAAGCCCTTTTTGAAAATAACTATTGCAAAGAGATATAGCCAATAAAGAAGTGAATTAAGATGAACCCTCAGGAATTAAGAGAGCATTGTAAAAGAATGGTCTAATGAAAAAAAAAAAAGTTTTCCCTCTGCTCTTACACCACAGTCAATCAACACAGAAGACTTGTGTAACCAAATGTTTATTTTAATTATTTTTTAGTTTTAGGGATGAGGGTCTTGCTGTCACCCAGGCTGGAGTGCAGTGATGCCATCATAGTTCAGGGCAGTCTTGAACTCCTGGCCTCAAACCATCCTCCTGCCTCAGCCTCCTGAATCGTTGGGATAACAGGCAAGAGCTGAAACTGCCTTTGCAAAATTATAATTGAGGAAATTATGACAGTGAAAGAGAGCAGACCTAACTAACCCCATCTTCTGACCTCTAAACTGTTTTTGTTCATTCCTGGTATGAACAAAGGCATAGGTCAAACCAGCCCTGGGAAGGAATTTAGTTTATAGATTAAATGCTGAAACAAAATTGGTAATAGCCCTTTCCTGAAAAACGCCTTCTTGCCTGGGGACCAGTCTGCCTTTGCAGGACTAACAAATTAGCTACAAGATTAGAAATTACAATTAGGGGCCACACAGCCTCTACAAGAGTTTGAACCTCCCCAGATTGCCCCTGGGAATAACATCACTGTTGCAAAACCTAAGATCAGTGCTTGAGATGTTTTGTGGACCCTGCATTCCAGTGCAGCAAATGACACCACCCAGACCGATAACCTGGATCAGCCAGTTCTGCAATCCCACCTGGGAGCATAAGTCAGAAAGTAGAACTCACTTCACCCCTCGATGAGTTCATCTTTAACCCAACCAATCAGCACTTCCCACTCTCCGAGCCCATACGCCAAATTATCCTAAAAAACTCTGATCTACAAATGCTCTGGGAGACTGTTTAATAGTAAAACTCCCGTCTCCTGCATAGCCAACGCTGCATGAATTACTCTTCCTCCGTTGCAATTCCCCTTTCTTGATAAATTCCCTTGTCTTGATAAATTGGCTTTGTCTAGGCAGTGGGCAAGGTGATCCCACTGGGCGGTTACAGAGCCACGATACCCTCTGACCAGATATTTTGGCGTTTTCCCACACACACCAAGCAAGCAATAAATTCTGCAGCAACAACAGCTAGGTGTTCTCTAATTCAGTTCAATTCGGACACCATCTAGCTGGAGATGGCGTCAGATCCCACAGGTTGAGGACTCAATTCACCAGACTGCACCGCACTTCTGATGCCGATCACAAGTCCCAGGTTGTTTTACCTGTGCTTCTGACCGACCAGCTATAAATCAGGGATCCCAAGCTCCCTTATTGGGTTAAATTATTTGCTAGAGTGGCAAACTCTGCCACTGTACTCAGGGAAACATGTACTTATATTTACCAGTTTATTACAAAGGATATTACAAAGGACACAGATGAAGAGATGCATAAGGCAAGCCAAGTGGGAGGGGGAGCAGAGCTTCCATGCCCTCTCTGGGCACACCACTGTCCAGGAACCTCTATGTGTTCAGCTATCTGGAAGCTCTCCAAACTCCATCCTTTGGGGTTTTAATGGAGGCTTCATTAAGTAGGCATAATTGATTTAAAAAAAAAAAAAGTCCAGGCACGGTTGCTCAGGCCTGTAATCCCAGCACTTTGGGAGGCTAAAGGGGGTGGACACATGGTCGGGAGATCGAGACCAGCCTGACCAACGTAGTGAAACCCTGTCTCTACTAAAAATACAAAAATTAGCCGGGCATGGGGGCAGGCACCTATAACCCCAGCTACTCGGGAGGCTGAGGCAGGAGAATCGCTTGAACCCGCGAGGCGGAGGTTGCAGTGAGCCGAGATTGCACCACTGCACTCCAGCCTGGTGACAGAGCAAGACTCTGTCTCAAGAAAAAAAGTAAGTTGGCCATTAATTCAAATAAAAACAAAGAGCATGAGCCAAGAAAATGTGTCTACACTCAAAGCTGGCCCAGGGGCCACCATTTCTTAACTTAGGAAATACCACTATTTCATGCCCAGTTCTTAGTACCCTGTAACTATGTGAATCCTTTTTAATTCACATTCATGGGCATGCATTAGGTGAAGCTAAACAGAGTCTATGCCTAGAGGAAGACTCACACATGAAACAAGGTAGTAAGAGCCTATGAATTAGATGCTAAAAGCGCTGTATTAGCAATCCGGGAAGGCTTCCCAAACAACATGACTTTTGAAGCTTGTGGGGAAAAGAAAGATCGGACTGTTACTGTGTCTGTGCAGAAATAAGTAGACATAGAGACTTCATTTTGTTCTGTACTAAGAAAAATTCTTCTGCCTTGAGATGCTGTTTATCTGTAACCCTACCCCCAACCCTGTGCTTGCAGAGACATGTGCTGTGTTTTCTCAAGGTTTAATGGATTTAGGGCTATGCAGGATGTGCTTTGTTAAACAAGTGCTTGAAGGCAGTATGCTTGTTAAAAGTCATCACCATTCTCTAATCTCAAGTACCCAGGGACACAAACACTGTGGAAGGCCAGGAAAGCCAGGTATTATCCAAGGTTTCTCCCCATGTGATAGTCTGAAATATGGCCTCGTGGGAAGGGAAAGACCAGACTGTCCCCCAGCCTGTAAAGGGTCTGTGCTGAGGAGGATTAATACAAGAGGAAGGCCTCTTTGCAGTTGAGATAGAGGAAGACATCTGTCTCCTGCTCCTCCCTGGGCAATGGATTGTATGTTCTATTTACTGAGATAGGAAAAAACTGCCTTAGGTCTGGAGGTGAGACATGCTAGCAGCAGTGCTGCTCTTTAATGCACAGAAATGTTTGTGGAGATGTTTGTATACATGCACATCAAGGCACAGCACCTTTCATTAAACTTATTTATGACACAGAGATCTTTGTTCACACGTTTTCCTGCTGACCCTCTCCGCTCGATTACCCTGTTGTCCTGCCACATCCCCCTCTCTGAGATGGTAAAAATAACGATCAATAAATACTGAGGGAACTCAGAGACCAGTGCACCGGTCTGTCCTCTGTATGCTGAGCGCCGGTCCCCTAGGCCTACTTTTCTTTCTCTATACTTTGTCTGTGTGTCTGTTTCTTTTCTCGTCTCTCCTTCCACCTGACGAGAAACGCCCACAGGTGTGGAGGGGCAGGCCACCCCTTCAAAGCTGCTCCTAAAAGGAATGTAGACCCTCACAGAGAGACCAGCCCACCTAAATCCCTCCCTTGTCTGAACTCTTTAACAGTCCTAATATTTTAGACTGAGTAGTAGAACATACCTGAACCATACAGTTCATTCCTGTAGCTTAGTCTAGTCTCCCCGCGGGGTCACTCGTGGGATGCAGAAACCAGATTTGGTTACAGATACAAATATACCTGGCACAGCTTTGGGTGAGGAATAATCAATTTATGCCTGATGGTGGATTCTGGGCCTCGGGAAGATGCCGTTAGCGGTACCCACAGGAGGGAACTGGAATAGGCAAGAGTAGCCGGACAGGGCCGGGGGCGGAGCAGGTGGAGACCAAGAAGCCTACCGAGAGCAAGAACGCCCAGCCATGCGCACCCGGAGCCTACATCCTCCTGAGGTCCCCCAGGCCTCTCCGCATAGGCATATGAGTTCTGCTCCACTCCTAGCTTGCCGGAGGACGCAGGCGCCGCGGCCCCCAACTCTGTGAATGCAGCGGAGTCTCACCTCCGGGCCACCCCTAGCCTCCCGTTCGGTAGGGGGCCCCTCCACGGCCGCCATCACTGAGTCGGGGCTCCTAGCGCCACCATCTTAGACCCCGCACCTGGGCCACGCGAGAACTTCGGTGCCTCCCCCGGCCTGCGGTCTCCCAGTCAGCGCCGCGCCCAGCCGACCCCCGTCTGCTCCAGCCAATCCGCGCGCGCTCCCCTGGCCGCCTCCCACCGGATCAGGTGTCTCCTCTGTGCAGACTCCGCCAGGACGCCAGTCGGCGCTGGCGTAACTGGCGCATCCCGGCGAACTCTGACTTCAGGAGGGCCAGCTGCGCGCTAGCAGGTTACCAAGGTTACCATCCAGACGCGGAGTCCTCAGCTGGTCCTAGACGGGTAGGGTTGGGGCTTTGGCACGGTCGGGTCCGGGGTGGGTGACCCCTCCAAGTAACTACGTTTTTGTTCTTCCCTTTTGTTTTGTTTTGTTTTTGAGATGGAGTCTGGCTCTTCGCCCAGGCTGGAGTGCAATGGTGAGATCTCAGCTCACTGCAACCTCCATCTGCCAGGTTCAAGCGATTCTCCTGCCTCGGCCTCCCCAGTAGCTGGGATTACAGGCGCCCACCACCACGCCCTGCTAATTTTTGTATTTTTAGTAGAGACGGGCTTTCTCCATGTTGGCCAGGCTGGTCTCGAACTCTTGTTTTGCCTGTTCTGTTTTTCATCTTTTGTTTTTGTTCCTGCATGCGTTTGTGGTCTCATTCATTGATGACTTATATTTGCAATGCCTTGTCAAAGGTTAGGCGATACAGAGCCCAACAAAGACTGCATAATGTTTAAAAGTGTAGGTTCTGAAGTGAGAAAGACAGTCAGAATTCTTGCCCCACCACTTAGGGACTATGTGACTTTGAACTAGTTACCTATTAATAGCTTCTTCACGCCTCCGCTGCTTCGTTTGTAAAGTGAGGTAAATAATAGGACCGACCTCACTGACATATGTATGTGAAGTTTGCATGTGGCAAAGGCCAGATACATATTAGTTATTACTATGGAGATGATGTTGGTTCCCATCGCATAGGATCGTGGTTAGGGTTATATATGTATGTAAAGATGTAAGATGTCCAACGCCAAGCCTTTCCCACACAAAAATGTCAGTACACTAATCACTTTGGCTTCTCCTATCTCTCTGTCCCAAACTTTCGGTTGCTCGAATTATGCACGTTTCACTCTTGAATTTGTAAATGCAGCTACTACTATTTGTTCCTTAATTTGCAGAACTACATTTGAGATAGTATTTCATAGACTGTGTTAAATTTTCATTGAAATACTGAGCCATGTCTCAAATAGACTTCAGTTATAGTTGCTTTTACAGTTCGTTTTGCTTTACCTCTCTTAGTAAGAGTGCACTAATAGAAGTTATTCTTTGGAATTTAGAAATGGGTTTTTAAGGCCGGGCACGGTGGCTCACACCTGTAATCCCAGCACTTTGGGAGGCCTAGGAGGGCGTATCTCAGGAGTTCAAGACCAGCCTGGCCAGCATGGTGAAACCCCCCCCTCTACTAAAAATACAAAAAAAATAACTAGGAATGATGGCAGGCACCTGCAGTCCCAGTTACTCGGGAGGCTGAGGCAGGAAAATTGCTTGAATCCAGGAGGCAGAGGTTGCAGTGAGCCGAAATCCAAGCACTCCACTCCAGCCTGGGCAACAGAGCAAGACACCATCTCAAAAAAATGTAAACAATAGACTGTTGTATGCCCTCTGCTCCTAGAGGCCCAGCCTCTGTGGCCCTGTGACCTACAAGTATTGGGAGATCCACAGCTAAGAGGCCGGGATCCCCTGGGAGCCAAAACTGAGTTAGAACTCTCAAGTGGGAGTTGAACAATGAAAACAGATGGACAGAGGGCAGGGAACATCACATACCAGGGCCTTTCCGGGGGGTGGGGGACTGGGGGAGGGATAGCATTAGGAGAAATACCTAATGTAAATGACGAGTTGATGGGTGCAGCAAACCACCATGGCACATGTATACCTATGTAATAAACCTGCACGTTGTGCATATGTACCCTAGAACTTAAAGTATAATAAATAAATAAAATAAAATAAAATAAATGGGTTTTTAAAAAATCGTGCAGGTTGGGTGAGGTGGCTCATGCCTGTAATCCTAGCACTTTGGGAGGCTGAGGCGGGTGGATCACTTGAGGTCAGGAGTTCAAGACCAGCCTGGCCAACATGGTGAAACTCCGTCTCTACTAAAAAATACAAAAAAAAAAAAAAAAGCTGGGCGTGGCAGCACGCGCCTGTAGTCCCAGCTACTCAGAAGGCTGAGGCAGGAGAATGGCGTGAACCCAGAAGGTGGAGCTTGCAGTGATCTAGTGAGCTGAGATGGCACCACTGCACTCCAGCCTGGGCGACAGAGTGAGACTCCGTCTCAAAAAAAAAAAAAAAAGAAATGGTGCAGATTGTGAAAGTATTAAAAGGGAAAATATGTGTAGCATACATGATAGGAAAAGGGATAACATGCATGACTTAAAAGAGTTCCACATGACTTCAAGTTCCCTGAGAGAGCCTTGGGTTTTGCTCAGCATTCGTTGTATTACCAGTGTCTGGCACAGAACCAGCACTCCATACACATTTGCAGAATGAATAAATTACATAATGAATCCATGCCACTGACAGGGGTAGCATGTGAACTCTAAAGGAGATCGAAAAGAAGAGCTATTCTTTTTTTTTTTTTTTGAGACGGAATCTCGCTCTGTCTCCCAGGCTGGAGTGCAGTGGCGCGATCTCGGCTCACTGCAAGGTCCGCCTCCCGGGTTCACGCCGTTCTCCTGCCTCGGCCTCCCTAGTAGCTGGGACTACAGGCTCCCGCCACCTTGCTCGGCTAGTTTTTTTGTATTTTTTAGTAGAGACGGGGTTTCACCGTGTTA
>NW_012118154.1:993212-994530 GCF_000951035.1 Colobus angolensis palliatus
CGCATCCTGGGTTCAAGTGATTCTCCTGCCTCAGCCTCCCAAGTAGCTGGGACTACAGGTGTGCATCACCACAACTGGCTAATTTTTGTAATTTTAGTAGAGACAGGGTTTCACCATGTTGACCAGGATGGTCTCGATCTCTTGACCTCTTGATCTGCCTGCCTCAGCCTCCCAGAGTGCTGGGATTACAGGTGTGAGCCACTGAGCCTGGCCCTCTTTACTGTCTTATGCGGTCACTCAACACAATACTTCTGACACCAGATGGGTTGGGGCTTTCTCCATACACAAAGCAATTCTCTGGCAGACAACAGATAGCTGTCCTCTAATTCAATTCAATCTGACACTATCTACCTGGAGATAGTGTTAGAGCCTGCAGTCCCACAAGACTACTGCCCACTTCAGATGCCAATTACAAACCCTCGGTTGTGACCTGTATTTCTGACAAACTGGCTCTAAAGCGAGGTTCCCACAAATCCTTCCTAGGGTTTGGTAGGACAGATCACAGAACTCAGGGAAACACCTTACTTATATTTACCCGTTTATTATAAAGGATATTACAAAGGACATAGGTTAATAACCAGATGGAAGAGATGCATAGGGCAAGGTATGCAGAAAGTGGTGTGGAGCTTCCATGCCCTCTCTGAGTGCCATCCTCCAGGAACCATCCACCGTCTTCCACATGTTCAGCTATCTGGAAGCTCCTAGAACTCCATCCTGTGGAGTTTTTATGAAGGCTTCATTATGTAGGCATGATTGATTAAATCATTGGCCATTGGTGATGAACTCAGTCTTCAACCCCTCTGCCTTCCCTCCCTCAGAGGTTGGAAGATAAGACTGAAAGTCTCAACTCTCTAATCCTGCCTTGATCTTTTTGGCAACCAGCCCGCATCCTGAAGTTACCTAGGGGCTCCCAGCCATCAGCCATCTCAGCAGCATACAAAAGACTGTTTGTTTGTTTTTGTTTTTTTGAGACGAGTGGAGTTTCGCTCTTGTTGCCCAGGCTAGAGTGCAATGGCCCGATCTCAGCTCACCTCAACCTCTGCCTTCCGGTTCAAGTGATTCTCCTGCCTCAGGCTTCTGGAGTAGCTGGGATTACAGGTGTGTGCCGACATGCCCAGCTAATTTTTATATTTTCAGTAGAGACGGGGTTTCGCCATGTTGGCCAGGCTGGTCTCAAACTCCTGATTTCAGGTGATCCGCCCACGTCGGCGTCCCAAAGTGCTGGAATTACAGGCCTGAGACATGGCGCCAGGGCCCCATGTGTGAACTTCTTATAACTATTTTTTTTTTTTTTTTTGAGACAGAGTCTTGCTCTGTC
>NW_012118154.1:999108-1000298 GCF_000951035.1 Colobus angolensis palliatus
GCCAGGATGGTCTCGATCTCCTGACCTCGTGATCCGCCCGTCTCGGCCTCCCAAAGTGCTGGGATTACAGGCTTGAGCCACCGCGCCCAGCCGAGAATCCAGATGTTTTCTATTAAGCCAGATATGAGATTTGAAAAAAAAAAAATGTAACATACAGTGAGAAAAATGACACTTTTCTCACTCATTTTTTTGTTTGGGAAAATATAGTTATTTTATTATTTTTTTGAGACAGGGTCTCACTCTATTGCCCAGGCTGGAGTGCAGTGGCATCATCATAGCTGACCGCAGCCTCAAACTCTTGGGCTCAAGTGATCCTCCTGACTCAGCCTCCCAAGTAGCTGGGACTACAGGTGCTCACCACTATGCCTGGCTAACGTTTTCATTTTTAGTTTTTGTAGAGATTGCGTCTTGCTATGTTGCCCAGGCTGGCCTCTAACTCCTCGGCTCAAGCAAACCACCCACCTCAACCTCCCAAGTAGGTGGATCTACAAGCTCTCGCCACTGAGCCTGGCTCTCCATCATTTTTAAGTGCAATGGAGACCTGGTACCAAATGGTTTGAGACCCACTGTTCTAGGGCAAGGGTCCCCATTGCCCGAGCCTGGACCAGTACAGTCTGTGGCCTATTAGGAACCAGGCTGCACAGCAGGAAGTAAGTGAAGGGCAAGCGAGCATTAACTTAACTGCCTGAGCCTGTTAGATCAGGGGTGGTAGTAGATTCTCACAGGAGCACGAACCCTATTGTGAACTGCACACGTGAGGACTCTGGGTTGCATGCCTTTTAAGAGAATGTAGTGGCTGATGATCTAAAGTGGAGCAGTTTCATACCAAAACCATTCCACCCTTTCCTCTCAACCCGTCCCTAGTGCCAAAAAGGTTGGGAACTGCTGTTCTAGGGTGTATCTATCCCGAAGTGGAGTTGCTGTGCTTTACGGTGTCCACAATTTCAGTTTTACTAGGTTTTGCCAAATTGCTCTCCAAAGTGGCTAAAGCTAATTTTTTATTTTATTTTATTTATTTATTTTGAGATTGTGTCTTGCTCTGTTGCCAGGCTGGAGTGCAGTGGCGCGATCTCGGCTCACTGCAACCTCTGCCTCCCGGGTTCAAGTGATTCCCCTGCCTCAACTTCCTGAGAAGCTGGAATTACAGACGCACAACCACCACACCCTGCTAATTTTTTTGTGTTTTAGTA
>NW_012118154.1:1001528-1003088 GCF_000951035.1 Colobus angolensis palliatus
AAAAAAAAAGAAATGTATATATCTTTGATTTTTTTGTTTTTTTTCCCCCAAATCTCAAATTGTAAACAACTGTGGAATTATTAAAGTAGGCTAGCAAAAGAAAAAAAAATAAAGTAGGCTAGTGATACAATACAATAGTGAGTTGGTGTATGAAATGTTCATTATCTTTTCTAAACAATACTGTGAAAAGCAGGGTCATATTTATCTGAAATATTCTCAGAGGAAGTTTCTCTTGGTCACTGAGAATAGCTTTGTACAGTATCAACATTACATGTATCGGAAAATTTATTTTTGTTTGGTGGCTCATGGGTAGTAAAAGCGTACAAGTTATGCAAATAACCCTTTTTTAACATCAGGGGAATTTCATTATTCTTAAATACTACCTTCTGCAATTTTTGTTAAAACCATGTTCCACTAACACCTAATTTGTAAAAAAAATAAATAAATACAGAGGGATCTAATGTGAAAACAGCTTAAAAGCTGTTAGTTCACTTTGTAAATGAGAGTTTATTTTAACCAATTTAGGGCTTTTTAAAATTATTCACAGAATATTTACTTGTTCAAGTGTAGCTGATCTAAAACTTTAATGGCATTAAATTTTGGCAATGAAATATGTTGATCAGGCCGGGTGCAGTGGCTCACGCCTGTAATCCTAACACTTTGGGTGAGACAGGTGGATCACCTGAGGTCAGGAGATCGAGAGCAGCCTGACCAACATGGCAAAACCTAATCTCTACTAACAATACAAAAATTAGCTGGACGTGGTGGTGGGCACCTATAATCTCAGCTAGAAAAAAAGAAGTATGTTGATCAATATGAGAGGTTGAGTTTTACAGTTGAAGGGGCAAGGTGCAGCAATATTAATTGGCTGTTTCTGACAGTAGTTTGGCACATAGTTATATGTACACTCTGCTCTAGTAAAATGAAATGCGACCACAGTCAACGGTTACTTATTTATGCCGGAAGGTGTTTGGCAACCAACTGTTAATTTAAGAGAGATTCCATTCTGCCACTTAGCCACGGCAGAGTACATCCATGTGCACTCAGGAAAAGCAGATGGAATAGGTTATAAACAGAAGCACACTCCAATTCAGGAGACATGTCCACGCAGAAATAGTACTATGATGCAACATACATCACAAAAACAAATGGAAATTTTGTTTGTTTGTTTTTGAGATGGAGTTTCACTCTTTTGCCAGGCTGGAGTGCAGTGGCACAATCTCGGCTCACTGCAACCTTCGCCTCCCAGGTTCAAGCGATTCTCCTGCTTCAGCCTCCCTAGTAGCTGGGACTACAGGTGCGTGCCACCACACCCAGCTAATTTTTGTATTTTTAGTAGAGACGCGGTTTCATCATCTTGGCCAGGATGGTCTCAATCTCCTGACCTCGTGATCCACCCGCCTCAGCCTCCCAAAGTACTGGGATTACAGGCGTGAGCCATGCCGCCTGGCAAGAAATAGTTTTTTTTGTTTGTTTCTTTTTTGAGACGGAGTGGAAAGAAAAGAAACCCAGGCTGGAGTACAGTGGCGCAATCTCGGCTCACTGCAAGCTCCACCTCCC
>NW_012118154.1:1004753-1007669 GCF_000951035.1 Colobus angolensis palliatus
TGGGTTCAAGTGATTCTCCTGCCTCAGCCTCCTGAGTAGCTGGGATTACAGGTGTGTGCCATGACGCCCGGCTAATTTTGTATTTTTAGTAGACATGGGGTTTCACCATGTTAGCTAGGCTGGTCTCGAACTTCTGACCTCAGGTGATGTGCCTGTCTTAGCCTCCCAAAATGCTGGGATGACAGGCATGAGCCACCGCCCCTGGCCAAATATGTTATTTATGATTTAAAAAAAAAAAAAAAACAGCAGAATTGAAATGTTTAGAAATTTACCAACCCGCCCATGTTGTAAAGAATGAAAAAGCTTGTTGAAAACACCAAGAATGTGACCGAGGAAACTTTTGATAAGGAGGTTAGTGTGGGGAGATGGAAGCCAGATACTCAGCATCACAGTGAAGAAGGACTCTGAAACCATTCTGAAGATCTTCAGAGGCTGCCCTGCCCATCACAGGCCCAGAAAACTAGGACCTTGAAGTCAAAGAGATTTCAAGGCTCTGCTCCCTGCATTCTGGTGCAGGGCTTCTGGGATGCCCTAGCTATGGCTCAGGTGGGCTCAAGTGGGCCCAACTGTGGCTCAGCCCATCCCTCTGGGAGGCACAGACAAGAAAGCATGGTAGTGTCCAAGCAGTTTTATCTCCACAGCTGCGCAAAGTGCACGGGCTGCGAGGGCATTGCTACTTCTACCTAGATTTCAAAGGATTTCTGTGGGAAGCTTGAGGCCCAGACAGAGCACTGAAGGGGTGGCCTGCCCCTCCACACCTGTGGGCGTTTCTTGTCAGGTGGAAAGAGAGACTTGAGAAAGAAAGAGACACAGAGACAAAGTATAGAGAAAGAAAAGTGAGCTCAGGGGACTGGCGCTCAGCATACGGAGGACCCGTGCCATGCTGCGCAGGCACCGGTCTCTGAGTTCCCTCAGTATTTCTTGATCCTTATCTTTACCATCTCGGAGAGGGGGATGTGGCAGGACAATAGGTTAATGGTGGGGAGAAGGTCAGCAGGAAAACATGTGAACAAATGTCTCCATGTCATAAATGAATTTAAGGAAAGGTGCTGTGCCTTGATGTGCATGTATGCAAACATCTCCACAAACATTTCCGTGCATTAAAGAGCAGCATTGCCACTAGCACGTCTCACCTCCAGACCTAAGGAGGTTTTCTCCTACCTCAGTAAATAGATCATACAATTGGGTCTTACTGAGACATTCCATTGCCCAGGGAGGAGCTGGAGACAGAAGCCTTCCTCTATCTCAACTGCAAAGAGGCCTTCCTCTTTTACTAATCCTCCTCAGCACAGACCCTTTACAGGTGTCGGGCTGGGGGACGATCAGTTCTTTTCCTTCCCACGAGACCATATTTCAGACTCTCACATGGGGAGAAACCTTGGACAATACCTGGCTTTCCTAGGCAGAGGTCCCTGCAGTCTTCCGCAGTGTTTGTGTCCCTGGGTCCTTGAGATTAGAGAATGGTGATGACTTTTGACAAGCATACTGCCTTCAAGCACTTGTTTAACAAAGCACATCCTGCACAGCACTAAATCCATTAAACCTGGAGTAAACACAGCACATGTCCCTGCAAGCACAGCGTCGGGGGTAGGGTTACAGATTAACAGCATCTCTTCAAACAGAAGAATTTTCTTAGGACAGAACAAAATGGAGTCTCTTATGTCTACTTCTTTCTACATAGACACAGTAACAGTCTAATCTCTCTTTTCCCCACAGAGCGCCGCCAAAGGGGCAGGGCCACTGCAGAGAGCCCCCACTAGGGCAGTGCCCAGCACAGCCATGGGGATGGGGCTGCCTCCAAGACCCCAGAATGGTAGGGCCACCAGCGTGCAACTCCAGCCTAGGAAAGTCACAGGCCCGAGACTCCAACTCATGAAAGCTGCAGAGCGGGCTGTGCCTGGCAAAGCCATGGGGGTGGGGGCTGCCCTGATCGTTGGGGGCCCAACCCCCATCCCAATATCTGGGGGGTAGGATGTCAAGTCAAAAATTATCTTCAAACCTTCAGACTTAATGTTGTTTGCCCTGTTGAGTTTCGGACTTACTTGAGACCCATTACCCCTTTCTTCTTTCCTATTTCCCCCTTTTGGAATGGAAATTTCTATCCTTCGTCAGTCCCACCATTGTATGTTGGAAGCATATTTACATTTTGTAAGTAGTTTGATTTCACAGGCTCATAATTGGAGAGCGATTTGCCTCAGGATGAATCATATCTTGACTCTTGCCCGTACTTGAAATGAGTCAACATTTAGATGAGACGTTGACTTAGACTTTAAAGCTGATATTGGAATGAGTTAAGACTTTTAGGGCTATTGGGATGGAATAAATCTATTTTGCATTTGAGAAGGACACGGATTTTGTGAGGTCAGGGACAGAATGCTATGGTCTATGTTTGTGTCCCCCCAGAATTCAGGGGTTGAAACCTAACCCCCAAGATGATGGTCTTAAGAAGCGGGGCCTTTGGGGTGATTAGATCATGAGGGTCCTGCCCTCATGAATGGGATTAATGCGGTTATGAAAGAGGACCCAGGCTGGGTGTGGTGGCTTATACCTGTAATCCCAGCATTTAGGGAGGCTGAGACAAGAGGATTGAGTCCAGGAGTTTGAGACCAGCCTGGGCAACATAGTGAGACTCCATCTTTACCAAAAAGAGAAGAGGAGAGGAGAGGGGACGGGAGGGGAGGTGGGGGGAGGGGAGGAAGGGAAGGAAAGGAAGGAAAGGAAGCAAAGAAAGGAAAGAAGGAAGGAAGGAAGGAAAGAAAATAGGCTGGGCATGGTGACTCACACCTGTAATCCCAGCACTTTGGGAGGCTGAGGCGGATGGATCACGAGGTCAGGAGATCGAGACCGTCCTGGCTAACATGGTGAAACCCCCGTCTCTATTAAAAAAATACAAAAAAATTATCCAGGTGTGGTGGC
>NW_012118154.1:1008209-1010713 GCF_000951035.1 Colobus angolensis palliatus
GAGACCATCCTGGCCAACATGGTGAAACCCTGTCTCTACTAAAAATACAAAAATTAGCTGGGTGTGGTGGCACCCGCCTGTAGTCCCAGCTACTCAGGAGGCTTAGGCAGGAGAATCACTTGAACCCGGGAGGCAGAGGTTGCAGTGAGCTGAGATCGTGCCACTGCTCTCTAGCCTAGCAACAGGACAAGACTCCATCTCAAAAAAAAAAAGGATACATGTTAGTAATGTCCCTTTTCTTTCTGACTTTCAATGTCATCATGTACAGATGCTTGGAGCTGTGGCAGCTATTTTGCCACCATGAGGATAAAGCTAAGCAATTTGAAAGTAAAGTAGTCCACACTCCTAAGTTGTGGAGCTGATGAATTCTGGAGTGTTTACCTCTAGACTTTTTGCTTTGTGAAATTATAAACTCCTCATTGTGTAAGTTATCTTTAGTTAAATAGTCCGTTCTTTTCAGCCTAAAGCATCCTGACGAATACACTTCATTTATAAAATTTGTTGCTTGGTAATACCAGTGCATTTCCTGAAAACAATCTTGTTTGTATTGCAAAGAAGATCAGATAGTAGTTATTATGAGTAAAATTATAATCCACTGATTTGTGGCATGTTTTCAAGACAGAGTCTCACTCTGTCGCCCAGGCTGGAGTGCAGTGGCACGATTTTGGCTCACTGCAACCTCCACCTCCCAGCTTCAAGTGATTTTCCTGCCTCAGCTTCCTGAGTAGCTGGGATCACAGGTGCCCACCACCATGCCCAGCTAATTTTTGTATTTTTAGTAGAGATGGGGTTTCACTATGTTAGCAAGGCTGGTCTCAAACTCCTGACCTCAAGTGATCCACTTGCCTCGGCCTCCTAAAGTGCTGAGATTACAGGCATGAGCCACCGCTCCTGGCCAAGCATCAGTTCTTAAAACAGTTAAGGTGGCAGAACAGGAGTTCTTTTAGAATGACAATTTTCAGTGTGGGTATTTCAACATCATAATAGTCATCTTCAGGTTCAATATAGCTCAGGATGGAAACTATCTTCTTCTTTCTTTCTTTTTTCTTTTTTCTTTTTGAGACGGAGTCTCACTCTGTCACCCAGGCTGGAGTGCAATGTCATGATCTCAGCTCACTGCAACTCCACCTCCCAGATTCAAGCAATTCTCCTGCCTTATCTTCCCAAGTAGCTGGAATTACAGGTGCCCGCCACCACGCCCGGCTAGTTTTTTGTATTATTATTAGACCTGGAGTTTCACCATGTTGACCAGGCTGATCTCGAACTCCTGACCTCAGGTGATCCACCCGCCTCGGCCTCCCAAAGTGCTGGGATTCCAGGCATGAACCATCACACCCGGCCCTTATTTCTAACTTTATTTATTGATGAGTATGTATTCAATAGGTGATGGGGTTTCCTGTGGTGCTGGAATATACAAAGAGATCCTATGAAATCTTGATATATTTAAATCTATCATCCCAACTGGTAACAATTTCCCTAGTAGAAAACTTGGCTTTATTATACATTCCCAGTATAAAGTCTCAGCCAAATTACTCATGTCCAGAGGAAAAAAAAATTTTTTTCTTTTGTCAAACCGATTGATAGGTTTTCCATGAATGTTCAACAGTCAAGAAATATTGCCTACCATGTGACGGGTTTTGTGCTGGACATTGGGAATATAGCAGTGAGACAATTTCCATCCCAAAGGAGCCCCCAGATTAGAAAGGAGGATGGCAAGTAACCAGGTAATTATAATATAGAATCATGATAATACAAAGGGAGAAGTAGTTCCATGGGGCCAAGTGTGGGAGCTGTGAGAGCTCAGAGGAGTTCCTTGATTCATCCATTCGACCCAACTGATTATTCAACATATTTATTGAGCATCTGCAATGTGCCTGGGTACTGTGCTAGGAACAGGGAAAACAATAGAAGAAAGAAGGACATATCCCCTGCCCTCATGTTGCTTTGGGTCTAGTGGAGGAGAGAGACAGATATGCAATAATTATAACATGCTAATGCTATGAAAGGAGAGCGTCCAGGAGGCACCAGCCCACGTTGGGTCATGAGGAAAGGGTAACCGAGATGAAATGGGAAGGATCCAAAGGCGGGGAAGAATGTTTCATACAGAGGAATGGCACTGTGCACAGGGGCAAGAGGGACCATAGTGAAGGTCATTTTATTATTATTATTATTATTATTTGAGACGGAGTCTTATTCTTTTGCCCAGGCTACAGTGCAGTGGTGCAACCTAGGCTCAGTGTAACCTCTGCCTCCCAGGTTCAGGTGATTCTCCTGCCTCAGCCTCCCAAGTAGCTGGAATTACAGGCATGTACAACCATGCCTGACTGAGTTTTGTATTTTTAGTAGAGACGGGTTTTCACCATCTTGGTGAGACTGGTCTCAAACTCCTGACCTCATGATTCACCCACCTCAGCTTCCCAAAGTGCTGGGATTACAGGTGTGAGCCGCTGTGCGTGGCCTGTGAACGTTATTTTATTTTATTTTATTTTATTTTATTTTATTTT
>NW_012118154.1:1017338-1019095 GCF_000951035.1 Colobus angolensis palliatus
GAACCTGGAAGGGGGAGGTTGCAGTGAGCTGAGATTGTGCCACTACACTCCAGCGTGGGTGACAGAATGAGACTCGGTCTCAAAAAAAAAAAAAAAGAATGGAGGGGCCCACTGAGCTCATGGACACTGGTGAGATTACTCGTGAGTGTTGGAGGCAGGTGGGCAGAGACGCAGGGACAGAACCTGAAGAAGACCAGCATTGAAGAGATGCTTTAGAAAGAGTGGGTGGCCCCAAAATGAGACAGAGACAGGAGGAGAACCAGGAGAAGGTGGCGTCCCAGAAACCGAGCAAGAGTCAACATTTTTCTCGTATTTCGTTTTAACTTTCGTCACAGGCGTGGAGGGTTTACAGAACATTTGTAAGAAGCAAGCATGTGTTTGAAACACTCCAGTCCTTTGGCTTATTTTTGTTCTATAATTTGGGAAGAGTCCTCTCTTTGGCTGGTGAGATACCAGAGTCCCATAAGGCCATAGTTAGAGAACTGCTGGCCTAACATAAGGAGGGTTTATTTATTTATTTATTCTTATTATTTTATTTTATTTTATTTATTTATTTTTTTTTTGAGACGGAGTCTCGCTCTGTCTCCCTGGCTGGAGTGCAGTGGCGCGATCTCGGCTCACTACAAGCTCCGCCTCCCCGGTTCCACGCCATTCTCCTATCTCAGCCTCCCGAGTAGCTGGGACTACAGGCGCCCGCCACCTCGCCCGGCTAGTTTTTTGTAGTTTTTAGTAGAGACGGGGTTTCACCGTGTTAGCCAGGGTGGTCTCGATCTCCTGACCTCGTGATCCGCCCGTCTCGGCCTCCCAAAGTGCTGGGATTACAGGCTTGAGCCGCCGCGCCCGGCCGAACGTCATTTTAAATGGCTGGAGCAAAAAACTCGGGCGGAGTGGAGGTTGCAAGGGGGTAGGGGGAGAAGAGTTTGGCAAAAGATAATCAGTAACCAGATCCTGACAAATCTTGTAAGCCATGTTAAGGGGTTTGGTCTTTTTCTGGGGTTAACGGGCAAAGAGAATATTTAAGCAAAGGAACGAAGTAGTCAGATGTTCACTTTAGCAAGTCCCTGGGTGCCATGTAGAAAGTGGACTGCAGGTGAGATGCCAGAGGCAGGGGAGCAGTTAGGGGCCTCTTGATGTTCTCTTGCAGGTGCTGGCAATGCTCCGTCCTCAGAACAGTGATGGAGAGACGTGGACTCATTGGAGAACCACGTGGGAGGCACAAGTAGCATGGGGAACTCTGGAAACAAAGCAGTGTGGGGAGAAGGATGCTGGTTTCTGACTTCAGCAACTAAGAAGATAGTAGACCACAAGACATTTGGGACAGGAGGTAGGTCATCAGTTCCTTTTGGTGTATGCTGAACTTGACGGGGGGTCTGTGGGGCAGTCACAGGCAGATGTCTATGAGGCAACCCCGCTGGAACTGGAGAGAAAGAGCTCAGCTGAAGTCAGAACAGAGGGGGCAGCCGGGCACGGTGGCTCACATCTGTAATCGCAGCACTTTGGGAGGCTGAGGCGAACGGATCATTTGAGGTCAGGAGTTCGAGACCAGCCTGGCCAGCATGGTGAAACCCCGTCTCTACTAAAAACACCCAAAAAATTAAGCAAGTGCAGGCGTGTTGCCACACACCTGTAATCCCAGCTACTCAGGAGGCTGAGGCAGGAAAATCGCTTGAACCTGGAAGGGGGAGGTTGCAGTGAGCTGAGATTGTGCCACTACACTCCAGCGTGGGTGACAGAATGAGACTCGGTCTCAAAAAAAA
>NW_012118154.1:1025520-1028546 GCF_000951035.1 Colobus angolensis palliatus
AAAAAAAAAAAAGAAAAAGAAAAGAAAAGAAAATAGGAGGAATGCATTTTCCCATCTCTTGAGGGAAAGCTCCGTCTGAGAGTCACTCTCAGGCCTTCCCAGGTCCATAGAGCTCTCTCTGCAAGCCTGTTCATTTGCCAGATTTCCCAGAGGCTGCTTAGAAACCAGAATCTTGTGAGTGTGGTTAGAATGAGTCAAGTCCTAGGGCTCCAACAGATCAGCTAGAAGGAACCAATGAGGTCTAAGAGCCTACAAAACTGACTCGGGCCTCGTTGGCCCCATTAGGACACTTGTTTAATAAGACATCAGCCCACGTCCCTGGCATCTCATTGGCTACAGCACATCATACTGGACCTTCTGTCTCCTCCCAGATGCCCAGGGACAGTGATCTGGAAGGAAGGGGCTTGAGCTGTTTTCATAGAACTCGAGGAAGTACTGATGCAAATGATGGACAGGCCGGGCGCGGTGGCTCAGCACTGTAATCCCAGCACTTTGGGAGGCCGAGGCGGATGGATCACGAGGTCAGGAGATCGAGACCATCCTGGCGAACACGGTGAAATCCCGTCTCTACTAAAAATACAAAAATATTAGCCGGGCGTGGTGGCAGGTGCCTGTAGTCCCAGCTACTCGGGAGGCTGAGGCAGGAGAACGGCGTGAACCTGGGAGGCAGAGCTTGCAGTGAGCCGAGATCGCGCCACTGCACTCCAGCCTGGGCAACAGAGCAAGACTTCGTCTCAAAAAAAAAAAAAAGAAAGAAAATGATGGACAGGGGATGCTAAGCCCCCTGAACTCTCATCTTGACTATGCTATTGGTACATGCCCCTTTTCTGTCCTGTTCCCTATGATTTCTCATGGGGGAAATCTGTTTTTCCTGTAGCACCCCAACACACCTATTGCAAAATGATGCTTCTTGGTGTAAATCAAAAGGTAACTTTGGTCCTTTGTCCATTGTTACAGTACAACTTGCAAGCACAGGGCAAAAACCTAGGGGAAAACTCAAATCTCTGTGGTCAAGTTGGCCTATGTCATGTAAAGGCACTGGGGTTTTCTGGGCGTCTAGGTGGGGAGGGTTCACAAGAACAAAAGGTACTCCCTGCCCTTGCAAACTTGCGAGATGTGATTATGGGAGCCTGGCCACAAGAGCACTCAGCTGTAACTCACCCACGGCCTCACACTGCAGGAGGTAGGTGGGGTGAGAGGGTGAAGACCAGCATGCTTGGTGAGGGCCTTGCTGGGGATGGGAGCCTGGGAGGGTCTGCAAAACCAAATGCGGAGATTTCAGATCACTCAGAACCATGCAAACCAAAGGGAGTGAAGGGGGAAAGAGTGCCAAGAAATGAGTAGTTTCTCACAGGTGGGAGCCGTGGAGCCCCGTGGTCCTTCCCATGGAAACTTCCCTCAACAACACAAGGCTGACCCCTCTAAGTCCTCAGAGCCGAGCACCCATGTCTCTCCTCTGGCTGCAGTCATCTGATTGCCGGGGTGCCTTCATCTAAAGTTTGGGAAGTGCTTTATCTTATAGAGCTTCATAAAATCACCACTGGCTTTCAGGGCCCAGAGACCTACTGAAGTGAACCATTCTTCATTGCTTTAAAATAAGTCGTGTGAACCCTCTCCAGTTTTGTCAAAAAGAAGAAATGGCTGTTTCAAAATGATGCTTTTCAGTATTTGCAGGGATTTCAACATCGTCATAGTCATCTTCAGGTTCAATGTAGCTTGGGATGGAAACAGTCTTCTTCTTTTTAACTTTATTTACCAATGAGTATGTAGGTGGCGGCTGACTTGGGGTTTCCTGTGGGGCTAGAATACACAAAAAGATCCTTAGATGCAAAGCTATCATGTGTTTTTATATTTTTGACCCAGTGGCTCAGTGTGATTTTCACGTTTCAGTGATCTTCCCACTTCTAGTGGGCCAGATCCCCATTTTACAGAGGAAATTCAGATGCAGACCTGACACAGTCTCCGGATCACCCAAGTGAGTAAATGGAAAATATTAGTCAGACATCTTGACTCCCGTCTCTTTGCCTAAGACTGCCCTGCATGGAAACCATGAAGCAAAAGCTTAGAAAAGAAACAGACTAGGTCAGGTGCAGGAGCTCACACCTGTAATCCCAGTACTCTGGGAGGCTGAGGTGGGAGGATCACTTGAGCCCAGGAGTTCCAGACCAGCTTGGGCAACACAGGGAGACCTCGTCTCTACAGAAAAATTTAAAAATTAGCTGGATGTGGTGGTGCACGCTTATAGTCCCAGCTACTTGGGAGGCTGAGGAAAGAGGATCTCCTGAGCCCAGGAGGTTGAGGCTACAATGAGCCATGATCACACCACTGCACTTCAGCCTGGACAACGTAGTAAGACCCTGTCTCAAAAAAAAAAAAAGAATGGATGAAAAGAAACAGACCAGAGCCCAGCAGTCATATGAGTGCTGTTGTGTTACAGATCCTAATTTTCACAAGGAAGTGAAATAAATCATATTTCCTTTTTGGCACATCCCTTCCAGTGACTTACACTGTTTTCCAGGACTCTCTGTAATTGCATATGTATAAATCTTTCTGCTAAGAAGAAAGGGGATGGCATTATTTTCAAAAGGTGGAATTAGTACAGGACAGGTCCATAGGAGGCCAGGGGTGGTGGCTCACGCCTGTAATCCCAGCACTTTGGGAGGCTGAAGTGGGCAGATCACCTGAGGTCAGGAGTTCAAGACCAGCCTGGCCAACATGGTGAAACCCCGAATCTACAAAAATACAAAAATTAGCTGGGCGTGATGGTGGGTGCCTATAATCCCAGCATCTCGGGAGGCTGAGACAGGAGAATTCCTTGAACCCAGGTGGCAGAGGTTGCAGTGAGCCATTATAGCATCACTGCACTCCAGCCTGGGCAACAGAGCGAGGCTATGTCTCAAAAAAAAAAAAAGAAAAGAAAAGAAAAGAAAAACAAAAAAAACAAAAAGAACAGGTCCATAAGTAATAGAAGGATGATGAGGCCGGGCGCGGTGGCTCAAGCCTGTAATCCCAGCACTTTGGGAGGC
>NW_012118154.1:1028814-1037591 GCF_000951035.1 Colobus angolensis palliatus
AAGGATGATGAAACAGCTGGAAACAGCTCAGCTCCATCTTTGATGGGGATAGGAACTGCCTCTCCCACAATCTCATCTTTTCCTAAGAGAACTTGAAATGCCACTATTTGCAGAACTCTGCAGTTTGACAGACCCAAGTTCGTGTTCAGGTTCCAGCAGTCATTAGCTGTGTTACTATAGGTAAGCCACTTATCTGTGCCTCAGCATCCTCATCTGTCAAAGGGGAATAAAAATGTACCTGGCTTGGGCCGGGCACAGTGGCTCACGCCTGTAATCCCAGCACTTTGGGAGGCCGAGGTGGGCAGATCACCAGGTCAGGAGTTTGAGATCATCCTGGCTAACACAGTGAAACCCCCTCTCTACTAAAGATACAAAAAAAATTAGCCAGGCCTGGTGGCGGGTGCCTGTAGTCCCAACTACTCAGGAGGCTGAGGCAGGAGAATGGTGTGAACGTGGGAGGCAGAGCTTGCAGTGAACCAAGATCACACCACTGCACTCCAGCCTGAGTGACAGAGCGAGACTCTGTCTCAAAAAAAAAAGTAACTGGCTTGTAGAGTTGTTGTGAGGACTGAATGAGCTAATACCTGTAAAGTGCTTAGTGTGGGACCTGAAACAAGCGCATGCACAGTAAATGGTAGCTAATATTGTTTATCTAGCCAATCAAAATATTTTTCTTAAGTATCGACTAAGCCTCACGCCCTGCTCTAGGTAGTGGATAAATATGAATAGTGGTGGACAAGAAAGGTTCCTGTTTTCCTGAAGTAAACTCCTCCAGTGGAGGTTCCTGTTTTCCTGAAGTAAACTCCTCCAGTGGAGGAGATCAATAATATACAAATGAACAAGTAAATAACACAATTTTGGATAACTGTCAGTTTCATAAAGGAAATTAGCAGGACTACTTTAGGTTGAGTGGTCAGAGAGGGCCTCTTTGAGGTGGTGACTTTTGAGCTAACATCTGAAGGATGAGGAAAATCCAACTATGCAAAGAGCTTAAGGAAGAACATTCCAGTCAAAGGAACCAGGCAGAGTTTTTCTGATAGGAAGTGAGAGGCCTAGTGACACCCCATGTTTCTTTCTGCTTATGTTCCAAGCTGGAATTTCAACACGAATTTACACATTTATTTAAGGATATTGGGGGCGTTGGTACTTATTCTGCCCCCTTTTTTCTTTTTCTTTTTTTTAGTTTTTTTGAGACAGGGTCTCACTCTGTCATCCAGGCTGCAGTGCAGTGATTTGCTATCATAGCTCACTACAGACCTTCTAGGCTCAAGCGATCCCCCAACCTCAGCCTTCCAAGTAGCTGGGACTATAGGTGTGCACCATCACACTGGCTAATTTTTGTAAAGATAGGATTTTGCCATGTTGCCCAGGCTGCTCTGAGACTCCTGAGCTCAAGTCAGCTGCCCGCCTTGGCCTCCCAAAGTGTTGGGATTACAAGCATATGCCACTGTGCCTGGCCTCTGGCTGTCTCTTTTAAACAGGATGCTGGTTGGGTGTGGTAGCTCATGCCTGTAATCCCAGCACTTTGGGAGGTCGAGACAGGCGGATCACTTAAGGTCAGGAGTTCAAGACCAGCCTGGCCAATATGGTGAAACCCCATCTCTACTAAACATACAAAAAATTAGCTTAGTGTGGTGCTGTGCGCCGATAATCCCAGTTACTCAGGAGGCCAAGGCAGGAAAACAGCTTGAACCGAGGAGGTGGAGATTGCAGTGAGCTGAAATCATGCCACTGCACTCCAGCCTGGGTGAGAGAGCAAGACTCTGCCTCAAAAGTAAAATAATCAGGATACTGAATCTATAAATCCTAGTGCTACAGACTGAATGTTTGTGTCCCCCCAAAATTCATGTGTTCAAGCCTTAACCCCCAGTGAGGCTATATGTGGCCATAGGGATGAGGCCTTGATCCGACAGGATCAGTGTCCTTGTAAGAAGAAACACCAGAAATCTGGCTCCCCGACGCTCTTCCCCAGCTTGAATGCACCAAGGAAAGGCCCTTTGTGGGGACATAGCAAGAAGGCAAGCCAGGAGGAGAGCCCTCACCAGAAACCTCACAGAAATTGGCCAGCACCCTCATCTCAGGCTTCCAGTCTCAGAACAACAAGAAAGCAAATTTCTGTTGGGTAAGCACCCCAGTCTATGGTATTTTTGTTACAGCAGCCTGAGCTATCTAAGACACCTTGATAGGGGCCGGGCACAGTGGCTCACGCCTGTAATCCCAGCACTTTGGGAGGCCGAGGCAGGTGGATCACGAGGTCAGGAGATCGAGACCACAGTGAAACCCCATCTCTACTAAAAATACTAAAAAAAAAAAAATTAGCTGGGCGTGGTGGCGGGCGCCTGTAGTCCCAGCTACTCAGGAGGCTGAGGCAGGAGAATGGCGTGAACCCGGGAGGCGGAGCTTGCAGTGAGCTAGTGAGCTGAGATCGCGCCACTGCGCTCCAGCCTGGGTGACAGAGCGAGACTCCATCTCAAAAAAAAAAAAAAAAAAAAAGACACCTTGATAAACTTGTTATCCTACCCTAAATGAAACTGCTACCAGTAAAATATACTTACGGGAGTCTTCTAGAGAAGGCCAATTCCTTGGTGGCAGAGGTGGTAATTGAACTGGCGACTCATTAAGGACATTCCTAGAGAGAGAGAAAGAGAGAATCAGTGTTTGATTTGGGCCATGCCTGTGCCCAGCAGATTTAAGAGAAAACATCAAGGGAAGTGAATGGGTTGAACATTCAAATCTTGGTCTCTACGAATTGGAAGCATTTCCTTTCCTTTGTAGGTCCTGGATCCCATTTGTAATTGGCACCCTAATGAAACCGTTTCCTCTAGCCCAGGAAATGGCTGAAACTGAGGGGAAGGAAATAAAGTGCTACAATTCAGAGCGTGGAGCATACCTTCCCGGTTCACCTGAGCTGGTTTAGGAGTGGTAGGCACCAGATATATTTCTATTTGCAAAACAGATGAGCAGGGCATGTTGGCTCATGCCTGTAATCCCAGCACTTTGGAAGGCCGAGGTGGGCGGATCACCTGAGGTCAGGAGTTCAAGACCAGCCTGGCCAACATGGTGAAACCCCGTCTGTACTAAAAATATAAAAATTAGCCGGGCATGATGATGCTCACCTGTAATCCCAGCTACTTGGGAGACTGAGGCAGGGGAATTGCTTGAACCCGGGAGGTGGAGATTGCAATGAGCCAAGATCATGCTACTACACTCTAGCCTAGGCAACAGAGCGAGACTCTGTCTCAAAACAAACAAAAAAACCAAAACCAAAAACAGATGAACTCCTAAAGCAGAATGTACACACACCTTGAGATAGCATTTCCACTATTGGGTCTACAGCCTATCGAAATGCTCACATATGTTCACCAAAACATGCATTAGAATGTTCAGAGCAACACTATTCATAACAGCTCCAAATTGGACACTACCTGTGTTAGTCTGGGTTGTCCAGAGAAGCAGAGACACATAAAATTTGCCATCACACAACCCAAATGCACATCAGCAGTAGAATGGATAGATTAATTATGGTATAGCGACTGGGCAAGGTGGTTAACATCTGTAATACCAGCACTTTGGGAGGTAAAAGAGGGAGGACAGCTTGAGCCCAAGAGTTTAAGGGTAATATAGGGAGACCCTGAGCAACACAGGGAGACCCTGTCTCTACAAAAGAATCAAAATAATTAGCCGGTTGTGAGACCCTGTCTCAAAATAAAAAATAAATAAATAGTGGTGTACTCCCATGGTGGAATGTTCTATAGCAACAAGAATGAACAATCTACAACCACACACAATGAATCTCATAAAAATGATGTAAGCAAAAAAGCCAAACACCAAATAATATATACTGTATGATGCCATTAATAGATTGCATAAAAACCAAAACACTGCCGGGCGCAGTGGCTCACACCTGTAATTCCAGCACTTTGGGAGGCCAAGGTGGGCAGATCATGAGGTCAGGAGATTGAGACCAGCCTGGCCAACATGATGAAACCCAGTCTCTACTAAAGGTCTCAAACTCCCGACCTCAGGTGATCCGCCCGCCTCGGCCTCCCAGATCTGGGATTACAGGTGTGAGCTGCCACACCTGGCCCCAGTTGTATTCTTTTAACAGGCAGTATTTTAGTCACCTGTCTTATTCCTGAAGGGGATCAGAATTGATGGAGGCACGGGGAGTCTTATTTGCTGGATCCCTGAAGCTACAGTCAAAGGCATTTTAGAAAAGCATAGATTTAACAATGTTTTATATATGGTGTCTCACTATGTTGTCCAGGCTGGTCTTGAACTTCTGGCCTCAAGTGATACTCCCACCTTGGCCTCCCAGAGTGCTGACATTACAGGCATGAGCCACTGCACCTCGCCCCAAGAGTAAGTTTTGTTTTAGATTGTGTGTATATTCCAAAGAAAGGACTGGCTCTTGACTGGCTCCTGGGAAATAATGTCTAAACTCTTGGAATATCCTCCCTAATAAAAGTGTCTCCAGCCAGGCGCAGTGGCTCACACCTGTAATCCCAGCACTTTGGGAGGACGAGATGGGTGGATCACGAGGTTAGGAGTTCGAGACCAGCCTGGACAACATGGCGAAACCCCATCTCTACTAAAAATACAAAAAATTAGACAGTCGTGATGGCGGGCACCTGTAGTCCCAGCTACTTGGGAGGCTGAGGCAGGAGAATGGCGTGAACCTGGGAGGCGGAGCCTGCAGTGAGCCGGGATCGCGCCACTGCACTCCAGCCTGGGTGACAGAGCGAGACTCCGTCTCAAAAACAAAAAGTGTCTTTGAGGCCAGTCATGGTGGCTCACACTTGTAATCCCAGCACTTTGGGAGGCCAAGGTGAGTGGATCACTTGAGGTCAGGAGTTCCAGACCAGCCTGGCCAACATGGTGAAACGCCATCTCTACTAAAAATACAAAAATTAGCTGGGCATGGTGGCGGGTGCCTGTAATCCCAGCTACTTAGGAGGCTGAGGCAGGAGAATCACTTGAACCTGGGAGGCAGAGGTTGCAAGGAGCCGAAATCACGCCTTCGCCCACCAGCTTGGGCGACAGAGTGAGACTCCATCTCGTAAATAAATAAATAAATAAATAGTGTCTTTGTATATCTGGGAGCCTTGGGCCACACCAGATAGTTTATGTGAATAATGTGGTTTATGGTGAATGCCTGTTTTTGTTTGCCTGGGGCCCTGGGCCATGTTTTATCAATTTGATAAAGCTAAATGCAGGTATTCCATGCCTACATGACTGACGCCCAGTAAAAGAAAAACTCTGTACTCCAAGGCTCAGGTGAGCTTCTCCAGTCAGCAGTGCTTGACGTCTGTTGCCACACATTGTTACTGGGAGAACTGGGGCTATCTGTGAGACTTCACTGGGAGAGGACTTGCCTGCTTTCTGCTCGACCCCACACTACCTGCCTTTTTCATTTGCTGATTTTAATCTGTATTCTTTTGCCATAATATACAGTAACTGTTGAGTAAAATAGCTTTTCTGGGTCCTGTGAGTGCTTCTAGTAAATTCTCAAGCCTAAGAATGGCCTTGGAGATCCCCAATGCAGATATTGGCCATAAAGCCCCAAACAGATCACAAAACACAAAAGTAAAGTGGATGGCGTATTTTCCTTCAGCACAATAGCTTTTGGAGCACTATATTTGGAATCCACCAAAAAAAAAAGAAGTATAGACTAGGCGTGGGGCCCAGAACACAGAGCCCAACCTGTGACCTTTGTCAGAATAGATGAGAGTAGGCTGGGCACGGTGGCATGTGCGTGTAATCCCAGCTACTTGGGAGGATGAGGTGGGGGAATTGCTTGAGCCCAGGAGTTTGAGACCCACAGGAGTTTTAGAGCTGCCCGGGCAACATAGCAGACCCTATCTCAAAAAAAAAAAAAAAAAAGAGGCCAGGTGCAGTGGCTCACGTCTATAATCCTGGCACTTTGAGAGGCCAAGGTGGGTGGATCATGAGGTTAGGAGTTTGAGACCAGCCTGGCCAACATGGTGAAACCACATCTGTACTAAAAATACAAAAATCAGGCAGGCGTGATGGTGGGTGCCTATAATCCCAGCTACTTGGGAGGCTGAGGCAGGAGAATTTCTTGAACCCAGGAGGCGGAGGCTGCAGTGAGCCGAGATGGCACCAACTCACTCCAGCCTGGGTGACAGAGCAAGACTCCGTCTCAAAAAAAAAAAAAGAGAGAGAGAGAGACAAGAGGAGGGAGGACTTGCCCAGCATTGACAATGTCCTGAGTCTCTGCCCTTATGTGGAGAGATTTGGCAGGTGTGACATCTCACCAGCTCTACAGGAAATGCAGATGTCTCAGTCATACTGGTACAGAGTGGAGGGGCAAGGGTGGAAGTGAACAGGCAGTTCATAACAGTAAAAAGCAGAAGGATTCCTCCCCACTTACTCATACATTTTTTCTTCATCTGCTTGCTTGTTTTTCAAGGGCTTGGCAATTTCCCATTTCTTGCCTAAGAGAAGGAAAAGCATGTTCATTGAAGAAGAATTAGCAAAAGTTGTAATTTTTGAATTGAACCCAGAAAAAACACACTTAGGGACACAGAGTTAATAAATGATAGAATTGGACTTTGAATCCAGACTGTCTGACCACAGAGCCTCTGCACTAACCCAGTGAGGGCGGCCACAGTGTGGGTGGTGTTTATTTCCTCTATGCCTGGCACTTAGGTGGCACTTGGAAATGTTGGTTGAATGAATAATCAAAAGTGTGGTTGGGAGGAAATCAGATAAAGCATCGGAAAAGCAGTTTGCATCCTGTAATGTGCTGGACATATAAGTTGTCATAAATTATAACCTGCTTGTTAATAGGAGTGGTTGAGGATAAAAAGAAAGTAGGTAAAGTTTTAGTTCAGGGTCATTCTTTTGTCCATATTTGAGAATGGAAACCTTTTTTTTTTTTTTTCCCGCAGAGTCTTGCTCTTGTTGCCCAGGCTGGAGTACAATGGCACAATCTAGGCTCACTGCAACCTCTGCTCCCCGGGTTCAAGCGATTCTCCTGCCTCAGCCTCCAGAGTAGCTGAGATTACAGGCGCCCGTCACCACACCTGGCTAATTTTTGTATTTGTAGCAGAGACGGGGCAGGGGGTTTCACCATGTTGGTCAGGCTGGTCTCGAACTCCCGACCTCAAGTGATCCACCCGCCTCGGCCTCCCAAAGTGCTGGGATTACAGGTTTGAGCCACTGCACCTGGTGGGAATGAAAACTTTTAAGAAGGCAAAAGGAGGCCAGGCACGGTGGCTCACACCTGTAATCCCAGCACTTTGGGATGCCAAGGCTGGAGGATCACTTGAGGTCGGGAGTTCAGGACCAAGCTGGCCAACATGGTGAAACCCCGTGTCTACTAAAAATTCAAAAATTATCCAGGCATGGTGGCATACGCCTGTAATCCCACCTGCTGAGGAGAATGCGGCAGGAGAATCACCTGAACCTGGAGGTGGAGGTTGCACTGAGTCCAGATCACACCACTGCACTGCATTCTGAACGACAGAGTGAGACTCTATCTGACAAAAAAAAAAAGGGCAAAAGGACAGAGGACTGTAGGGTCCCAGAATACAGTTTTTGTATTAAAAAATTAATTACAATAGAGGAGAAAGAACATTGAACTGGAAGCCCAGCAGACCTGAGTTCTGGTCCCAACTCTGCCACCAATTCTTTTTTTTTTTTTTTTTGAGACGGAGTCTCGCTCTGTCGCCCAGGCTGGAGTGCAGTGGCCGGATCTCAGCTCACTGCAAGCTCTGCCTCCCGGGTTCCCGCCATTCTCCTGCCTCAGCCTCCCGAGTAGCTGGGACTACAGGCGCCCGCCACCTCGCCCGGCTAGTTTTTTTGTATTTTTTAGTAGAGACGGGGTTTCACCGTGTTAGCCAGGATGGTCTCGATCTCCTGACCTTGTGATCTGCCCGTCTCGGCCTCCCAAAGTGCTGGGATTACAGGCTTGAGCCACCACGCCCGGCCTCTGCCACCAATTCTTATGGCACCTCAGTGAAGCTCTCATCTTCCTTTGAACCTTAATTTTCTTATCTCTAAAGAGAGATTGAGAAGAATGACAGAAAGATTTCACTTCTTGTCTATCTGTGACCTGCCAGCACTGAGCTGGGCTGAGCAGGAATCTGGAGGCTATGACCAGATACAGTGAGTGGATAGTGGCTTCATCACTGAGGGATGTCAGTCCAGGGTGCCCCAGGGAAGGTGACTGTACCTCTCAGTGTGCTTACCATCCCTAGGTGTACTCCCTGCTTAGGTCATTGTTGTTGTTATTATTATTATTATTTTGAGATGGAATCTCGCTCTGTCGCCCAGGCTGGAGTGCAGTAGCACCATGTCAGCTCACTGCAACCTCTGCCTCCCGTGTTTAAGCGATTCTCCCACCTCAGCCTCCTGAGTAGCTGGGATTACAGGCACCCACCATCATGCCTGGCTAATTTTTGTATTTTCAGTAGAGACGGGGTTTTGCAATGTTGGCAGGCTGGTCTTGAACTCCTGACCTCAAGTGGTACACCTACCTTGGCCTCCCAAAGTGCTGGGATTACAGGCGTGAGCCACTGTGCCCGGCCAGGTTGTTATTTAAAGGGATGAGATGTCAAGATAACACACCATTGAATCAAGGCTTTCATGTTTCTGGAGATGAACAGAAAAGTGGAAACCCCACTTACAGATAATCTAAAGTTAGTGTTAATCCCCAGACCACTTATTTATGTCTGAGGGTACTAAGAGGTTTCTGGTCTAGGTAATACCAGAAGATTCAGAGTATGGTCTCAGAGAAGGCAATCGTGGTG
>NW_012118154.1:1038376-1042734 GCF_000951035.1 Colobus angolensis palliatus
AGCTGGGACTACAGGCACCTGCCACCACACCCAGCTAATTTTTGTAATTTTTGTAGAGATGAGGTTTCCCCATTTTGGCCAGGCTGATCTTACACTCCTGACCTCAGGTGATTCCCCCCACCTGGGCTTCCCAAAGTGCTGGGATTACAGGCATGAGCCACCGTGCCCAGCCAAGACAGTTCTTGTTTATGTTTTGTTTTTTTGAGATGGAGTCTCGCTCTGTCCCTCAGGCTAGAGTGCAGTGGCGCGATCTCGGCTCACTGCAAGCTCCGCTCCCACGTTCACGCCATTCTCCTGCCTCAGCCTCCCGAGTAGCTGGGACTATAGGTGCCCGCCACCGCGCCCGGCTAATGTTTTCGTATTTTTAATAGAGATGGGGTTTCACCGTGTTAGCCAGGATGATCTCGATCTCCTGACCTCATGATCTGCCTGCCTCGGCCTCCCAAAGTGCTGAGATTACAGGCATGAGCCGCCGCGCCTGGCCGACAGTTCTTAATATTCCATATACTTGTGTTCTCTCAAGATGCTGTGATCAGTAGCCATATAGGGAAGAAAAAGCCCTTGAGCATACTGTGCGTTAAAACAGATTCTGCGTTCACCGGATGATTAGGGCTGGAAGGGCTCTTGGAGATTAGTTGACGTCCCTCCTTTCACTACGCAGATGAGGAAACTGAGGCCTAGAGACATAATGTAGTGTCAGGGCTAGGACTCAAACCCAGAATGCAAGATGCTTAATCCAAAATTCAGCTCATTCAGGCCCAGGATTGATTTGCTTGCCCTAAAGGAGCTCTACTGCACAGATAACCACCTGGCTCCTCCCCCCATCTGCCCAGGTAAGATGGCCATTACCTTGTCGAAGCTGCCACTTACAGACACAATACAGGATGAGGCCCAGGCCCACAGAGACAACGATGATGGCCACAGCTAAGATGATCCAAAAATTGTTCCTCCACCAACTCATTGCAGTGGAATCCTGAGAAGAATGGAGAGACAAGAATGAGGCATGAATGAAAGACATCCTGGGGTGGGGTGGAGTGGGGCAGTTATCTACTGTGTTTTTTTTTTTTTTTTTTTTGAGTTGGAGTCTTACTCTGTCACCCAGGCTGGAGTTCAATGACGTGATCTCAGCTCTCCGATCATTGCAACCTCCACCTCCCGGGTTCAAGTGATTCTCCTGCCTCAGCCTCCAGAGTAACCGGGACTACAGGCACCTGCCACCACGCCCAGCTAATTTTTGTATTTTTAGTAGAGACGGGGTTTCGCCATGTTGGCCTGGCTGGTCTCGAACTCCTGACCTCAGGTGATCCACCCGACTTGGCCTCTCAAAGTGCTGGGATGACAGGCATGAGCCACGGCGCCCGGCTAATCTACTGTGTTGTGTAGAGATGCAGACATCTGCTTAGGAATCAGGCGCTGGTTCACAGCCATACCTGACTGATTTGAAAGAAATCAGGCACATTCCTCAGTCCTGGGCCCAGTACAGACACCATATATCTCTCAATTTCCTGGGCCCAGTACAAACACGGCCCAGTGCAAATACATTCAGCTTGACACCATATATCTCTCAATTTCCTGGGCCCAGTACAAACACGGCCCAGTGCAAATACATTCACCATATATCTCAGCTTGGGAAATCCCCGATAAGGGCGCCGCCGTTTGTAGTTTTACTGAAAGCACGGGAACCAATAGATAACTGCTAAATGTATAAACTTAATATGTTAACCAATTGTAATGCTGTAACCTAAAGAATTCCCTTGTTCCCTGTTCCTCTGTAACCTTACAAGTCCTATTTTCATCGGGCTATAAAAAGCGAGCGCGCGCATTGTTCGGGGCCCTCTTGTATGTTGTGAAACGGAGGGACCAAGTTCGAACTTGCATTAAAGATCCTTGCCACTTGGCTTTGACTCTGGACTCTGGTGGTCTTCTTCGGGGAATAAACAGTCTGGGCATAACAGATGAACACCTGGGGGACCTCAGGCATGTCACTCGGCCTTCTGTGAGCCTCATCTGTAATACGGGGATGATACCTCTCACTTCAGTGAGGTTTGTGAGGACTGGAGACCAAGCATGTACCTACTGGGCCCTCTAGAAATGGTAGACATCATCACTGCTCTTTCAGACATGCAGCAGGAGGGGGAAGGTGCCATTTAAAGCAGTAATTGACTGCAGGGATTTTTTGTTTTGTTTTTTGTTTTTGTTTGTTTTTTGAGAAGGAGTCTTGCTGTGTTGCCCAGGGTGGAGTGCAGTGGCACAATGTCAGCTCACTGCAACCTCCGCCTCCCAAGCGATTCTCCTGCCTCAGCCTGCTGAGTAGCTGGGATTAAAGGGGTGCGCCACCACACCTGGCTAATTTTTGTACTTTTAGTAGAGGCAGGGTTTCGCCACGTTGGCTAAGCTGGTCTTGAACTCCTGACCTCGTGATCCGCCTGCCTCGGCCTCCCAAAGTGCTAGGATTATAGGCGTGAGCCACCGTGCCCAGCCAGTTTTTTTTTTTTTTTTTGAGACGGAGTCTCGCTCTGTTGCCCAGGCTAGAGTGCAGTGGCCCGATCTCGGCTCACTGCAAGCTCCGCTCCCACGTTCACGCCATTCTCCTGCCTCAGCCTCCCGAGTAGCTGGGACTATAGGTGCCCGCCACCTCGCCTGGCTAGTTTTTTGTATTTTTTGTAGAGATGGGGTTTCACTGTATTAGCCAGGATGGTCTCGATCTCCTGACCTCGTGATCCGCCCGTCTTGGCCTCCCAAAGTGCTGGGATTACAGGCTTGAGCCACCGCGCCCGGCCCAGCCAGTTGTTTTTAATCACAAGGACAAGTCAGATTTAATGCATAGCAAGGGAGAGAAATTTTAAGAGCTTTTGTTTGAGGTGAGGGTTAGAAAAATAGCTGGATGGGTCTCTTTGAGTGAGATACGGTCAGAAGGGTGAAGCTGAAGAGATAGGGGCAAATTGAATTGATGTGCATGAGAGAGTTAACAGGCATTTGGGGGCTGGAAGCTGACAGACCAGAGAGGGGGAAAATCTTGGAAAAGGTTAGCAGCAGAGAGAGAGGTCAAGAAGAGAGCGGCAAGTCAGAGCCTGGTTAGGAAGCTCCGCAGTGGCAAATAACTGAGGCATTTCTAGGACAGTACTGCCTCATGTCCAGCTTTAAATTGCTACCTGGGTTATGCTGGGGTGTCACCTTTTGTTACCATCAAACCTCCAATAAAACTGCATAACATGGCCGGGCGCGGTGGCTCACGCCTGTAATCTCGGCACTTTGGGAGGCTGAGGCAGGCAGATCACTTCAGGTCAGGAGTTCAAGACCAGCCTGGCCAACATGGCAAAACCCCGTCTCTACTAAAAATACAAAAATTAGCCGGGTGTGGTGACTTGCACCTGTAGTCCCAGTTACTCGGGAGGCTGAGGCGGAGAATTGCTTAAAGCCAGGAAGCGGAGGTTGCAGTGAGCCGAGATCACGCCACTACATTCCAGCCTGGACAACAGAGCAAGACTCCATCTCAAAACAAAAACAAAGGCTGGGCGCCGTGGCTCACGCTTGTAATCTCAGCACTTTGGGAGGCTGAGGCGGGCGGATCACTTGAGGTCAGGAATTCGAAACCAGCTTGGTCATCATGGTAAAACCCCTTTTCTACTAAAAACACAAAAAATTTGCTGGGCATGGTGGTGCACGCCTGTAATCCCAGCTACTCAGGAGACAGGGGCAAGAGAATTGCTTGAACCCGGGAGTCAGAGGTTGTGGTGAGCCGAGGTTGCGCCATTGCACTCCAGCCTGGGCAACAAGAGTGAGACTCCATCTCAAAAAAAACACTGATCTCAGAGAGGGAGTTGTGAGAACCCCAACTTCGAAGCTGGTTGCTCTCAAGTTCCAGAGGCCCGGCCTTGCGACCAATGTCTGGGGAGTTGGGGGCAGCAGTCTTGGGGACTGAGCTGTGGGATCTGATGCTATCTCTGGGTCTATAGTGCTGGCACTGAATTGGAGAACACCCAGCGGGTGTTCACTGCTTGGTGTGTGGGGGAAAAAACCCGCACACATGTGGTCACAGAAGCCCTTTTCTGTGTTGATGATTGTGGTGGTGTGTGAGAACAGAGGAAAAACACCGTTGGCAGAGGTTTCCTGAAACGATACTCTTTAGAGTGATAGAGATAAATACCAGGACCTGTGCATTCAAAGCTGTTGTATCTGGATTGTGACTGCGTGGAAGGAGGGGCCGTGTGGAAGGAGGGGCCGCGTGGAAGGAGGGGCCACGTGGAAGGACGGGGCCGCATGGAAGGAGGGGGCCGCGTGGAAGTAGGGGGCCGCGTGGAAGGAGGGGCCGCGTGGAAGGACGGGGCCGCGTGGAAGGAGGGGGCCGCGTGGAAGGA